>NW_020230360.1:595000-1085000 GCF_003227715.2 Harpegnathos saltator
GAAAAGAAGAAAAAGAAAAAAGAAAGAGAGAAAGAAAAGAGGCCGCAATTACAGCGCTCTCCTTTCGCACCCCGAATGCAGGGATGCGAGCGGAGAATAACGCGCGAGCGTAATTTATCGATTTTTCCGGTTCACGGGGGAAGGAGCGCTCCCGCTGCTAATGACATTGATTTTATTCGGCGGTGCGGAAAGTATATTTGCCGTGGCGCGCGAGTAGTGGGAAGAGCGGAGCGGCGCGGCGGGAGAAAGAGAGACGCGCGGGATTAGATCGCGGATCGTTGAAAGGAATCGGTCGTGAGAGAATTCGGGGGCGGGTTGGTGGTTGGGGGGGAGAGAGAGGAGAGGGGAGGAGTCGTCGCCCGTGCCGGTCGCTCGTGCGAATCGGCCGGCTTGCGCGCGTTCCTAATGCCCGCCGCGACGTCGCCCTCGTCGAACAATGAGCAACGTAATCGCCGGCGGATTCTCGCCGGCTAATTAGCCAATTATCGCGGCGGGCGACAACAACACCTCGCCCCGCCCCGCGCATCGCGCGTCGTCAGCCGCCGCCAGTGGTTCGCGATTTCGCGGCCTTTGATCGCGTTTCCGATCCGCGCGCGCGCGGACTTTCGCGTTATCGGCGGGCATAAATCGCGCCGCCGCCCACGGGCCGATTTACGCCCGGCTGTAATATTTTACGTTAATTGTGCGGATCGAACAATATCGGCCGATATACACAGCGCGATATTGCGTTACATCAGGCCGCGGCGGCGAATGAATGCGTAACGAGCGAACGGCACCGCGGCCGGCAATAATTATATCTCGGACTAACCGCGCAATGGCCATTGTTCATACGACGCCGCCGCCGCCGTTGCCGAATGTGTATTTAGTTGCGTGGCGCGCGGGAGAGAGAAAAAGTCGATTCTACGCGCGCGGCGCGCGCGACAAGCGCGACTCCCCCGTTAAATCGGACTAATTAACGTATCGTCGCTGACCGAGCCGTTGTCAAATATTAATTGTTCGACTTAAGCCGCGCGACCGCGCGACATCGCGACGCGAGACGGGCGTGTGCGTGCGCGCGCGCGCGCAATTTTAACGAGAGGACATTTAATCAGTCGACAATGGCGCGTTACAAATCGCTTGATATTACGTATCGCAAATAATTATCGAATTAATCGCCGACCAACTAGAACGCATCGGGCGCATACGCTCGGCCGCGGAGCTGCGCGCATGGTAGCCACGCATTTAGCGCGGCGGGAGAGCGGGGGAGGGGGGTAATAAGGTCGCGACTGTTGCGGCGCGATTCCGCACGGTTATTCGGAAATTCGAGTCGCGCGACTCGAGTAAAAAATTGTTAGGGTCATTCTTATGAAGCGTAAGGCCCGAATAAAGCTGAAAGTAGGATGCCCTAAAAAGTAGGATACCTCATTATTAGCACAACAGGCCCCGAGATGGATCTTTTAGGGATACCTTAGATTTTACAAAATAAGACTTCGATGAGGAAAATTGATGAGGGCTTTGGATGGATTTATTAGAGATGCCTTAGATTTAATAAATAAGGTTTTGATAGGGAAAACTGAGAAGGGCCTAAGAAGGATTTTTTAAGGATGCCTTAGATTTTACGAAATAACGCTTGAACATGGAAAATTGATATGGACCTTTGAAGGATCTTTTAAGAGAGGGTGCTTTAGATATATAAAATCAAGTTTTGTTATAAAAAATTAATCGTATGCGTGTTACCGCATCTTATTAATTTTCTTAAGTGCTGAAGCGTGTAAAATTATCATAGTTTGGTATTGTTTTAGTAAGTAACGCTCTATCTGATTCTTTTAAAGATTTCTTAATCATACCGCAATTGAAAACAAATTTTATTAGTTTTATTAGTTGCCATATTCATTAGTCTCTTGCAAGGATTTTTCTAGTATTGCCTTCGTTTTTTGAAATGCAGCAAACTTTAATAAAAACAGTAGCAGGATTTTTATGTACAAAGAATGCTATGTTTTATTGTAAAATATGCTATGTTTTTAAAATAAAAAATTCCTGTTGTATATTAACAAGGTTATAAAGAAATAAAGAAATTACAGTCTAAATTTCTTCAGTCTATTTTTACTCAAGTAATAATAAAAATACTTCCTTATAAGACCCTATTAACCGGCTTACGGTTAGACCCGAGTCAAGATTTACTACTTTTAGGTCCGCCATTGTTGATCCGCCATTTTGAATTTTGCAACAACAACCTCAAATTTGAAATCAGCGTATTCGAAAACTATTATAAAACATGAAAGTAAATATTTTCCTTCGCAGAAGAAATTTAACCATTCTGATACTAACTTCTGCCAGTAAATAAAACTATAAACAAGAGAAATTTAATATTGCCTTATAAAACCCTTGATGCCTTATAAAAACCTTGATTGCCTTATAAGGCCCTCATAATATTAGCTTATAAGAACCCGTTAAACCATTTGTTACACATATCTTGTAGGGCTCTTGTCTTTTTATCCCTACTAGGGCCCGATTAATGTTAGAGAAAAATAATTAGACCCTTAGCCCTGGTCTACAATAGTTGATTTAAGCTTTAAGCTATAAGAAATTAACAGTCGATTATTTTCCTCATATTCAACTGTAATTGGTTAATTTCTTATAGCTTGAAGCTTAAATCACCTATTGTAGACTAGAACTTACCAGAGCCCTATTAATTTTTCTACTCGGGGCGCGCTCGCGCGATCTAGTCGTCGGCCGCGCGCCGCGCCGTGTGTAATAAAATAAGAGGTCAACGTTCTAACGCGGCTGTTGATTCTGTCGCAGGGGGCGGGGGGGACACCGAGAAGCGACCCCGGCGGATGTTGTGCAAGCAATATCCAAAATCTTCGGTATATATCCGACGATCCAATATTTGCCATGGAGATGAAGGAGTCCCGGCGTTCCGTCTTTTTCGCGAACTACCGCCGCGCCCGAATGTATACCCTTTCACCTCGTGGATTCTAATACAACTTACGTCGGTTTACGTGCGAAAACACATTCGAACCCGGCGCGAGAAACTCGACGCCCGGCTTGCTTGCGCGAGATAACAAGTTTTCAGCGCAGTTTATTCTCGCCGCTCCTCTTCGGCCCGAGCGAGCGAGCGAGCGAGAGAGCGAGAGCGAGAGAGAGAGAGAGAGAGAGAAAGAGAGAGAGAGAGAGAGACGGCGAAAAATGAAAAAATACCGGGGAGGAGGGAGAGATCATCAGCGACGGGGCGGAGGATATTGCTGCTCAGCGATTCTTCCGCTTCTCTTCTCTTCCGGATCCGCGCGTCGATGACAATCGGACGAACGTCGAGGAATAATCATCGCGCGCGCTGGCTGAATCTTCCTCTCGCGATCTCGTCGCTCGGATTCCGCGTTTATTAATCCCGACTTTCGCGAGAGTCACGCGAACTCGGGCAAGAGGTACGACGGCCACGTGACGAATGAAGAGACCTGTACACGTGGCCTGGACCTAATTCGATCGTACGACGTTCTCGCGAGAGGCGGCGCATAATTAACTGTCACGCGATGTAGCCGGTGAGATTTGGGTTAATTAGGTTTGAAGCAATTTAGATGTGTGTTTAGATTAATTTATTCGGCCGCGTCGCGCCGCGCCGCGCCGGAACGCAACGCGACGCGAACAAATTTCAGCCAGAGATAACGGACATTTTCGCGCGCAGCCGAGAGAGACGCCGCCAACTCGCCCGGTGCATCGCGTTTTGAAAAATTCTTCTCCCTCTCTCTCTCTCTCTTCTTCGTCGAGACGTGCGGCGAGTCGCAAGGCGGCGTTCTATTGTATTTTCACACACGAGGCGACATCCGCGGCTACGTGTATATACGCAAGCGCGTAAAAAACAGGAGCGTTGTTTACTCGGCATATTGATGCAAAGGGCGATCCGTCATCGCGGAGGATGAAGGAGGAAAAAAGGAAGAGTGAGACTTATCAGAGACGGCGAGAGATCTCGCATTAGCGGGGAAATCGATGTTATTGCGGTACGGTTCCGCAGGTACATACAAACAGTCCTCGAAAAAAACGAAGAGGACGAAGAGGACGAAGAAGAAGAAAAAGAAGAAAAGGCAGAGAGCGGGAAGGGGGGGGGAAGAGGAAGTGCACTTCGATTAAATGCTAAAGACACAACCCCGCCGTCGCCGGGTCACGTTGACAACGCGCTATTTTCTAATAACGTTTATTAGCCGCGTTTCTCTTCCTTTCACCCCCCCTCCTCTCTCTCTCTCTCTCTCTCTCTCTCTCTCTCTCTCTCTCTCTCTCTCTCTCTCTCTCTCTCTCTCTCTCTCTCTCTCTCTCTCTCTCTCTCTCTCTCTCTCTCCGCGTGGTCGCGCGAAATATGATCTACGCGCGCCACGAACAACGAGAATCGTTCGAATAATTATGTCTTTAATGTTGTTGCAGTGGGCTCGCTGAAAATAGGGTAAATATTTGGAAAGCGTTTACGTTCGTTATAGAATATTTCCGACAATTAATACGATCACTCGCAATCAAGCGTAACAACACCGAAAACAGACTAATATTTTGATAGCGTTTACCTCCCTTCAATAATATTTCCGATAATTATTACGAACACCGCACATACGCGCACGTCCCTCCCCCTCCTTTCCCGCCCCCTCCGCTCTCCGTCTTTCTCTCTCGCGCGCCCTTTCTCGCAGCCTCTCGCTCGTGATAAAAAAAGAGAAAAAAAGAAAAAAAAAGAAACAAAGAAGAGAAAAATGTACAGCGCGAAACCGGCAATACAGCAATGCTCGAGTGACGGTCGGGGGAGGGAGCAGGGGAGGGGGGATGGATATGCCCGATAATTATCACTCACACTACGGCGAGGCGTGTGACGACGGCGTAATCGAATTACTCGCGCAGTCGGCCGAATTTCGCGCAGATTTTTCATTCGTCCCGATGTGCGCGCTATTATCTCGACATTCGATTAGCACCTACGCGCGGCCTAACGATTATAAACGACCATGTTCAGCGAGCCTGTCGGCCGTTGGCCTCGCAAACCATCTAATGACCTGCCGCTAATAACTGCTACTGCTCTTGTAAGCGATCCGTTCACAATACGGGCCATTAAATCCACAGTCCTAAAGTGTATTAGCGGCGGCGGCGGCGGCGGCGGCGGCGGCGGCCGCCGCGTTATTTGTAGGCACGGCCGATACAATTACAGCTCTATCAATCGTTAGAAATAGCTGCGAGCATCCAGTAGCGCTTAGATTGTCCGCGTCTGACCATTATGTCGAGAGTATAATGCATTACATTACGCAATGGACCCGGCGGCCGACAGCCGCGAGTCCACGGCTGGCGGGCATTCGTCTCCCGATCGATCGCAGCCGAGCGGAAAAGTAAATCCGCGACGGTCCGTCGTAATCGTGTACACGCGACCTAATTGGAGTCATCAATTGCGCGCCAATTGCGCGCCGCGGACGGTCCGGTCGATCGATGCGCTCGTCGTTTCTTCGTTATTGTCCGCTCGCTCGTTCGCGCTTAACCGTAATCCACCGGTCGCGGTTTTCGCCGAGAGTCGCGCGCGACTCACGCAGAGCTTTCCCCTATCCCTCTCCCACCCCCTTGCGGAAAAGCTGCAGCGAACCGAGCACGTTCCGCGAGTGGGTGATAAACACGGAAACTCATAAGGACGTTCCGACGATGCGACCCCGCCGGTGCCTTCGGGAATCACCCTTTCTCCCCCCCCCTCCCCCCTCCCACGCCGGCCGGCCTCTGCCTCATTCTGTCTCGACGATGCGCGGGGGTGGCCACGAAGTATTAACATATTTACGACAGTCATGAATTCAAACGCCCTGCCCCCGGCAGCCCCCTCTGACGCGCTCTCGCGAAGTTACGGGTTGCCGCCCACTCGAAATCGACGTCGATCGGGCGGCGGAGCGCATCGGGGAAATTAGTCGAGCGTGTCCTTTCGTACGGCCAGACCTACCCTACTCTACGAGGAGGCGACGCCGACGGCAGCGCGGCGACGCGTTCCACCGTCCAAGGTCTTTCTTCCTTCCTTTCCCTCTTTCCCCCCGGCCTCTTCCGCCGCGCACACCAGCGAAAATGCGCGCGCAAACTTGGCCGGGCACGTACCGGATCCGATTTTTCGTCTGCCTCCGCGGGGGTTGTTCCTAACATGGCGCGCGAATGCGTAGGGGGGATACCACAGATTGGAGAGAAACGTCGAGAAGCGAATGTATCGCAGGAATCCAGATACCCCGGAGAGACTTCCCCGCTCGGGCGTTCGCGTTTTAACTGTTCTTCTGCTTCGCCCCCTCCTCCTCTTTCTCACCCTTTCTCCGTCCGTCTCTCGCCTTCATCTCCCGCCTGATCTGAGCGACTTCACAAATTTGACGCGGGAGGAAGAACACCTTCTTGGTTGCGGCGCGCGCGCTAATTGTGACACGATAATGGCCGATTGATTCCGACAAATCAGCGTCGATGAGATATTAATATCTCGCGATGGAAGACCGGATATCCGCGAGAGATACCGGCCGAATCGCTTTCCCGCACGCTCGCGCCTGCGAGTTCAGTTTTATCGCGACCTGCTACGGACGACACGAGTCGCACGAATCGGTCGCATTGTTTCCTTGAAATCGCGCGTCCGTCCGTCCGCACATGGCGTTCACGCGTTACTTACACGAGATGTCTTAGAAATACCGGACCCCCTTTGCTTTGCAGGATCAAGTTTTCACGAGAAGCTTCGAATACAAAAGTTGTGGAAAATCGAGTAACGGACTTGATGGTGACCTTGAATTTGACCTTGGCCGTGACCTTCAAGGTCATTTGGAGGTCAACTTGCGTTTTTTAAATGGGAACCCTTATTTTTTGTCACACTGTTTTCTTCTTTACCAATTAATTTGAACAACTTTTGTCCAAAACATTTTTTTATTTGCCTAATATATCTTTTTGGATATTTCAGGAAAACTTGATAACTTTTTATCTATATTATATTTAACTTACGACATCTCGCTAACTATTTGTCGGAGGAAAAAGTGGTACCAGACCTTTCTTGCTTTATTTAGTCTCAAGAACATATTGTTACAATAGAGTCCTGATTTTTGTTAATTTAATAATTTTGAAATGTTCAAAAGTCAGTAAGTTAACAAGAGTCAGGGCGCTATTATAACAATATATTCTTGAGACTAAATAAAGCAAGAAAGTCTAGTACCACTTTCCCTTCCGACAAATCCGACAGTTAGCGAGATATCGTAAGTTAAATATTGGAAAAGTCAAGTTTATCAAGTTTTCTTCAAACATCTCAAAAAATATTAGGCAAATAAAAAAATGTTTTAAACAAAAGTTGTTCAAATTAATAAGGTAGAAAAAAAAAACAGTGTAATAAAAAATAAGGATTCCCATTTAAAAAACGCAAGTTGACCTCCAAATGACCTTGAAGGTCATGGCCAAGGTCAAATTCAAGGTCACCATCAAGTCCGTTACTCGATTTTCTACAACTTTTGTACTTTGTAAAGTTTTTCATGAAAACTTGATCCTGCAAAGTTATCCGGGAGTTCCGGTATTTTTAAGACACTTCGTATAATTACTCAGCGGGCAGAAAATTAACGCGCGCGATTTGACGCTGTGAAGCCGGGCTGAATTGACGAGGCCAGCGATGTTCCGACGCGCGGAATATCGCTGCCTCGCGCTTCGGTATTCTTCATATGTGTTCGCCATTTTTTTGGGACCGATCGGGGCGTGGTTGGTCGTGAAGGTCAAAATCGCCACTTTGAAAACATTCAAACCAGGCACGTGTGATGGATCACACCGCATTTTCACTGTGAGCAACACAAATCTTTTGCTTCAGAAACGTTTTTGTTTATGAAATGCGAAAGGCGTCGTGTATCGAACATACTTTTTGCTGATATCGTAAATATTGCTGATTATTTGAGGTTATCAAACCATGTGTCGTTTCGGGAAGTGAAATGTCAACGCTTTAAAAGCGCAAAGGAGCGAAAGAATATCTCAATGTCAGCTTTTGCTCCGAGCTACAGTACCGGCCGAAAATATATCACTTTTAAGACTTTGTTCGAGCATAACTTGATTTAAAGTGTATGGATATGTATTAGGTCATAACATATTTTGATAACAGCTGCGGCATCCCGAACAAAGTACTTTTACTTAAACAATATAAACAACAACTCGTGAAAATTTTGAATCTAGTACCTTTACTGTGAAGGAAGTTATGCTCAAAAGTCCGAAAGGTTTTGGCCGGTACGTAAATTTCATCGGAACGAATTAATTGCTAGACCTGATGAGTGACTTGTCAAACCTGAGGATATATGTGTGATGAATCGTCGCCCGCTGTCCTGCGTCCTGATCCAGCTTCCTGATCCCGGTCACTCACTCTCTCGTGATTCGACCGGAGAACAAACGCGTGGCCGAGGGACGCGCGACGGAGCGATCGAGTATCTCAGTAAACGGCGGATTATTCCAATCGCGCGGCAGGGATCGAAAACAAACGCCAGAGAACACGCAGATCCGCACATCGGCACGTGCGTTCGCCGGCGCGAAACGCAATGACGCGGCCGCGACAAGTGCGCGAATATCAAAACAATCGGCGCTCTCAAAGTCAGCCCCCACCAGCTGTCGCCGCTCGTCAGTCAGTGACTTGCGTGATGTACACGGTGGCCGAGAAATGCCGCGACTAGGTAAACCTGTCGAATTACCGCCACCTTAACCCTTTAACGCCTACCGGTAACTATAGTTACCAGAAACGCATTTAAGAATCCATAAGTCAAAGAAGGAGATATTTTCGTTTTCTTTGCACTAGTGTAGAGGTGAATTTTTCTTCTAAAAAATGGCATATAGATTGTATGTAGATTCGGTTTAGTCTGTTTTTAGCTCAGTTTTAATGATAACATGTTTCGTCAAATTCCAAGTAGGCATAGTTAGCATTGTTACTGACATCTAGAAGTGCGCTATAAATGAATAGATTGGTATCTGTTATAATTTTATACATTTGGAAGCTTTCTCAGATGCAAAATGTGAAATTAAAAGAATACAGAAATTCAAAATGGCGAATCCAATATGGTGGACGGGAAAATCAAGAAATTAACCTATTTTCGTGAAACCTGGTGATTTACAGTTTTTTATGCAGCGAAAAATGAAGGGACGATTGACTATCTAAAAGGTGATCTATAAGATATTCTTCCGAAATAGTAAGCTTGACGCTCT
Organism: Harpegnathos saltator; assembly: GCF_003227715.2. Lineage (NCBI taxonomy): Eukaryota > Metazoa > Arthropoda > Insecta > Hymenoptera > Formicidae > Harpegnathos > Harpegnathos saltator. Next base: position 604,151 of record NW_020230360.1, read on the forward strand.
GAATGATAAACTTCACAAATATAGTAAAGTTTCAGCTCAAAAATGTCAAGCTTGCTATCAGAGTTATGTCGTACAGATTACTCCTCATTTTTCTCTATATAGGTTGCTCATTTCGTTTTTAGGACCCAAGTTATATTTACCAATAAACAAAGAACGATAAAAAAACCAATATAAAATTCTGATACTTTTTTTTGGTTATCACTGCTTATAGTCTCAGTTCAAAGAAACTCAAATTTTATTCTTAAAACACTTATAAAAATGTCGGGCGTTAAGAGTTAAGCAAAGACCAATTGTCGAGAGTTTATTTGAAGAAAGTAAAGTGGTATTAAGAAAGTAAAGGTGAGACTATGAATCTTATTAAAAGCTGTTATTTAGCAAATTAGCGAAAACACACATACAAATTAGAAATAAACAAGATTCTTTATTTATATAAAAGAATTAAGTGTGGACCGCAAATATCCCGAATCACGCCCACTGAAATTGTAGGTCCCAATTTACGCCACTGATTATGTATCCCAAATGACACGCCACTCTATACTATATTATATTATGTAAAAACCATATTTTACAATATTATACAATATTATAAATATAAAAACCATAATTTTACAATATTATACCTTTTTATCATCTTTTATTATATTTTAATCGTAAAAAACTAAAACACTATATTGCTACCCAAAGATATCTCATTTTATCATATTAGAAGGTCACGTCATAGGTTAGTAATCATTTAGAAGCAAATTCAGTCGAAAATAGTCAAAAGTGACAGATCTTTGATACAGGCTTTTGAAATTGGTTTCCACGGAAAATTACATTGTATTTTCGTATATTTACCTTAGCGGAGCCATTTGACACACTATCACGACTTTTTTCCGGCAATTTTTAGACACTTTTTTACTCAGCTATGTTTTATTACACGCATAGAATAAGCCAAGGTGGCGTAATTCGGTACGTTTACCTTACCCGTATTCTCCAAATACTCAGGACTTCCCGAGTGGCAGAAATGTGAAATTATCGCCGGTGAACGATCGATCGATCGATTCGTGTCTCTCTCGCGTGGCGCCAACGAGCCGCGCTGCCGAGCGAGAACGAATCGGCAACGAGGCTCGCGGATTCTTCCTCCTGCATCCCTCGCGTAAACGTCGAGATCTCGTGGGAATTTCCCCGACGTTAATGAAAATCAGAAAAATATGCAGACATAAGAAGGCGCGCTGCTTCGTCCACCCGCGCATCTCTGTTTGTTGATCCTTGGATCACTTTTGACCGCTCTACGACATTTGCCCATTGCGATGCTTCATCTACAGAAGCTTCGTCCTAATCGATATCACGCTCCTTCCTTCCTCTATCCGGACGGATAAATTCACCTTGGCGGCAAAAGTGCCGTCGATAAAATAATGGCGCAAAGGCGCAGCCGATACGCGACGGTCGCGATAAAAACGTCTCTTTAAAATCGATATACGAACAACGGCTAAAACGACATCCAGCTCGCCTGATGTAAGGGCGCGTGGGGGGAGCGGGGAGCGGGGAGGGGGGGGAGCTGAATGAGGCGGAGCGGAGGGACAAAAAGGGTAGGAGGGTCCAAGTGCGCGCGAAGGGGGGGCGCCAGAGAAGAAGGGGGTTCTCGAGTTCGCCCGTCTTTGTATGCAAATCTCGTAGCTCACTCAGGGAAACTCACTGAAGGCGAGAAACTGACTCGGCACTCGACTTTGCCCGTTTGTCGTCGCTTCTATCGGTTGACGAATTCCCTAACGATAATTTTATTCGGGAAGTTGGCGCACGAGCCGAGAAACGAGAAGTCGGCGCCGGCGGCAGACGTCGACGAAGTGCCGCGCGTTTTTGTCGTCGCAGACGAGCGAGCCCGCGACTTTCGCGGGCTCGGCGGGAAATATCCAGCGTTATCTTTTCTTTTTCTTTTTCTCAAACACGTAAATCCTGCAGCGAGGTCGAGGTTGCGACCGGTGCGGCGACAATCGCGGGATTTCACGATTAAGAGAGCAAAGAGGGGATCGGAAGCTCCGAGGGGGAGGAAATAGATATCACGAGTTTACCGTTGCGTTTAAAGTTGCGCGCTCGACTCGAGCGAAATAGCCGAGGAGAAAGAGAGAGAGAGAGAGACGTCGGTACGCTGTCATTTACACTGTCGAATCACACTGCCGTCGCTATTTCCGTACACACGCGCGCGCGCGCTCTGAGACGTTTACGTTCGCATTCTTCGACGCGACTCTTTGTTTCCCGACGGTGGGAAAAACGTGCCCCGCTCGATCACCGTTGCCGAGTACTTCCGCGATCATCGATACCTCGGCGCGGCAGGAACGGCTCCGTTATTCTTCTTAATCCAGCCGGCGCGGCGATGTGTCATATCGCGAAATACACGAAAAGATGAAATGAAAGATGTCACGGCGAGAATGGAGCGCTCCCTGGCCGCACACGCGTGTGCACACAGCCGGGCAGCGCTCGGGCGGTCGCCGGCGCGACGTTAGTCGTCATCTTCAAGACAAATATTATTCCGAAAAATTGGATTACCGTTATCGTCCAGCACCGTACGTCGACAGCTGCGCGTCGACGGATCCTCCACGACCTACCACCAAGCCACGCGCGCTCGTGTGGGGAGGAGAGGGAGCTTCTGCAAGACTTTTCGGGACTATCACCCCGATCTCCTCGGCACGATCTCCCGGCACACAATCTCACCCTTTTCTCTAGCGTTCGCGTCAGACCGCGATACCCCACGAATTTTTCTTGCATCTCAACCGAGCGCGCGCGCGCGCGCGCGCGCAAAACGACCGCCGCAGTGACCGCGGATGCCGGCGGCGAAGCTTTCGCCAACTCTTCCGCACTTCCGCAATAGGCGTCGTGGCATCGCGGACTAACAACGTTTACGCACGCCGCGTAACGTAAGTATGAAAGGACCGAGGAGTCATCAGTGCGAGCGAAAATCACAGAGTTTCAAAGCGCCAGCGGTGACGGGCGGAGAATCAGGATCCTGAATATTGTGAAGCGGAATGATATTCCGAAAAGTCGCAACCCCCGGAAGCTCGCAAAGTTACATCCAAATTGTGCCCACCCAAAAAAAAGTAACTTCAGAACGAGCGGAATCATCTAAATTTTAGAGGATTTTATTCTTTTATATGGCCTCAAGGGGATTCCTCTACGATTAAGAGGAAAACATTATAAATATATTATTCTTAAAGTTCTTAAAGTAGAGGAATTATATGCTATAAGTATAATGCAAATCTTATTGATTTTAATAAATCTCCTCTTATACACGGATTATTTAATCTTTTTTCAAGAGGATTATCATTTATTCTTACTGGTTATATTTTATTCTTACTGGTTATACTGGTTAATTTGAAAGAATTATTATAATGTATATAGCAAACAGTAATATATATACAATATATAGATGTATTTCTGGTTCAAATTCTACATTAAGTAGGCACGAATGAAATAAGATCATCATAACAAGCAAATTTCCAGTCAGTTTTATTATGGACTTCATAGCTACAAAGATGTTCATCATAACCAAAATTGTATGAAACATGATTAAAAGAAAGAATATATTATTCAACTTCTTGCAATAGATCATAAACTGTATTTGACCAAATATGGATAAATGTCGTATGTTACAGCAACACACATACTTTTTCTAAAAAGCGTTCCAAATATTTTGAGCCATGAGCACATGATTATTTTTTTCCTTCTTGTCTGGAGCATGACTGAACGAAAGAAGCCGACACTCAAATTAACATATTTCTCTTCTTATAAGAGGAAAGTTAATTGATATAATAGGAGATCCTCTTGAAATAAGAGGAAAATAGTTAAAATAATATCTAATAAATTTTAGGTGAATGGTTCACTTTAATCGCTTCATCAAAAGAGAAATCCATATTCTGTAAAAGACTTCGTCTAAAATATAAAACTATGGGAAAAATCACTTTACAAATAGAATACTTTTTTTTCGAGTGTGCCCCGTCAGAACTGCCCACTTCGCTACTTCTCATCAAGATGACTCGCGCCCAGTCTCTGAGAAATAAAAATCTCGCGATCGAACAATTTCGAGAATCGCCGCGAGTAGAAACGCAGAGATGCGTACTCGCCTTTTCCCGACAGCGAGACGTAATCGCGCGAGAAGGATACGTCCCGAGGCCGGGACTTTGATCCGTGCAAATGTTTATGTCTTGGGCATTAAAAGGATTACGGGGATGGAAAAACGCGGATCTCTCTCGTGCGCTTACACGGAGAAAGGGCGGGGGCGGGACTTATCAGAGGGCGAAAAGGGAAGGGCTCAGCACGGTGCGGCTCGCTCTGCTCTCTAATACCCTCTTTGATAACCCGAATACAGAACGATAGCCTCGTAATACCCGGATTAATATACCCCTGCGCGGCATTAGGCCTGTATCAATTCGCAGAAGCGAAGCCCACGGTCTCCAAGTAACGCGTCCCAAGTAACGCGTTTGCGACAATCGCGAGGTCGCGTCGGAAGCTCCTTATTGTTACGCCGACCGTCGGCGATCACGACGCTTGTCGCGCGATAGGAGATTTATACGAGGTGTTTGATAAAGAGAGTTCACGCCCCTAGAGTCGGATAATATGAAATGGAGGGAAAGTGTCCCGATAAATGCGGCTCGGAAAATTAATATTGTCGGAATCGTGAACAATTTTAATTAAAGCGAATGATCCACTCGCTTCTGCTGCTTACAACAGTTTTTCCGCATGTCCTCCTATTTCTGCGCACACTTCATCGTTCCTAAATTAATCGAAGCAAATAAGTCTCGCTCGTTTCTAGTGCTTGCAAAATTGACAAGTGATTTTCTACTCCTCCTCCATTTTTACACACATTTTACACATATTCTTTGTAACGTAGAATTGCAAACTTTTTGCAAAAGCCCGGATTTGTTCTAATTATTTAATGAGTATTTTGTATTCTTCGATATATAATTCGTTCGTGTCATTTATCGGTGAAAAGTACACCGTGCTCTTGAGAAACTCCCATAAAAAAGTCCAGGGAATTGGAATCAGAAGAACAAGAGGGCCACCAATCCATCTCTCATCGAAGGATCTGTTCAAATGTTGGACGAATTACATCGGAAAATGCAAGATACCTATCAAATCGGAACAAATCCGGGAATTTTTCTAAGAGGTTGCAGTTTTATGGTAAGAAGATGTAAAGTGTGTGTAAAAATAGGAGGAATAGAAAATCTTTCGTAAACTTTGCAAGCACTTGAAGCGAGTACGTCTCTTATTTACTTCAATTAAAATAAATAATTACTCGCAATTCCGGCGATATTAATTTCTCAACCCGTATTTATCAGGACCGCTTTCCTCCGTCCTCAGAGTACCATCTCCCCTTAAAGCTCTACACCCTTTTTTCAAGCACCTTGTATATTTCAGCCGACCGTCGCGCGGAATTGCCCAATCAAGCCAAAGTCGAAGCCGCACGCGATTCGAGGAGCACGACGAGCTTTCCCGTATCGCCCGAAAACGTGCTACTTTTTCATCTATCATCGCGTGGACGCTGCGCAAATGTATAATACATATAATAGCACCCTACCGGAGCACCGACGGGCAGCGCGGGGGAGGAAGAGACGCGACGGCGGCGGCGACGGCGGCGGCGGTGTGGGGGCGAGTACAAATGCAGAGCGAGTGCATTTCACGGGCCAAGGTATTTCAGAAATTTCCCGATACCGCCTCTCACTCTCCATCGACGTTCCTTCGCCCCCACCCCCTCCGTTCGTGCCGTTCGCCTCGCCACCGCCGCCGCCGCCGTCGCCGCCACCGACGACGACGACGACGACGACGACGACGACGACGACGACTTCGACCTCGCCCTCGCCCTCTCGGCACGCTCGCTTGCGGGGATTTCGCGCGGAGCGGAGCAACGCGACGCGACACGACGTGGCAAGTTCGAGCTGCGAAACGGACGGGCGTTTTCCGTGCGACGGCGGGAATTCGCCGGCCCTTCTCCCGAATAAAGGGATCCGTGGCGTCTCTCGCGAGCGAATGGAGCGGTTAGAAGACGAAGACAATAACCGGCTCGTTTCGTATACCGGACGTCGCCGGATTATCGGGCCGCGATGGGTTCGACTTAATTCTGTCTGCCTACTGTGGGCGATCTCCACGAGAGAAGAAGAAGAGGAGAAAGAGAGAGAGAGAGAGAGAGAGAGAGAGAGAGAGAGAGAGAGAGAGGGGGAGAGAGAGAGAGAGAGTCTGGGGGATAGAAGCCGTGCGATTCGAAGGAACAACGGGAAATCGTCGCGATCTCGTATGCGGCGAGGAGGCGGTTTATTGGCGGCGTCAGTTGCGGGCGGGAGTGTTACTTTATTACCGGGCCGAGTCGTCGTTTCGCATTAGAGATTGAGAAATATCTGGATCCCCGCTTGCGGATCCGATATTGCTCGATATCGGATAAATAAATCCGATATATCGATATAGACATAAAGAGAGAGAGAGAGAGAGAGAGAGAGAGAGAGAGAGAGAGAGAGAGAGAGAGAGAGAGAGAGAGAGAGAGCGGCCGATGTGTCGGCGAGATACACTGAGATATTGTTTCAGGCGAGGTAAAATATTTCAGATACGAGCGCCAAGCTCTCGCTTAGAGAACGAGCGACGTTAGAGGGCGCCGTGCGTGAATAATTCGGGAGCAAAAGTCTCTCGGCGGTACTCTCGCCGCGACTTTCAGTCCGTTTCCAACGCCTCCTCTCCAAGAGGGCAATCGCGAGCGCGCGTGAACCGCGCCGTGAACGGCGTCGCGCGCGACGAGTGCTCGCGCGTATTCGCGCGCACACTTTTACGCATCGCGCTTTAATATTTATCAGATTTAACGTTGATGACGGGATATTGTTTACGCGAGACGAGCCTGCAAAAATAGGCGTATCTACCGTGAGCGCGCCCGCTTGCATTCGCAGTCCCGGCGTGTCGCAAAAGCGAGAGCGCGCGCGCGCGCGTGTGCACCCGACATTATTATAATCGAGTATCGATCGCCATTAGGCCGGGATCGTTATTAGCTCGCGAATAAACAGCCGCTACCATCCTCTCTCGTTTCGACCGCGCTCTCGCGCGGCCTGCTGACACGCGGGATTATTTCGTTCGAGAATTTCGACGAACGGGCAAACTCGCCGGCGACCTCGCGCGAGTCGCTCGCGCGTAATCGCGCTGGAAGGAAGCAGGATCATCGTTCTCTCTCTCTCTCTCTCTCTCTCTCTCTCTCTCTCTCTCTCTCTCTCTCTCTCTCTCTCTCTCTCTCTCTCTCTCTCTCTCTCTCTCTACTCGCACGAGAGCGGCGCGCTCGCACTCCCACGGTCGGCGCGCTGCGACCATAAAAGCTCGACGACGCTCGAGAAAGAGGAGAAGAGGGGGAGACGCCCGAGGACGAAGACGACGAGAGGCAGGAACGACAATGGCGAGTTTTCCGGTCGAGCAAATCGCAGGATAATCCATTCGGAGTCGCAAGAGAGAGAGAGAGAGAAGAAACGAGGTTAGGGCGAGGGACGACGGTTACGCAATCGTACGCGCTCGTTGCACGACGCGAGTATGAGCGAGCACGCGCGCGCGGGAGAGACACGCCAACATGAGCGAGTGAGCGAGCGGACGTTCGTGTGCGCCAGGTGTAACGCGAGCAGGTAAGCGAACGAGCGAGCGAACGCGGGGTGAGTCTCTGGTCTTGACAGGTACGCATTGCCGGCTACACCACTGCTCCCCTCCCCCCTCCCCTCCCACGCCCCTCGCCACTGCGCGCGTTCGTCGACCTTCCGCACCGCCTCGTCCTCCTCGTCCTCGTCCTCCTGCTCCTGCTCCTGCTCCTGCTTCTCCTGCTCGTGCTCCCCCGACCCGTTCTGGCAGAGCTCGGCCACCCCAACGGACGTCGAAAGCACGAACTCTGCCACGGAGAGATTTCGGGATCTCGCATCGCTGATCGAATCGTTCGTGCATACTTCGCGAACGGGGATTAATTCGGCCGCGGCTAATCCGGGAATTGGCCGTGAGCGCGCCGCCGAGCCCGGCGAGTTGCGTGCTGCTCGCGCGAGCGATCGAGCAGCGCTCACCCCGCCACCCCCGGCTCCCTCCGCCTCGTCGTCACTCGCGGGGGTGGGTGTGATTCCTGCGAACAGCCGCCGGCGCGGCTCAAGACACGAGGCTCGAGGCGAGTTCTCGCGCGGACAACAAACTCTCTCTCTCTCTCTCTCTCTCTCTCTCTCTCTCTCTCTCTCTCTCTCTCTCTCTCTCTCAACTCTGGCGGCGCGCTTTCACAGCTTTGACTGCGCGTCGTCAAGGTTATGGCGATAGTGAATGAGCGATCGCGACGACGCAGAATTGCAGACGCGATTTCAAGGCGGAAACGCTGATGTTGAGCTTTGCTCGATGTGCAACGAGAACGATTGACACTTCTCGACATCTTGAGCGCTGTTGATCAGCGAAGAGATTTGCCCGATACCAAAGTTCCGCTCGCGGGGCCGGAGGAGGGGGGTTTCAAAAAATATCGTTGCGCCTCGAAATGTCCGCTGATTACGGCAAAATACCTTAGTCTGCGTCCGCTCTCTTACAAGCGTTACAAGCTCGCTAATATTTAGATAATCATGAAAGTTCGTGCCGTTTTTAGGTTATGTCAAACTGCACATGCACACACTATCAATTAAAATTGTGGTTATGTGTGCTTATTAAACAAAAGAGCTTATTTAACAGGGAATTTAACAGTGTGTAACATTTTCGGAAACTAATTACTATGGAAATTTATTATTTATCTTTATCGATTAAAACGGCACGAGTTTTCTTGGTTACCTAATATCTCCCCTGCAAGGCCGCATTCAGCCTTGGAACACGTGAAAACGATCCTCTGTCCTCTCCCCTCGCCGCGGCGGATCTTCATGAGTCACATCTGTTTCGGATGCTTTTATTAAATGTGTGCAAGTGTTTTAAGAATAAAATGTGAATTTTTTTGAACTGAGACTATAAGTAGTGATAAGTAAAAAAATATCAGAATTTTATGTTGGCTTTTTTTATCGTTCGTTTTTTGTTTATTGGTAAATATAATTTGGATCCTAAAAGCATGTACGAAATGAGTAAATTATACAGAGAAAAATGAAGAGTAATCTATACGACATAACTCTGATAGTCAGCTTGACATTTTTGAGCTAAAACTTTACTATATTTGTGAGTGAAGTTTATCATTCAGAGCGTCAAGCTTACTATTTCGGAAGAATATCTTATAGATCACCTTTTAGATAGTCAATCGTCCCTTCATTTTTCGCTGCATAAAAAACTGTAAGTCACCAGGTTTCACGAAAATAGGTTAATTTCTTGATTTTCGTGTCCACCATATTGGATTCGCCATTTTGAATTTTTGTATTCTTTTAATTTCACATTTTACATCTGAGAAAGCTTCCAAATGTATAAAATTATAACAGATACCAATCTATTCATTTATAGCGCACTTCTAGATGTCAGTAACAATGCTAACTACGCCTACTTGGAATTTGACAAAACATGTTATCATTAAAACTGAGCTAAAAACAGACTAAACCGAATCTACATACAATCTGCATGCCATTTTTTAGAAGAAAAATTCACCTCTACACTAGTGCAAAGAAAACGAAAATATCTCCTTTTTTTGACTTATGGATTCTTAAATACGTTTCCGGTAACTATAGTTACCAGCAGGCAGGTTTAAAGGGTTAAAGACGGCAATTTTGACGCGACTGATCGTCCACGCTTTGCAACGCCACGAAAGCGTGAGACCGACAATTTCGAAGCGTTGCCGAATGGAAACCTATCCCAAACGCGAATAAAATTTGCAGAATAGCTCGGAATGGACCAAGTAGCAGTTTCAAGACGACCACATGAGAAGTTGGAAAAATTCAGAAGCTCGGAAAACGGCTGCCGCATGAATTGTCGTAAAACAGCAGAAGCCGCCAGTTGAGTACGTGCGTTTCGTTTTCCAGACAGCGAAAGAGACACTTTTTGTTACTGGCGATGAAAAGTGAACTGTGTATGATAATCCCAAAAGACATAGACATTCGGCAGTTGGACCTCGGACCCAATGATTACGAATGCCGCCTTAGAAAGTCCAATGCTAACCTTAGCAAAACACAAAATGGCGGGGAAATATTCTAATTTAAAACAATTATATTGCGGGGTCGAAAAAGAAGACTAAGAAACTTTTGCGCACGCCTAATATATTTGTCACTGTAATCGGCGATGGCGGTATAGATTCATACGGGATGTACGAGAAGAGATGGCAAGGATAACATGATCGAGAGAGAAAGAGGGGGGAGGGGCGAGGAGAGTCCATTTGACATAACTTTTGGACCAGCGCTCCTCGGTTATCGACACATTCGGACTCCGTTATCGTCCACTTCGGCATCCCCTTGATCTCGTCTCGAGTCGATCCCGGCCGCAGCGGTTTGAGCGGGCACGATGCTACCGCGAGGGCTTTAATTGGCCACGTCCAGCCAATTCTCCCGACACAGAGAGAGACACAGCCCCGCTGATAAATCCCGACCGCGCGAAAAGTCGGCTCGGCCGCAATTTGCAAGCGGCGGGACGAACAATCGCGCGGATTCTGCAGCAGCGCGCGTTGCGCTCTCTTTTTTCCCCCGCCCCTCCCCCCTCCTTCCTTTCTTTTTATCTCGGCCTTTATGCGCTGTGAACGATGTTGCAATCTCTTTCTCGCCATTGTGAGCGTGCTTATTAATGTTACTAACGCGTAATATCGCGTCACGTCACGCGTGGCGCGGCGCGGCCGCGGAAAAAGTCACGTCGCTCGCTCCCGCGCGGCTCCGCCGGCCGAGAGCAGATAATTCGCCGGCGTTATCGCCGGGGGTGCGACGCGGGGGCGAGACGCCACGTCGTATCTCTCGGCCGCGCTCGCGCGCTGCACTGCGCGCGCTGCACCGCGCTGCACCGCGCTGCACCGCGCTGCACCGCGCCGCTCGGCAGCCGGAGCCGGACACGTCTCTCCAGCGGTGACTCGCGCGCGAGGAAACCATCTCTGCATAAAACAAAAGGCGCGCAATACGATATCCCGCGAGCTTCATGCGCTTACGTTTCGTGCATATTTCAGACGCGCCGTGCACTTGGAGGCACGGAGAGACCATATCGGGATGCACCAACTGACTGCAGTTTATGCGATGCGTACATACAATGTGTGCGGAGGGGGGGGATGGGAGTACGGGCACCCGAGAGAGAGAGAGAGAGAGGGAAAGATACTTTTATTTTTATTCGCCTATCGTGCACGCGGACGCGCCGGATGGGCGGCTCGCGCGGTGCCGTAAAGGGACTGCATTTCCGATGCGGCGGACGTCGTAAGATCTTATCGAATAGTAAAAATCGTGTTTGGATTATGATAGAAGCGTAATGAACAGCGACCGGGCATTCTCTCTCGGAGAAATTTCTTGAGAATATTTACGAAAAAGCCCGAGAGCTCTTCCCTTCTCGCTGTCCTCTTATCTCTCTCTCCTCTTTCTTCCTATCGCTCGCACGCTCTCTCTCCCTCTCTCTCTCTCTCTCTCTCTCTCGTCGTGAGCTCGCTAATACCGCGCATTCGAGGTTCCGCGTTCAGCGTTCAGCCTTGGAACGCGTTAAAACGTAATTCCCTTCCTCCGTCCCTCCCTGCCCCGTGTCGCGGTGCATCAATCGCGAGTCTATCTCGGGTCCTTTTATGGCTCTCGCCGTGCGACCGGCGAAGAGGAGCCCGAGCACAATTCGGCCGAGTTAAGAGAAATCAGAAATAGCCGTCGCTGCTCGATACTCCCGCAGACACTCGCTCGCAATTCCGTTTGCGATGAGTGCGGCGCCGTGTACGAGAACACCGGAGCGCGTTTCGGGCGCCTTCACGTTTCCGAAGTGTAACGACGGTAATGGTCCACCACTCGGCCGGGCAGTGCGATTGCCCGCGGCGGTCGCCTTCTGTGCGAGCGTATCATTGATCGCGAGAGCGAGCGAGCCGCAACTTGCATCCTCGAGTGGCAGAATTGAACTGCGCGCGTCGGACGCAACATGTCTCAAGTGCGAGGGACGAGAATCGGGAGTTTCGTAAAACTGCTAATCTCATGCCCGAATAATCGACGCGCAACATCGTCTCCCCCCTGCTCTTCCTCTTCGATTGTCCCGGAATTAGCCGCACTGCACACGTGGCTGCGGAGTTTCGCGCTGCTAACTACAAGGCGGCTGCTCTTCGCACCCGCGGGACACGAGAGCAAGGGAGACGAAAAGCAAGAGAGAGAGAGAGAGAGCGCGTTCGTAAAGGACTCAACGACGGGAAAACGAGGCACCTGCACGCCACGATCCGTATCGCGCAGCCTATCGCGCCGGATATCAAAGGATTAAACGACGACATTCCAGCCGAGAGAGTCCAGCCGCTCGCTCGTGCGCGGCGGTCGTCATAATTCAGACGCGATCGCGTTCAGAAAGAAACTCTGTCGCGCTCTCCTTCCCTCCCTCTCGCGAGAGAACGAATTGTCTCTTCAGGCGCGTTATCGGGTATGCGGGACAAGGAGCGGGTGAAAGCGAGCGAGAGGAACAATCGCTCGATACAATCCCTCGCGATATTTCTCCTCGCGCGACTCCCCCTCCCCCCCTTTCCCCGCGCATCTCCGCATTCGCGCACGACAAAAGGTGAGTAGGCGCGAGGCAATAATTCAAAACGGCGAGACGCGGCTTCTGTATGCACGCGTGCTCTTTGATCGAAGCGTCTGAGCGGCGCTCGAGGCGCCGTAAGTGGCGGCCGAAATCGCCTGGAAAGCCGGCAGAACAAAAGTCACTCGCGCGCAAATCCGCCCCCCGCCATCGGCTGGTGACCTGGCTTACCTGGCACCTGCCGCGGTGGCGATAATAACGCGCTCGCGTTCAAGCCAGCCGTGTTACGTAAACGAGAGACCGCCGCGCCTTAAGCTCAGCTCCGATAATCGCAGCGAACGCGTGCGAGCGACGGCGCAGAAATCGGATATTGGACAAAAAATTAAAAATGCACAATTTGACTTTGTGACGAGTTTTTTCCTTATCCTTTATTTTGTATATCATGAGCTATAAATAAATCTGTTTATAAAGGGATTATACCAGGTCTGTAAATATGAAACCGGAATTTGCCCATAGATGGCCCTAGATGTCACTGTAGTTACCGTCAAACCGCGCTATTGGCGCCATTTCCATTTGTTGACATCTGACAAAGATTTTCAACTCACAACAATACAAGTTTCATACAACAGCATAGTTTGTAATAGCGTTGAACATGTCGAATTTTGTGCCTGGAAGCTACGATTTGCGGACAGCATTGATTTTTTGTTACCATTTGAAGAAAACTGCCGCAGAATCGCATCGAATGCTTGTCGAAGCTTACGGTGAGCATGCTCTTGGTAAATCACAGTGCTTTGAATGGTTTAAAGAATTCAAACGTGGCGATTTTGACGTGAGAAACGAAGAACGTGGAAGACCACCGAAAAAGTTTGAAGACAGCGAATTGCAAACATTGTTGGATGAGGATGACGCTCAAACGTAACAACAACTCGCGGATCAATTTGATGTGACACGAGAAGCCGTCTCCATACGTTTGAAAGCCATGGGAAAGATCCAGATGATGCGAAAATGGGTTCCACATGAACTGAATGAAAGACAGCAGGAAAACCGAAAAACCACTTGCGAAATGCTGCTCGCCAGGTACGAAAGAAAGTCATTTCTCCATCGAATTGTGACTGGCGATGAAAAGTGGATATATTTTGAGAATCCTAAACGTAAAAGATCATGGGTAACTCCAGGCGAACCATCGACATCGACTGCAAGGCCAAATCGCTATGGACGGAAGACAATGCTCTGTGTTTGGTGGGATCAGAAGGGCGTGATCTATTATGAGCTGCTAAAACCTGGCGAAACCGTTCATACTGAACGCTACCGAGAACAAATGATCGATTTGAATTAAGCTTTGCGTGAAAAACGACCAGAATATCAAAAAAGGCAACACAAAGTGATTTTGCTTCATGATAATGCACCATCACACACGCACAGCAAAACTGGTCAAGGAAACGATTGAGGCGTTTAGTTGGGAAATACTTTCGCATGCGGCTTACTCACCAGACTTGGCTCCGTCCGATTACTACTTATTTGCATCGATGGGACACGCACTTGCTGAGCAGCGCTTCACTTCTTACGAAAATGTATGAAAATGGCTCGATGACTGGTTTGCCTCAAAAGAGCAACAGTTTTTTTGGCGTGGCATCCACAAATTGTCAGACAGGTGGGAAAAATGTATAGCTAGCGATGGGCAATACTTCGAATAAAATATTTTTTATCATTTTCATACAATAAACGTATATTTTCTATACAAAAATTCCGGTTTCATATTTACATACCTGGTATGCCTCCTTCTTTCCTCAGAATGATCCGATGATGTATGGCATTTTCGTAAATATAGAAATTCCGATAACGAAATAGCTTCCTTTCTAAATTTTCTGTAGAAAACACAACTGCAAATATACCATAAGTGCTTATAAGAATTTGTTTATTATTAGGTTTTAAAGAATATATTTATTTTAGACTTATATCATTTGAGTACTATTATATATTAATAAATATATGACATATTCGACAGATAAAAAAGACTCTTACTCCAATATTCAAAGATGAAGAAAGTTTTTGGCATGGGATGGAACGAGATGAAGTTTTTATCATTTGTTAGAGCAAAGTATCTAATTTCTTAATATGCCTGATATGTATCCCCCTTCGTCCCCTTTTTGTAAAAAAAAAAAATGTATAAGCAAAGTTCATTCGATTTGGTCAAAAGTCCTTCACTGAGCCATTCTCTCAGCAATATTCCAAATAGGAACTAAATATCGACGTTATTTCGTTTGCAGTATTGTATATATCGTTATTTTATAAGAACGGTACAAAAATTTTAGTATAATACCAATATAAGATATCTAATGTCGCTCATATCCATATTATCATATCCATATTATAAAAGATTTAATAGAGCATTCCATCTTGTATATTGGTCTGGTTAAAATAAAGATAATACATACAGAGAGGTTTAGCAAAAATCGTACACAAGATAGGATATTCTATTTTCGAAACTTGCTTTGCTAATAATTTTTCAACAAATAATGAGTGACGGCTAACTTCTTGAGTAAACCTAGTCGATTTGTATTGTTTTATTATTTTTTTTCAGTAAGAAAGTCTTGTACTTTACTTTGTATATTTCATTTCTTTGTACTTAACTTTTTTCATTTTCATATACGTCTTTTCAATAAAGGCCTTTTTATAACTCTTTTTTCATATTTTGCCTAAATAGTACTTGCCGTTCTATGCAATGCTTAAGGTATTATAAATAAACATAGGTTACATTGAATAGAATTTTCTTTTTCGAACGAATTTTAATTCCTACTTCTTCACGTGTGTGCTTCTTAATAAATTTAAAAATTTCGTAGATTTCTCCGAACGATGTAAAAGAATCACAACTCAAAAAATACGAAATACTCCGGAAAAGATCGATTTTATCGTTCCAGAAAAGTTTAAATCTTATGATGCTTTTATAACGATGCTGTTCAGAAAGATCCAGGACATGTAAAAACATGAGATAATTTTGTGAAAAAGTCGAAAGTGGAACAGATTTGATTATTAAAAATTGCACTAAGTACTTTTATTTTTGTAAAATTAACATGCTGTTAATGTAATATTATTCGTGACGTTACGAAATTTACTTCATACTGTTATGGAAAATTATCTATACATTTTATCGATAACAGTAAAAGGCATGAACATATATAAACATAGACTTATTGAAGTTTTTCTGTATAATTGACGTCGCGACATTATTGTGCCACATAATATAGATGATTTTTATTTCATACACTAAAAATATATCAATTGTACATTATTTATATTAAATTTCAAGTAATTCCATTGAAAAATGCAGTAGTTAATTAGTTAAGCAAATGACCGAAAAATGACACATTCGTCACACTGTGCGACGGCCGGGAGTCACCCGGTATATCGGATTACGGACTTTCTTCTCATTCGCTTCTGACAAGCAACATCCGCGAAGTGTGTGTGTGTGTGTGTTTCCGATTTCGACCAAACTTGGCATATTTGTAGAATATGTAAAAAATGAGAGACGCATATTTTCTTATCGGCAATGGCTCAGATTTAAACTGAGGGTGAAATTGCTCATCAAAGTTTCACACCCATTATGCTATCTCGATAATTATTGCAGATAGGGAAAAACTTTTTAAACAAAAATTATACGGATTTTTATACCGTCTTTTGTTTAAAATTTTTTAACATTTTTTATTTAAAAAGTCCATAAGACGACGCGGAATTACGCGCGTCGAAGCGCGACGGGGCTAAAAACGCTCGTACGAACTTACTAGGACGCCCCCTCGCATCCGAATTTCAAGCGGACGGATGAATTCCGGTTTCATCCCCACCGGTGTACACTGAAAAAGCAAAACGGTTTCGACAGTTTTTTTTTTTTTACAAACATTAGTAACTAGTCTAGTTGTAAAATTAGAGAATCACTGCTTAAGGATAATTGGGCATAATTGGAGTTAGAGAGACTCGCGATCTTTTAGTTTGCGCAGTTTGGTTAAGCGGAAAAAACCGCTATGTTTTTCAGTGTACGCGGCAGTCGCGCGCATTAACCGAGAATCGTTCGCAAGTCCGCGGCAAGACAAGAATACCCGCCAGCCTTGAGTGTCTCACCTTGGCAGAAGTATTTTTTATACATTTTAGCGCCTTCTACATTTTCTACATTAAGCTACATCATCCAATTACGATTTAAACATGTATTTAAACGTGTTCAACGACATGACGCAAAACGGCACGTGTGAGAAGAGCCTCGGTTGAATATATGAATAACCTTTTTAGGTTAGGCGATTGTATACGTGTAAAAACTTAGGGATGTCCGATTTCGAGTGGATTTCTTCAGAAAATCAATTTTCTCTCAAGGAAAACCGATCTTGTTTTTTTTAATCGATTACTATCAATTTGATTTTTACGTAAATCGATCTTCGATTTGTCATAAATAGAAGCTGTATTCATAGATTGCATGCCGAAACAGTGCTAACAGCACTGGCAATACTGATTACTGAAATCAGCATATTAGCCGTTCCAAAATTGTCAGTAAATGGTCAACAGCGCGGAAAACAGAACGCATTTGCAGTTTCGTGCAGTAATTAGCAGAGTAGTATAACCTATCTGAATGTAAAGATTGAAAGTAAATTTAGAACAATGACCAACTTAACGCTGATGTTAGTTGGTGCACAAAGTATCGCAAATTTTATTGAAGAATATTTTTAATGTTCGTCATCAGACAACGAAGAAAATATTTCACAAGTTTTATTTTCACTTCCATTAATTATCGTATATTTTACTGATGATTCTTCTTCCTTATACTTCTTATTTATACATTTATTTATACAGGATGTCCGGGATTTTTCGAAACGGAAAATTGTGAAGATTAATTAGATCAAACTGAGAAGAGAAATCATGTACCGTTTTGCAAAAAATCGCAATAGTTGTTAAATTACTAATGATTGGAGATGATTATATCTAGAGGCTCTTTTAATTGATAACTTGAAAATTTTCCTACTTATTTGCAAAAAGGTAAAGGACTTTTTTGTTCAGAATGACCTAATCTACAATTATATGATAGATATTGTGCTTAGCGACAGGTTCAAAACTCAATAGCAACAGAGTTCAAAGTTCAATATACTCATCTATCGCTAAACACAATAGCCGTCATATAATTAAGTGGGTTAGGTCATTTTGAACAAAAGAGTCCTGTATCATTTTGCAAATAAGTACGCAAGTTATCAACTAAAAAATCCTCTAAATGTGATCACTTTCAATCATTAACAACTTAATAACGAGCACATTTTTACAAAATGATACACGACTTTTCTTCTCAGTTTGATCTGATTAACCTACCTACACAATTTTTTGTTTCCAGAAAATCCCTGTATAAGTCTATAACGTAAGTTAACGGCCAAGCGCAATATGCGTTACTGAAAATTGCGCTCAGAATAATACATCGAATTAGCCGGAAGTCAGCAATTCCCTAAAACCTATTTTCGTAAAGGAGGCAGTAAGTTTCATTATCTCTTGAAGCATCCTAAAAATTTTAGAACGCGGTATTGTTAGTATCGTCAGCCGCAGATAGACGTTTACGGACTTGGAGAGACATCTAACGACCCTTCGAATACATCGATCTTCGCAGAGTCGATCTTTGTTGGTTCGATATTTTTGTTGTCGATCGAATTTGTGAATCGATTTTTGTTGGTTTTCTCGATGTAAAATCGATTCAAGTATCATAGTGACGATCGAACACCCCTAGTAAAAATAATGCACTTGCAATTTCCGCAATCGCGGATGCAAAGAAAGAGAAAGAGAGAGTGAGAGGAAGTCGCTGCGGGTAGGGGGGCGGGAGGGGAAGAGGCTGCATCAAATACCCGCGGACGCGAGTTTCCACTGTTTGAGGATTCTACGTCAACACCGTCTCCGCATGGTCCCGGTACGATCGGCTATCAGGAAATGATTTCGGGTCTGCCGGAAGCGCAAGAGGCTCGCAGCTAAGTTGGCGCGCAGAGGTGCAATTTCGCGCAAGCAGGGCGCCAGGGGCGGAGGAGGGGGAGGGGGCGAGGGAACGTAACTATCGCCGAGCATCCGTACTTTCCAATTAATTCTGGCACGCTCGTGTTTGCGAGAGAGAGAGAGAGTCTAATTTAAATGAATAAATTACATCCGCGTCCCCCCCTCCGCCACTCCTCTCCCCCCGTTTAAACGGGTCGCTCTATATTTACAGCCACATCAAATACATACATTATCATTACGCCGGAGGAATTAGCTGCGAAAATTACGATTTAAATGCCCGAAGTGCAAATTATGATATAATTCGCCAGCGATGAATAATACTATTTGTTCGCCGGCTGGAATTCGGCCGGCGTTGGATGCAGCGCGGACAAGGGGGAGGGAGGCGCAAGCAGGGCGCCCGGGGGGGAAAGGGGGTAGCATTTTCTCGCGCAAATCCGCGGGCAAATCGCCGACGTTGCCGCGCCGCGGCGACCGCGAGCGTCGACGAGAGCGCGCGCTCGCTCACCGAAAGATCGCAACACGGTGAATAAGCAATTGTCGTACGCTAAATTGCATGATTAACAGCGCAGCGTTAATTGTCGCGTACGAGCGCGCGCGCGTGCACAGCGACGCGAGAATGTTATGAGCGAAAATCATGCGGCTCCGGGGCGCGCATGATCGCGCGAGTGCCTCCGCCGCGATTAAGGCGTTAAACGCGAAAGCCCCGAGGTTCCCCCCCCCGCGGTCGCCTCGCGTGGTCGCAACGCTATCGCGAATCTCTTGGTCACGTTCTTCCGCGTGACTTCGGCCGCGGCGAAGAAAAGAGAAAAAAAGAGAAGGAGAGGGAGAGAGAGAGAGAGGAACGGGGGTGGAAAATTTGCACGAGAGCGCGGTTTTCCTCCTGCCTCTCTTTCTCCCCCCTCCCGCCCATCCTGCTTTCTTTTTCCCCGCTTCTTTTGTTCTTCCGCTAAAAACAGCCGCTCCGGCGATTACAGTAATTTCTGCCGGTTCCCTCACTTCCCTCCCAGGACCGATCGAGCCTCGCTCGATCGTGCTCGGCGTTGCACGGCACCCTCGAAATTTCCTACGACATTTTACCCCGCGAGCCTCCGCGAATACAAAGACAAACGGAAACGGAGCCGTGTGTGTTCGATTGGGCGAAGCAAACTCCCTCCCCCCAAAGTACGTGGCTGATAGCGGCGGACGAGCGGCGCGAGCTTGCGGGGGCGCGCGGCGCCGCGCTCCGACGCGTTGCATGCGCCGCGAGATTGCATAATGACATAATATTCATGGCGGTATGGCTTATGTTCGCGACCGAGTAGGTAATAAGGGTGCAACGGCGGCAACGAGGTATGGCGCAGCGCGGCGACGGTGACCTCCAGAGCTTGATGGGGAACGTAGTCGAGGCGGCGGTAGCTGAATATTACGCTACCGCGGCGCGGGGGGAGGGGGTAAGAGAGGGCGGGGGAGAGAGAGAGAGAGAGGGATAGGCGACGGAGGTTAAGACGAGGCGAACCAGGGCGCGGGGAACGAGCGAGACCGACGCGAGGGCGGCGGACACATTTTTAATTAAGACAGTTTCGAGGCGTAATTAATTTTACGACGGCCGCTGCCTAACGACCGGCAGCCCGTCCCCGACACCACCGCGCCGCTGGCTTCTTCCACTTCTCGTCTGCTTCCACTTCTCCTCTGCCTTTTCCCCCTCCCCCTCCTCATCGCTGCCGCGTGTAACACGTTCGTATACTCGGTGTTCGTACACGCGCGACTGCGACGTTAGAATTCGGGGGGGAAGAGAAAATCGTCCCGTTTGTGCCTTTCGCGCCACGTTTTTCGCGTCTTCGCTCGATAAACGGGGGAATCGAGTCGTACGATCTTTAGCCGTCGACGACGGCTAAGCAACGCGCCAGCCACCGACGTCAAGTCGCTGGAGCGGAATCGCGAAGGTGGATCGCCGGCGACGGCGAGCCGTCGAGCCGGAATTAATCGCTGAGAAGAACGCGATGTACACTAAACATTGCCCCCTTCTTTTGGAAAATAATCGCAAGCGGTGCAAGTTATTTATATATTCGTTTATCGAGAATCTCCCTGACGCGCGCGCGTGAGCGGCGGCCGCTACTCGCGTGACTCCGTCGCTCCTTGCGGAACGGTCCGATCGAAGGAGATGCGAAAATCAAGGACGCGCGAGAGGCCCCGACGGCCGCCAGCGGCGGCTGCGACGAGGCGGCGCGGGGCAATAATCACTTGCTCGTCGGTTTATCTGGCCGTTAAAGAAAACGACCTGTTAACCCGAGGTATGCGGCGATAGCGACCGCCGTCCAATAAATGTCGCGCGTTAGCGCGTCAGCCTAACTTACGCGCCCGTTCTGTCATCTTGCGCGCGTAACTTTAGCGTCGATTATCTCGTCTAACGGATCGATGCCCAGATCGTCCGCGTCGCAACGACCGCGACAACCGTCGCCCACAGCTGCTCATACCGGCCGGACTCGAAGGAACCTCTAAGGCCAGTTCGACAACAAGCCGTTAATCATAAGACAATAGTAAGCAAATTGACCGACCACATTCGATTGTTTCGAAAAATTATTGATCGTGGTTGGTCTTTCTTTTTATTTACATCTTGTGACTCACGGTGTATCGTAGAAGGGCTGCGTAATGCGCATTTGGTTGCAAACGTGGTTGACTTAAGGGGTAACATCTGACAAGTAAAGGTACCCAACTGTCACTCATCGATTTTGATGAAACTTTGCCCACTTATAGAGCTGTGGAAAATAATCGACACGTATTTTTTTTTATCTGCGGAGAAGCAGTGTTAAGAGTGGAAACTACCCCTTATTTATATAGAGTTAGAAGTGCTATCTTGTTGTTCATTCGAAAGGTTGAAAGGGAGGCTTTCATGGGATTTTTGGGGTCGCTAAATTCGAATCTGACGTGAAAATTCAAAAATACAAAATGGCGGATCCAATATGGCGTCCATGTCTCGTGAGTGGGACCATTTTTTTCATGTAAAATAAAATGATGTTGACGAAAATTACAATTTTTTTAGGTTTTCGAGGTCGCTCAATGAATAATGAAATACTGAAATATATGGAACACTTATTCTCAATAGATTCATTTAATGTTAGGTGAAATAACAGCAAATTCCATATAAGTTGCCCGAAGACATTTCATATGCACGCATAAAAGCAAATGACAAACAGTAATACTAAAAATAGTGAAAATAATGTGATTTCCCCTATATATGTAAAAAATCGTAATTTTCGTCGACATCATTTTAATTTACATGGAAAAAATGGTCCCACTCACGAGACATAGGCGCCATATTTAATCCGCCATTTTGTATTTTTGAATTTTCACGTCAGATTCGAATTTAGCGACCCCGAAAATCCCACGAAACCTTTCAGCCTTTCGAACAAACAACAAGATAGCACTTCTAACGCGAAAACACTCTATATAAATAAGGGGTAGTTTCCACCCTTAAAACTGCTTCTCCGCAGATAAAAAAAAATACGTGTCGATTATTTTCCATAGCTCTATAAGTGGGCAAAGTTTCATCAAAATCGGCGAGTGACAGTTGGGTACTTTTACTTGTGAGTGAACGCCTGAAAACACAGAGTAAGTTTGGGAATTTTTTGTAATTAAATAACAACATAGATGGAAAATTGGTTTGGAGACTTCTAACGTGCATACCTTAAACTTAAACGCAAAACAACTTTTTGTTATTATTTTGCCTCAAGATGGCGGCGCTGAAGTTCTCCAAGTAAAACCGCATTTTTCTCATGGGTCCCCGCGACTTGCAGCAGAAATGCCGTACACTCTCAAGAAGGACAAAAAGGCAAAATTTTGTTAATCTACATCAAATTTGCTGGAGAAGTATATGTTAAAATATTGATTTTTGTAGAAATGGTGAACATTAGGAAAAAAGTTTCAGTTTTATCCCAGAAATTTAATGAAAAAATATTTATAATAACAAAAGTTTTCAACCGATCGTAAAAATCATGTGTACTTCTCCAGAGAATTTAGTTTAGCAGCTATTGTAAAAATTTCGAGTGGATCGAGTGGATGAAATTTGTTAAAGCTGCAAGCCAATTTGAAAAACGTGGTTCTACTTGGAGACCTTGAGCGCCGCCATCTTGAGGCAAAATTATAACAAAAGATTGTTTTGTGTAGTTTAAGGTAGACGCACGTTAGAGGCCTCCAAACCAATGTTCCATCTATGTTGTTATTTAACAACAAAAAATTCCCAAACTTACACTGTGTTTTCAAGCGTTCACTCAGATGTTACCCCTTAAAACACCGGCTGATTATTTCAACGCAACTCACCGATCGCGTCTGTCGTTAGTCGGAATCGGCAAACACGACCGAGCCGGTTGTGAATCAGCCGCAGTTGGTGGAAACGGGCGTAAAACTCGCGCTCGGGTCGGAGGGAATTAGCGATCAGGGGCGATTAGCGAGAGCCAACGCGGGCGCGACAGGTCGCGCGAAATAGCAATTAGAATCCAAGAAAATCAGACTCCGGGACGAAGTATTGCCATGGCGGGGCGGGGCGGCGTGAGGCGGAAACATGCGCGCCGTGAGACGCATCGCGGAGGAGAATCGCGACGGCTAATTCGATCTCAAGTTCCGCCGCGCAGTCGCGGCTTGTGACTCGGGCTTTAGCGTGCGAGAGAGCAGCGATGTTTCCACAGACAGTCTCGTCGTTGTGAACAACAGTTCGGCCCAACAGCTGCTCCGGCACGCACGGCCATCCGGAGTATCTAATTTGTATCTAAAACCGCAGCGACGAGAACGAGAGGGCGAGGGAGAGAAAAGCCGGGACGATGCGAGCCGGCCGCAAGAAGAGACGAAGGATTCGTAGCGCCGGCACTCTTTGCCCCCGCGCCGGAAAACACGAACGATAAATCACACTCTCCGCCGCAAATGACGAGCGCAAAAAGCCCGCTCGCATCCGCGGAACTTCGGGGATCGCTCTCGATCGCGGGACCGCCGGCTACTCGCGGAAGGACACACATATACACACACACACGCACCCTTTTTGCGCCGACGTCACGACGTCCGGGAAGCGTCGTGACGCGCAAGAGTCAGTTTATCAGCCGCGAGTCTCGCGGCGGCCTGGCGGTATCCTGCGGCCTGCTGCCACGAGCAAAATGCAGCCGCCGCGGCGGCCGGTGGAACCAGTGGCCAGCTAGTCGGAGCTTCTACGGGATAATATTTAGTATTCCCACGACGTCGGCTGTCGTGGCTTATAATATTTCGCGTCATATTAATATTCCAGAGGGACGCTGCGCCGCGCCGCGCTGCGCCGCGCCGTGTCGTGCAGCGCGCCGGCTCGTGCAGTCGGCAGGAGAACGGACAAGCAGAACGACCTGTGCAGCCGCCACGTCCGCGCACTGGCGTAGCAGCGCGCGTTTTAGTCTCCGGTGTACGCCTCGGTGGCGTGTCCGTGCGAGAGGGTGAGTCGCGCGGCGAGCTGCGCTCTCTTGAATATGTGAAAAAACGACCAGGGTGTCGCGCGAGCGCGCCGTCGTCCAGCCTTGCACTCGCTCCAAGCGGAAGCAGCGGAGTCGCGGAGGCGCCTCCCGATGATGGCCGCGAGATTGAAAACTCGCGCGGAAACGACGCGTGGAAATCGCCCGCGCGCAGCCGCATCGCGATTCTTTCGTCTAAAAGAAAAAGGGAAAAATTGGCGACTGGTTGCAGAGCCGAAATCGGGAGAGTCCAGGCGGCCTCCATCCTCGCACCAAGCGTTCCGATCGCGCGAAGTACGGTGGAGGAGCGCGTGTTTTATTATTAGGTATACAAATGAATAATCCAAATTCTCTTAAGCGGCTGAGAAATTAAGTTTCAAATAATCAAAGTTCCCCGCTCTTACGGTTTATGGTTGTATAGCGTCGACATATAGCTATTAAAAGTTACAGATATTAAAGTTTAGTATGGCTTAGTAGGAAGGCTCGACATAACCTCAAAAATTATTCAGTTCATTACAGTAAAAAGTGACAACAGGTAAGGTGCATATCTGACAATGCATTCCTTACGAATTCCAACAAGGAAAAAATGCTGCAGGAGCATGTGAATCGATTTGTTCCTTTCCCGGGGAAAGGGTTATACCGTACGATGTGTTTTTGGTTTAGACGGTTTAAACGACGGTTTAACGGCGATTTCAGTCTGAATGGCAAAGAACGTCCCGGAGGCCTCTGGAAGTGCGGCAACAATGATTTGGAGCAACTGCTCGCTGAGAATTCAGCACAAACGCAAGAAAAGCTTGCAGAGCAGTTAGGAGTAACGCAACGAACTATTTTCAAACGACTATACACGAGATGGAGAATATTCAGAAAGAAGGAAAATGGGTTCCGCATGAACTCACTGAAGCCAACAAAAATCAACGAATGTCTTTCTCCTCTCAATCAGCAGCGTAGAGTCTTCCTTGCGGAAAACTGTTACGGGCGATGAGAAGTGGATATTCTATGACAATCCGAAACGCAGAAAGTTATAGGTAAATCCCGGCGAACCATCAACATCGGTCGCAAAGCCAAAACACTTCGGAAAGAAGATTCTGCTCTGCATTTGGCGGGATATGAAGGGCGTGATTTTTATTATGAGCCACTAAAACCGAATGAAACAATAATTACTGCGGACCGCTACCAACACCAATTAATCCGTTTGAGTGAAGAATTAGGACGTAAACGCTCGTATAGTGGCAAAAGAGAATGTCCTGTGAAATTGTTGCATGATAACGCTGAGCCGCACATTGCTTCTACGACAAAAGACATCATAATGAATCCTGGTTGGGACGTCTTGCAGCACCCAGAGTATTCACCAGATATCGCTCCTACCGATTACCACTTGGTCGGTGCAATATACCTTGTCCGATGTGCACTTCAAATCAGCGGATAAGATCCGAAAATGGCTCGACAATCTTATTGTGTCCAAAGACAACATTTTTCCGACATGGGATTCATCAGCTGCCCGAAAGCTGGCTCAAAGTTATAGAAAACAACGGCGAATGACTCTGACTGACAAATTTGTTATACTTTCTTTATAAACCCTGAATTTAGCTGAAAATTTTGGACTATTCATTTGTCATCACCTAACAGATTCCTCGAGAGATAAAAATGCAATAAGCATCTCACCCCCAACCAAGAGCCTCCTCCTTAAAAAGAGGAGACGAGGGGCGCGAGAGGCACACGAAGTGCAGAGAGAGAGTGCACTGGATCGGCTGAGCTGAGTCCGCAAAAATAGCTCTAGAGACGAAAGAGCCGACGAACTATGTCACGAAGCGGCTGCATCCGCTGCACGAGGTCACCGAAGATCTATGCCATGCATCGACCGAGCGTGTGTAGAGGGGTAGCCGCAAATTGCGTACAAAATTCAACGGCACAGCTCGCTCGCTCGGCGGCTCTCCCTCTTTCTCTCTCTCTCTCTCTCTCTCTCTCTCGCTCTCGTCGGTGCGAGGCAGATTGAGAGTAGCGGCACGTGTTTCAGGACTCGCGTCCCGCGCGCGACACGCTCTCTCGATCTTCCGCGTCGAGCCACGTCGAACCATCGCGAATTGTGTTCAACGATTCACGAGCGATCCGGTGAAAGTTGCACGCGGCCTGCCATTTTTTCCCTCCGCCTCCCTCTTCCGCCCCTCCTCGGGAACTCGCGCGCTCTGCCCCCGAGAACGAGAACAAATTCGAGTCTATGAAAACTGTCAGCGAAACGTGCCGCTGCAGTTCACACGGGTGAAATGGGGCCTGGCTGACTTGCTCTTTGCCCTGGAATATCGGCGGCGGTTTTCCCTCCCCCCTCTCCCTCTTCTCTCGCGACTGGTGAAACACGACGGTACACAAATCAGGCATAATCTATAAATCGGAGCTCCCCGGATTTTGGCAGAATTGGCGCGCGCGCGCGCGCGCGCTCGTTTCGCAGAGTCCGTAAATTTTTACAATTCGCACGAGTGATAATCGAACGCGAAACGTTAAAAGCTATTTAAATCAAATAAACGCCAATCAATAAAACTGCGGTAGTGCTCTTTTTATCCGTTTCCCGAGCGTCCTATCCGGCTCGAGCGTCCGTCCGTCCGTCCGTCCGTCCGTCCGTTCGTTCGTTCGTTCGGCTGAAATTTGATTAACGGCGATTCGATTAAAGGAGAAGGCGTATTTAAACCGTCATCATAAAGCCAGCGTGTGTCACATCAATCGCGCAACGTGGTTACATCGAGGGGTGCGGTCGCCGCATCCCCGCGCGCGCGATTACAACCGCTCCTCCCACCCCCCCCCTCCCGATTACACTGTTGTTCTTCCGTCCCCTCGCCGCTCGCCGCCGCTCCAGACACCTTCCAACAACTCCGAACCCGTGTCGAACGTGTCTCGGGAGCACGCGACGATATCGTAACGACGTTAGGGCGGATGGGGAAGGGAAGCTTTGACGAGAGGCGATCGATGAGAAAGAGAATATACGACAAGGAGGGAGGCTGGTTAAAGCGGCCGACCGCGGAGCACGGCGTGCTGCGCAAGAGAACATCGTCGGATGAAAGAGCGACCACCGCGCGCGCCAGAGCCAGGGAGGGTTGGGGGACAGGGGAGGAGGAGGGGGGAGACAAGAAGAAGGAGGAAGGAAGAAAGGAAGAAAGAGGGACAGGGGACACGATTTATTCGATACGGTAAAATGAAACTCGTGAGAACCGACGAGAGAGCAAAACCGTGCAAGCAAGCGTGTACAAGCGCGGCGCGTTGAGCGCTCGACAGATCTCGCGCGGCCGCGAAGTTCATTCGCCAAGAAATCGTCCGAACAATATATCCGACTTGGGCGTCGCGCGGCGTCGGGCTTTTCAGTTACGCCGTTCCGCCGCCGTGCGTTATTATTGATACGCACGCGGCGTGCACGTGTAGCCGAGGGACGCGCCGCCGTCGGTATCGTTTTATTCATGAGGCCCGTTCTCGGGATTTAACATACATTGTTCTCGAGCAAAAATGAAAGGTATTCGCGGGAAAACATCCTCAACGAGACGCTTAGCCGATTATCAAGTATGGCGGCAGTGGGTGACGCGGTCGCGCATAAAGTTGCCGATCGAGATCGCAGCGGCTGGCGCACGGTGGATCGAAACTTCAAATTCTGTAGACATCGAATAAAAATCCGCTCGGAAACCAAATTTTGTGCAGGAATAAATTTTAATGAAATTAATTTTTATGAAATATTTTATTTATAATATTTTTGTATACCATTTTGATAATAATGGTGTTGTCAAACGAATATACTAGGTGCGCAACTAAGTTTCCGGGTTTTTCTGATCAATGAAAAATGGAAAATTTCAAGAGAAATACAAAATATGGTTTATTCAAAGTATCGTCCCTCGCTAGCTACACATTTTTGCCATCTCTCTGGCGATACATGAATACCGCGACGATAAAACGACGCGTCTTTGGACCGAAACCATTCATCCAACCAATTTTGCACTTCTTCGAAATTGGCCAAGTGTTGCCCAGCCGAGCCATGCGCCATCGACCGGAACAAGTGATAATCGAAAGAGGCCAGGTCTGGCGAATACGGCGGGTGCGGTAGCAGATCCCATTTCAGCGTTTTCATGCAAGGCCGTTTTTCGAGCAATGCATGGTTCAAATTGATCAGTTGTTGTCGGTAGCAATGCCCATTGACAGTTTCGCCCGGCTTCTTTTCAGCAGCTCATAGTACACGATTCCTTTCTGGTCCCACCAAACGCAGAGCATTGTCTTCTTTCCGAAGCGATTTGGCCGTGCCGTCGATGTTGATGCTTCGCCAGGTGAAAGCCACGATTTTTTGCGTTTGGGATTCTCGAAATATATCCACTTCTCATCGCCAATAACAATTCGATGCAGGAAATTTTCTTTCTTTCATGTCGCAAAAGCAAAATTTCGGAAGTGGCTCTTCGATTTTCCATCTGTCTCTCAGTCAACTCATGCGGCACCCATTTTCCTTCCTTTTGAATTTTTCCCATGGCATGTAAACGTTTGGTAATACCTTGGCGAGTCATGTTTAATGCCTCCGCAAGTTGATCTTGTGTTTGCGTATCATCTTCATCATCCAATAACGCTTGCAGATCAGCGTCCTCAATTGTTTTTGGTCTTCCGGAGAGCTCCTTGTCCTCAGTATCGAAATCGCCACTTCTGAAGCGTTTAAACCAATCTTCACAGGCAGTTTTCGATGGTGCATGTTCGACGTAGGCCTCCTCCAGCAAACGACGTGCTTCAGCTGCACTTTTTTTTCAAATTAAAGCAGAAAAGCAAAGCTTCCCGCAAATGCTGTTTATTTGGCACAAAACTCGACATCTTCGTTGTTAGAAAAAATATTTTTGCGTTACGATATGTGTTGGTATTACGACTGGTTATTGTTAACAGATGTCCAAGCTATAAAAAAAACACAACTTCAGACACGTATGTCGACTACATGTGTCGTTAGCGCCATCCATGTGTGAAACCCGGAAACTTAGTTGCGCACCTAGTATATAAATATATAGTGTTCTTATTCGGCTTCAACAGCTAGCACCGCGTGAAGATAAGGAACAAGCTAGTCTTGGGCAAGTTGTATCAAATCTTCTTGCATAAATTCAATTAATAAAATATTTGTTACATACTTTTGAAAATTTTAAGATTAAATAATCTGTATGAAAACATAAGAGAAAATTGCAAGACCAGTGGATTTTGCAAAGCAAAATTCGTGAAAACAGCCAAGGATAACAATACAGTACAGAGATTCTTCGCAAATCCTTTGATTACGTGTGTATGAATAAAACTGGATTAAACGAAAGGACTATTCGAAATTTTGCGATTCTTTTTCAATCCGTTGCAACAGATTGAAAAAAAACTGGAATATTTAAAATTCAATAAAAATATATTCTTATAAAAATATTATGGAAGTATAAACAGAAATTTTACTGAAATTTTCATTACAAATGATTTCTGGGCGAAATTCTGTCTCCGAACCGAATTTTCATTCATGTACAATTGTACATAATAGATTAGATGGTTTCTATCCATTATACGATGTATAGGAGTAAAGATCACACGAGATCGCAGCTGAAAACTGTACGGTTTTTTACTATACGAATGATTTTTTTAAATCCTATTTAGTAGATCTTGGACAAATATGGACATTTTTTTTATTATCCAATAAATAAAATGTATGAGCTGAGTTACGATTTCGTTCTAATTCATCATAGAGAAAAATGCGTAAAATATAACAAAATCTGGCAACGGATATGATAAAAATGTTCCTGAAGAACCATAGAATTGTGTACCATAAGATAGACAAGGATCGATAATTATTTATAAAATACAGCGAACACAAATGGACGACTTATGCTTAACACATTTTATTTCACAGAAATCACAGAAACTCGAGACTTTAGACGCTTACAGTATCTATATTACTCATTACTTTATATTTTCTGCATTCGGATCATATACAACTATTTTACAATATATTCTAGTAGATGAAGTTGTGAAATTTGAACTTTTATTTTTGGCTCGATGTCCACCTTTTTTATCGTTTCGATTCACTGTGCGGCGCTTCGATCGATATCCGCGAGCGAGCGTGCGAACATTGCCGGAAACGGGCAGGGTGACTTTTTCCTGCTAGACATCCGCGAATGATGAGTAAATCGGAATTACGGTGAGGGAGAGGGGTAGCCGGGTGACGCGCGGTTAAATAGAGCGCGGCGGAAGGTTAAAGAGCGAGAGAAGGAGGAAAAGCGACGGTAGGCGGCGATGCGGGGTAGTCTTCGCGGTAGACGAAGCCATTTACGGGCACGTAAGCGGTTTCCATTGTCTATGAGGTATAATGGAGTAATCTCGCGGTGATGCGCTACCGCCGAGGCCGATATTCAAATTGCGCACCTCTTACGTGTGTGTATATACACAGCCGCCGCTATACCGGGGATCTTCCGGTCAACAGTGAGAGCCAACATCGTCTCGATACTGTAGACGATGACCAAACTCCGTACGACGCCGCCAGCCTGACGATACGGCGTGCCCGACAGCGCAACTACTTTCATGAATTTCATAGCGCCGGGAGACCGGGGAGACCATTGTTACGCTAACCGAAACGCACAGTGCGAAAACTATCTAATCTACAGGGCGGTCGGAATTTTACGACGCGCCTTGCTAACCGCCCGCCCCCCTCCCCCCCTCCTCGAGCGGAGTACAATTTCGTTCGGCGCCGTTCGAGAGAGTCACGGCGCGCGATGTAACATCCGAGGATTAATCTTGCAAAAATCCGGCGGCTTTTGCTACCCGCAAAACTGAGAGAGCCCGCGTAAAGGGTAAGTCCGGAATAGATGGGCATAGTTTTTTTTAACTGAAAATAACACATCTGTATTATCGCGATGAATGATCAACAACGTGTCCATACAACGCACTCAGTAAAGGATAATGTTTAAGGTGCGGAAGAATTTATGTGAAAAGAAATTCATGGGACGTCAATAATAACGAAATATTAAAAATATACTGTGAGAGACAGATGACCAGGGTTAGATGGTCATATGTGAAGGGGTAGTTGGACATGCCTATAATAATGTAAAAATTTGTTTATCTTTATTTGTTTTTTTTAGTATTTTACATCCTTTTATTAATTATTAGCCTTTTTATCGATCCTTTTATTAATTATTAATAAAATCAAACTTTCCACAAGTTTCTTACAGAAACCAAGGACAACATTGGAGAGAAGATTGAAAAGGGCAACACAGAGAAAGGCCCTATGAGAAAGCATTATTTATTAAAGAGAGAAAAGAGAAAGAAATCTATTCGGCATCCTTACACGAAACAAGAAGCTGTTTAAAATGTACTGAAGCTTTTAATGTTAGGTACCCAGGGAAAAATGATAGTCGAATAGTCGAATAGAAATATCCGCTGCTTGCTATTTCTCGCTGAATATACTGCTCATCTAACCCTGATAAAAATGAACCATCTATCCTGTTTGAAGAGTTCGCGTAAGGACGTGTATATCGCGTGAAACGTAGTCTCGGCGACGAATTTTGAGGTTAAGTACGCAAATCCGATGTTTTTTCAATCGTTTAAGCCCAGATCTTTATGTTGTAATGTCAAAATAAACCATATTCGCTAGGTATTCTTCCGACGTGCGAAACATTTTGGAGGTTAATAAACACATACAACATTTATTTATTCACAATAGCAGTGTTTTTGTGTATCAGGAAGAGACACTCGTGGTGCACAACTGACACCTATGTGAAGTTAGCCCCCGACTTTTAATTAAAAAATTTTTTTTGCATAACATTGTGCCAAATCATTTGTAGAAATATGTAGTGAAAGACTTTTCGTTTGTAGTAAAAAATTAAACAAGTTACGAGGGGTTGAAAAAATGGTCAGTCCCCCAAAATGGGGGGCTGACTTAAAATCAGACCTAATCGAAGCCAAATCGTTTGTAGAAATATGTAGTGAAAGAATTTTCGTTTGTAGTTGCCGAGGAAAAAAGTTACAACCCCTTATGTAACCAGGGTAGCATTTTTGACAGTTTCAGGGGGGCTGCATTCTAAACCGACTAAATCGAAGCCAAATAATGCGTAGAGCTTTATAGTGAAGGAATTTTCGTTTGAAGTTGTCTAGAATAGAAATGACAGCAATTTTTGTAATAAAGGTGGGTGTATCTTCAACCCTATCGGAGGGGCTACGTTCTAAACCGACTAAATCGAAGCCAAACAATGCGTAGAGGTTTGTAGTGAAGGAATTTTCGTTTGTAATTATCTAGAAATGGCAGCAATTTTTGTAATAAGGGTGGGTGTATCTTCAACCCTATCGGGGGGGCTGCGTTCTAAACCGACTAAATCGAAGCCAAACAATGTGTAGAGGTTTGTGGTGAAGGAATTTTCGTTTGTAGTTGTCCAGAATAGAAACGGCAGCAATTTTTGTAATACCCCTATTTTTGTAATACCTCTATTTCTAGTCTATAAATGAAAATTCTTTCACTACATATTTCTACAAACGATTTGGCTTCGATAAAGTCTGGTTTTAAGTCAGCCCCCCATTTCGGGGGGCTGACCATTTTTTCAACCCCTCGTAACTTGTTTAATTTTTTACTACAAACGAAAAGTCTTTCACTACATATTTCTACAAACGATTTGACGCAATTTTATGCAAAAAAACTTTTTTATTAAAAGTCGAGGGCTAACTTCACATTGGTACAACTTACCGATCAACGCTGACGCCTAGTATATATATATTAACAAAATTATAGCAATTGACCATTTATCCCCCTATGCCCATCTATCCCGGCGTTACCCTAATTTTTCCATCCCTCTATCGAAAGCAGTTGAACTTTTAAGCCGAGGAAAAGCTGTGACGCCTTATTTCTCTTGTATGAAGCCCGACTTGATGCAGGAATACTCAAACTCACTCGTAACGCCCGCTAAGTATTTAATCATCGCCAGATACCGCGAGCAGCATGCGAAAACGCTCGCTTTTATTTCTCCGAGATTCGAGATAATTACAACTGACACGCTGGATTTCTTCTCTCTCTCTCTCTCTCTCTCTCTCTCTCTCTCTCTCTCTCTCTCTCTGAATCAGACTCGGGCCAATTACAAACTGACGCGCAAGTGTTGAAAAACGTGAAACGTCCGGGGCTCACACTCTCACGTTGCAAACGCGGCTTCATCGTCGCAAAGAAATCCGGATTACAGCGCGCATCGCTCCGGCCCCCCGCTCCGCCCTTCCGGCGGCCCATCCGGCCAAATTCCTTTCAATTAGCCAGCCGCGCCTAAAGTCCCGCATTAATCGTCGCGCGTATTTCCGAGTAAACAATATCACACCTATTTGTCTTCATTAAACTCTTCGGAATACTTCAGCATGATTAAACGCTTCGAAATGCGAGCTCCTAGTTACGCCCCTGACTCGCGGTTGAGCCGTGAATGTACACGTTAACGCACACCACCCACCGGCGCTGCGTCGCGCCGGTACACACGCCCACACAGCGCCGAGCGTACCCGCAAGTATAATGCACACGTCCACGTGTACGTCCGCGCACCCCCTCGAGCGAGCGAGCGAGCGAGCGCGCGGGCAGGAGAGCGGGCGGGAGAGGCGAGGGAACGAGCGTGTACGCGATGGTTACGGCGATATATCATCGCACGTCCAGAGTCATAACGTGACGCGCAACACGCGGGCGCATCAGTCATTTAGCCGCAAATGGAATCTGCTTCCTTCCTCCCGCCGCATTTCCGCGCCTTGTACACAGTATTTTGCACGGCCGCGGCCATTGTGCAGCCGGCTGCTCCGGAGCGGAGGAGCCGCGCATGAGCTTGCTCGTTGGGGCGCGTGTGGCCGTGACACGACGAAATTTCCGAAATTTCGACTCGCGCTCGCGCCAGCGGCGATCTTGGAAAATCGCGCGCGACGGGGAGGCGGGGAGGGCGCTCTCGGAGCCGAGGAGCCCCCGCGGGCTCCTGCTGCCGACAGCCGCACAAAAGGGGTCCTGATGAGCTTCGATGACCGAAAGTCGTATTCTTGGTTTGATTTATCGCGATAGCCGCCGTGTAATTCCGCGCGTGTTCGGGGGAGATTAGCGGAGGGGGGGGGGGTGCGGACGCTCGTGAAATTTCCGTTCCGCTTGCTAATTAGAGTCACTGTTGTGTCGTCGGGAATGCTTTACTCCGCCGCCGACGATCGCTCGCCCGGACGGGCGAAACGCGAAACGCGATTCTGCGTGGAAAATAATGGGACGCAGCGCTGAAAGATGGCGGGGGGAGACGGGAGGGAACGAGAAATGCTTATGGCCGAACGCTGTGGCGCCCTGCGCGCGAATTAGCGTCGCTAAAGGAATCGGCGAAAGTATGTCAACATTTTCGCTCCCATCGATCGGAGCGCTCTCGAAATGAATCGACTGGACACTCGATATTTCCATCAAATTCCGGCTATTTTTGGCCGGAAATCGTTGCGAGGTGGACCATTATACGGTTCCTCGTCCGTCTCTTGTTCTATCTCTCTCTCTCTCTCTCTCTCTCTCTCTCTCTCTCCCCCCCCTCTCTTCCCTCCCCACCCTCCTCTTTCTCTCTTTCTCTATTAATTTTTCCAACAGAGAGAAAGTAACGTATCTGCACGCGCGCATGTATCTTGCTTCATGGAAATGGCGAGCCGGCTAAACAAAACGATCTCGAGTGTATATTATTAATATACTAAATATAATAAATTGAAAAGGCGACACGATAAATTATATAATGAACAGTGACGATTGTATTATATCATTTTGAGAGAGCAGAGTGCCGTTTCGAATATTTCAGCCGGCCGCGCATATCGCACAAATTAAACAAAATTAATGCTTTTGCGTGCGAGCTTTTAAACGAATTTTATGCTTTCGTTTTGCACATATATTACTATTCGCGCCCGCGCGCCCGCGTCAAATGTCGATTATTCCCGCCGCGCGATTTTTGCACGCCGGTGATAGGCGCGAGAGAGCGTCCGGAAGCACCCCGACGACGACGCGAGGCGTCCGGTAGGCGACGCGGCGCGGCGCGGCGCGACACAAAAACGACACAGGACGATGTCCGAAAAATATCACGGGCAGGACGCGAGCGGCGTACGCGATGTCCGATGCAATCTTGCGCGCCAGGCTATGTGTGTCGCCCCGGGGCGGCACCTGCGTCTCCGGTAAGAGCCAGCACCTGCGATACCACCTTTCCTCCCCCCCGCTCCGCCCCGCCCCACCCTGCTGCCTTTTTGTCCTTCTTACCCGCCCGTCTTTTCTCCTCCGCTTAATGGACTTTAACGAGTCCTGCCGGGGCGTACGAACGGGGCGGGGGAGACGGGACGGACGACAGACGCGAGCAGCCGCGGTTAAATTAGAAAACTCTCGGGACCCCTGCGGGATCGAGGGGGGATATTTAAATTAGGTGACCGCCCAGCGCGTCAGGTCGTATCCTTAATGAGTTGGATGAGAGGGATCGAGATTTTTCGGCGATCCCTTCAACGAGGGCCACGAACGCATTCTTCGCATTCCGTCCCTCGTCCTCGGGCGTACTTCTCCTTTGCCCTCCTCCCTCCCTCTCCCCCCCCGCTCGAGCAGGTGCGAAGCCGGTATTTATTCGCGTAGAACCCAGGAACGCGTCGCCGCGCGCGGGAGACCTTAACATTTCCTGAGAGAGAGAGAGAGAGAGAGGCTCTCTTCGGTCGCGCCGCGACGATGCATTTTTGATGGGCCGCCGGAAAATCCGCTCTGCGGATAAATCGCCCCGCGGCCGCTTAGCGCGATGAATGAGAACGCGTTCTCTCTCGCGCCTCTCGCGAAGGACATAAAATATCTCGCAGATTCCACGCGATTCTCCTTCTATCTCGCGCATCGAGCGCGCGGCGACCTCAAACACGTGCTCCCGATGCCTTGCATTCGCATTGTCGCGTTCTGCATTCGCGACGCGCGCGCGAGCAGCGCAGTGCAGCGATACGGCGCGTCGTGTGTATTTTTGTCGGTCAACTAGAGCTGGCGGTTATTAAATTAATACGCGGATATACAATTCCTATTCCTGTATGTACGTAATAATGCAGACCTCCCCCAACA
Organism: Harpegnathos saltator; assembly: GCF_003227715.2. Taxonomy (NCBI): domain Eukaryota; kingdom Metazoa; phylum Arthropoda; class Insecta; order Hymenoptera; family Formicidae; genus Harpegnathos; species Harpegnathos saltator. The sequence continues at coordinate 640,205 of NW_020230360.1, forward strand.
GCGCGGCCTGGCTGATTAATACTACACGTTGCTTTCTCCCTCTCTCGCCCCCTCCCTCTCCCCCCCCCTCTCTCTCTCTCTCTCGCGCGCGCGCGCGCGCGCGTGCCGCGAATATTGCTATATAGCGGCGTTACAGTAATTATTATTACAGATCGTTGAATTATTCCCCAATAATTAGACCCGTTACGTTGTTATATCAATATAATTCCGGCTGTCGCGTACACGACGCATAATGAAGCGCGTTTCAAAGGGCTCGTCGTGAAATACGGTTTGCGCGTGCACATATCGGCGCCCGATTACATTCGAGGCGGAAAACTCGTCCCTCCATATAAAAGGATCTCCGGCGGCTCTTTGCCGGGCTCAGAGACGCAACGAAGCGCCTTTCTTCCCTCTCGTCCCATCTCGGGGACGCTTAAGGATCCGCGCGACGAACTTTCATCTATTCTTCGAGCGACGTGCGCCGTTAGTCAAATTAAGAGTCCGCGATACCCGCGCGTCGGCCATGCTAATGCGTCAGAAACGCGATAAAGGCAAGAACGGGAACGCGGAACGGCGGAATGGCGGCAAAGTTTCCGCCGCCGCTCCGTCTCTCTCGAATCGACCTTTTATCGATTTCACGCCGTCGTCTCCTCGTCGCGTCGCGCTCCTCTCAGACGCGAAAAGTGTCGCGTTAATTGCCGTTGATACTGTCGAGAGCGGATGAAACTGCGCGCTCGCTGCGCTCAAGACGTCTTTTATTTCGCGCGCGCCAAGGCAGACCGATACGAACGCCGAAAGCATATCTAACGTCGAAAGAGTGAAAAGTGTCGAGGGAGAGAGAGAGAGAGAGAGAGAGAGAGAGAGTGAGAGTTGAGGCTCCACGAGGCTTCGACGCAATCCACGCACGTATCAGGTCGCTGCGTTGCGCCGCCCCCTTCGACGCGCGTCTAAATTTCAATTAAGCGCGGCCGTATCTCGTTCGCCCTCGGGAACGGCGAATATCTAGCCCCCCCCCTTCCCGTGTCGTCGTCCCATAACAAGTGCTTAAGAAGCTCGCCTAGGTGGAACCCTCTTCGCACCCCAGAAATATGCGTCGTGAGCAAAGAGAGAACAAGCGTGAGCGCGCGCGAGAGCGAGAGAGAGGGGAAGGGGGAGGACATCTCACGCGATCAGACTTCATAAACGAGAGAGCGAAGCCGCTGCGACCCTCCAAGGTAAGCAACCCCGTTGTTGCGTCTGCCTCTCTCTCTCTCTCTCTCTCTCTCTCCTTCTCGTGCGCTCTCTCGCTCTCTCTTTCGGGGCAACGAGCCGGTGTCGTTGTCCTCGCGCGCAAGCCGCGCGGACGAACGCTTCGGCCCTTGAGCCCTCCGCCGGATGCCAGATGCCGGGGGTGTGTCTATCGCGCGCGGCAACGGCCGCCGAGCCCTTCGGCCCTTCAGCCGCTACTTTATATTCGCCTCAAATCGTGCATATTTAATCGTAAGAACGGCGCGATCCGCTCTCCCTGGGAGTTAATCGCGGCGTGCGCGCGTGGTAAATACGCTCGCCGGTCGAATCCGAGATCGGCGTCCGACTCTCTCTCTCTCTCTCTCTCTCTCTCTCTCTCTGTCTCTCGAATTCTCTCCTCGAGAGGAATTTCCGCGGGGATTCCATCTGACGCGCCGGTGAATCTCCGTATCCGAGGCGGCTGCATACGCTATTGAATAAAAATGGAGATAGTTTTCCGATATGAAACATCTACCTCTTCCCCCCTCCGCTGTCAAAAGTAAGTGGATTAAAAGAAATTCCGTCTGCAAAATTGAATTCCTAATCTGCGAACTCGGGGACTGTCCCGACGATCCGTCGCCGAGCGAGCGAGCGAGCGAGCGAGCGCGTTCTCTTCTCGCCGGGCAGAGAAATGTGTGTGTATTTAAGCAAAAGAAAAAAAAACGAAAGCGGAGGAAGCAAAATTAACGAGACGCGCGACCGCGTCGTAAAGCGAGTATCTCCGATTCGAGTACCGGCGGCGGCGGCGGGGGTGGGGGCGGGCGACGGCGACGACGACGACGCGAGATCACACACAGTTACATAACGTTACACGAAAGTTGCGCGACATCACGTGAAAGCGCTTTTCGCTTTTTTCACATTTTTCATCGCTTTTCCGCGCGCAGCGCGACGCGGTGCGGCGCGGCGCGGCGCGGCGCGGTTCGGCTCGGAGCGGCGGCGCCGAGATACGGAATTACGGTGAAAAAGGGGACGCCCGGATGTAACACGTCGAACTGTCATCACGAGGACGTCTCGCGCGAGTGAATCGTTCCAACTAAAACCGGGCGACGTGTCTATTTGCGTCGCTGGCACGTATCATCTATCGAATGAGAACGACGGAAGTTGTGCAAAAGGACCGCTCCGGGCACACGCGTGCGTGCTCGCGCGCACGCGCGCGCGGGAGACAATTGAGAAAAAAAATCCAGTCGCCGTATTTAGCGACACGTGCGATTTCAGATAGGCTCGGTCGCGCGCGCGCAAGTTTTTTTGTCTCCCATCCGGTAGATATCGCGACGTGACGGCGTTGACAAACGTCGCCGAGAACGCTCGCGCGCCGCGTCGGCCGGGCCGAAACGCGCACGTAGCCGGAAGGTAGCGGGCGCGATGCTTCCGCGGCGAATGGAAAAGAAAAGGACGCGCACACACACGGTCGTGTAGCGCGCCGTGTAGTGAACGATAAGAATAGGCGTTCGCGTAAATTTGATCGCGCAGCATCCGATGCAGCGTCGCGAGGGAGAGAGAAACGCTCGGCGCTGTATCCGTGTACGAGCAACGCGTTTAAGATTTCACGCGTTGCATTCGCATCCGACGGCAAATTGAAATATAAAAGTTTACGCGAATCGCACTCGCGCGCGTTCGCGCGCCGCCCGCCTTCGCGTCGCGGATCGATTCTGCCTCGCGCGCGCGCGCGAGAATCCTTCGACACGTCATTCATGGGTTACTACCGCGACGCGCGCGCGTGAGAAGAAGTAAACTCGCTCCTCCCGGGAGGAAGCCGCCGGGAAATTTCGGTTCGCCGAGAAATCCAGACGGCAGACGGAGAGAAAGCGGAAGCGCAGCGGACGGACGCGGACGAGAGTCGGCCGACGAACGAACAGTCGCGGACCTTTATCAGCCTCCAGAGGCACGTGGCCGCCCCGGTACGCGCGGAGAACGACACCGGATATAAGCGGCGGATAAGAAAGTTTCGCGACGCTATGAAAAATGCAACGCTCGAGTTATCGTCGACGTGAATTTTTCATCGGTGCGAGTCGAGTTCTGGTCGCGCGAGAGCTACTCGCGAGATTCTCGTCCTTCGTCCTCCTCCCTCCCCCCCTCTCTCTCTCTCTCTCTCTCTCTCTCGCTCTCCTTATCTTTCCCACCCATCACCGCTCGCTTCTTCTTCCTATCCCCCTCCCCCTCTACCCGCCCTACCCGCGGCAAACGGATGTAACAAGCATCGCGCGTAAGAAGTTCGCCGGGCTGACCGGCGCGCAAACTTCGCGGTTTCCGGGAAACAGTCGCATGCATGATGCAGCTGCAGCGCGGCGACGCCGTGGAGAATTACAAAGCCGCGCTTCCGTCGATCCTCGTTAATCTCGCCCAGATCGCGCGGAGCGACGCGGAGAATCGCGCGGGTCAGGTGAGAGGTCGCCCGTGCTCGCGCGTGACATGTGAAAGGTGGAACAACGCGCGTGGAGATTCTCGCGGCGAAGAACAGCGCGACGGTTATTGGACGGTTCGTGAATTTTCGGACAACAGCCAGATATACGACGGACTGAGCCGCTCTCGGTCGCGGCGGATAGAGCACGCCCGCACCTGCCATTTTTACATCCAGCCGCGCGCGCGCGCGCTCATCTCGGCGAGAGAGCTCACGGGCTGCTTCTCCGCAATGGGGAACCTAGTTTCCGAACTGTTGCTGTGAACCGGCGCAGCGGAATTCTTCGCGGAACTATGTAGACGGTGGTCGTCGCGGAGAAATAAGACGGCGCCTAATAAAGTTCCGGCGGGCCGCGCGCGCGGCCGAGTATTTTCTGCCGCGAAAATGTCTGCGACCTCTTCGCCTCACCTTTCTTGAAGAAGAACGGAGGGGCCAGGGGGGAATCCTCGCTGAGGAGTAATCGCGTTTCGGCGACTCCGTACGTCTCGATCCTTCCTCTCTTCCTTGACTCTCTCTCTCTCTCTCTCTCTCTCTCTTTCCTATCGCATTTTGGATACAGTCACAGCGCATTATGCATAATCTTGAATGTAGGCCGGGTATTTTCGTGTCTCGGCGATCCGATTTGGATTGAAAAGCTGCGTTTACCGAGATTTATTTCAGCTCACCTCTGCGGTGAAAACAGAAAGACCTGAAATTATCATTTTCGGCTTTTCTTTCGATTCGCGAGTTTTTCGATGAAAATGCGTCAAGGCGGTATTTAATTATCTCTTACGCAGTGTACGTTTCTATAAGGCAACGTTTGCTCGGCAGAAAGAGAGAGAGAGAGAGAGAGAGAGAGAGAGGGGAGAAAGAGGGGGAGAGAGAGAGAGAGAGAGAGAGAGATTGTAAACAAAGTTAACTATGATACACATAAGAGATAGAATTCGCGGCTTTAACTTTCCGGAAATATTCCTGGAAAAGCGTCAGTGCGCGCACAGCGAATTTTTCAAGCTACTCAAACTCCCGCAAGACTAGCGGTCTTTAAATAGTACCTCGTCGGTGCGGGTATCCCTCGGAGGATCTACACCACGTTACTACGTAACGCAGTTATCGCGTAAACTCGCGAGGCGCGATGCGGACCCCGGCAAGATGAAAGTCCAACATTGTAATTGTAACGCCGCTCCCACCGCTCGCCGCGGGAGGGGGGAGAAGGAGGGAGGGTGGCGGGGGAGATCTCGATCCCTAGGATATATCGCGGCGTTCTCGCACTTACAGGCGCAGGGCCAGAGGGCTCGGTTGCTTGTCTGTTGAGGAATTGGGATGTACATTTCAGCAACTTCGCGCAATTATCCTGGAAAATTTCGAGCGGTGGCGGGGCGGAGCGCATCGCTCGGAAGTCGATCTCCATAAAGGAGGCGCGATAGCCGAAAAGAGACGGCAGGTCGTCACGCGCTAATCACCGCTGAACCGCCTAATTAAATTACGCCTCGTGGACACCTGGTCGCCGACATGTCAGAGGCGAAAACAGTCGCGATGTTAATCAACATTCCGGTGAAACCGCGAAGGAGCAGCGTGCGTGTATCGGACGCGCGTCTCGCGTGTTTTCGCGAAATTAGATTCCCCGAGATAGCAGCGGGAGATTTCCGCGCGCGCCGCTGCGTCTGACATTACGCCATCGAAAGATTGATAATCCTCGCGGCATTACGCGACGCGGTCGCGTATAATGCGCGGACCGATAACTTCGCGCGTAAGTCTCGCGGGGAATTTTCGCCAATTAGAGCACCTCGTGTCGCGAGCCTTTTTTAGGACGCTCCGCCCTCCCCCTCCGCCTCGTTCCTCTATCTCCAACTCCGCTCGTCCTCTATCTCTCTTCCTCCTTTTCTCTCTCTCTCTCTCTCTCTCTCTCTCTCTCTCCCCCTCTTTGGACCGTGGATCTAATCGCGTCTAGATATACGCTATTTTCGGAAGGGTAGTCACGATCCCGACGCGAGATTTGTCCCGAGAGTAGGAGATTGGAAGCGAGAGATGAGTCACGGAAACGGAGATACGAGTTTCGAGAGGCAGATAGGAGAAATTCCATGGGGCGTGGACGGGATAAGTTATCCTCGCGTTTCCGCGCGCGCCGACATTATTTCGTATCTTGCAGGACACTTCGGGCAATGAGGACGTCCTGCCGGGCACGCCGCCGGAATCCATAACGAGGTCTTATCAGTCTTAGTCCGACTTCCCTTCTTTTTCTCGCGTCTCCGCGTCCGGTTCGTTTTCCTCCCTCGTGCACCCCTCGAAGGCCCGCCAAGGACACTCTAAATGTCGCCCCCTGCGACCCGCTGGGATCCTTTCGCAAGAGACGATCCCTCCGTGCCACCCCGATCCGCTTCTTTCCCCGCGCGTTGTCTGGCATTGACGCCGCGCCGGCGAGAGAGGAAGAGGGGCGGGGGGAAGGGGGGAGAAGAAAAGTTTTCGTCGCTTTCGATTAAAAATTCGATTGTAGAAAAAGAAAGCACGACACTCCCCCCCCAACTCTCTCTCTCTCTCTCTCTCTCTCTCTCTCTCTCTCTCTCTCTCTCTAATTTCTCGCCGCCGCCGGCGCGGCCGAAGCGATATTTATGACCGGCGCTTGAGGTTGCTCTCGACGTCGCTTCGCGAGTTCGCGGTTCCAAAACTTGCCGAGCTGCCGAAAAACGCGCGCTTCCGGCCGTCGCTGTTGCTCGGAGCTGGTGCGAGGTGCGCGCGGGCGGCCGAGGAAGAAGCCGACCGGGGAAGGCCGGTCGCGCGGTCGATACGCCGGCCGTCCCGAAAGACAAGAGCGGGGCGGGCGAAAAAAGGCGGAAAGTCGCTCGGCGCCAATTAATCGAAACATTCGATTTCCCGTCGCTTCCGCGCCGAACCGGCGAGCTGCGCAGTGCAGCGCGCTCGGCCGCTTTACAGCGCTCCGAGCGCTAATAACAAACCCCGCCGAGCGATTACACGGCGTGATTTCGCGCAGATTGGACGAGTGATTAATTCTCGCGGCCAATCCCGCCGTATTTCGCCGCCCGCTACGCTTCTCTGCGGATTCGTCGCCGGCGAAATCCACCCCCGCGAGAGGATACTTTAATCCCGCAACGGCAGAGGAGCGGTTCGGAGCGGTTATTAATTTGTACGTCGGGTTTTCACGGAGAGAAAGATACAGAGAGAGAGAGAGAGAGAGAGAGAGAGAGAGAGAGAGAGAGAGAGAGAGGAGGAGGAGGAGGAGGAGGAGAGAGGGAGGAGGAGAGAGAGAGGAGGAGAGAGAGAGGAGGAGAGAGAGGAGGAGAGAGAGAGAGAGAGAGAGAGAGAGAAGAGCAGGAGAAGGAAAGAGAGCGAGCGCAAAGAGGACAGAGGGATGAAACGAAGAGAGTGCGAGCATCGAGAGGCGTCGCGTGGACGAGAGGGACGAAATACGAGGCTCGTAAAAACAAGCCCGTTGTTAACGTCATCGCGCGGCTCGTTTCGCGGTGAGCGGCGTTCGACGGAGGGAGGGGCGCGGAGGGGAGAGAAGGAGACGAAAGGGCGACGAAGAAACGAAGCGGAATTTCGCGTACTCGCCGGAAGTGCGAGCGCTGACGTCCCCCCATCCCCCCAGAACGAATGCTGTATGATTCTCTCTCTCTCTCTCTCTCTCTCTCTCTCTCTCTCTCGGTCTCTCTCCGCGAGAAGAGAGCAGCGCGAACGGAACGGTGTCCCCCGTTTATTGACTTTTATTAGAAAGCGCGTTCTTGTTATTTTTAATTCCTGAGCGCGACGAGTCGCCGCAATCGCTCGGTCGCCGTTCGGCGGAACAATGGGAGTGAAAAACCGCGCCCGATAATAACGTAAGCTGCTCGAGAGCATTCTGATATTTTTATCGACATCGTCGTCGGGTCGCGAAAGATGAATCATCGGCCGGCTCTTTCATCTGCGTTATGTGTAGAGAAGGGGAGGGGGGCGGGGAGAGAAGAGGGCATGAAATCAATCTTTCCTTAAAGAGGATGTTAGATCGTTAATAGCGCCCGAGAGTTATAAACGATGAACTTTCGGAGGTGCGAGCAGAAAATCTTATTCTTCCGGTAGTTGCAAATGCACTTTACCTTAATTAAGAATCTCACTTCGAGACTCGAGTTGCCCGGGAGACTTAATATCGCAAATTAAAAAGTTGCGAAAGCAGCTAATAACCCTAATCAAATTTTCATCCGGGCCGAGTCAACGGGAGCGGGGCGGGGCGGGGCCGGGGGCGGAGGGTCGAAAGTCCGCGGAGGAATTCGCGCGAGGTCGAGACGAGAATGACGACGGGTTGCGCGACCGCCCTCGCTCTCCCCCCCCCCTCCTCCCCTCCCGACGTCGGGAGCTGATTCTTTCATCCGCACGTCGTCGCTCGCAGCCCGGAAGCGTCCTGGCATTCACTCAGACAAAATATATACGCTCGCGATTATACGCGCTAACAACGGGAACGTGCGGCAAAGGGGTGGATAGGAAGAGACGGAGAGGGAAAGAGAGACAGCGAGCGACGGACGGGGGTGCGACAGCAAGGGCTATTCTTCTGCATTGATTAATGCGCCCCGTGGAGCTCGAAACAGTTTCGCGACCCTTCCTCCGCGACGACAGACTCATCTCCGATTTTATGCCTCGTTTGAGGGCACGTCCCAACAGCCCTTCCCCGAAGACACCCTCGACGGGCGCGGCGGCAGCGGAGACGACGACGATGACGACGCGACGATCCCGACCCTCGACTACGACGACGAGGCGGCACGAAAATCACAGACCACGGGATTCGCGCGGCGGAGAGAAAGAGAGAGAGAGAGAGAGAGAGAGAGAGAGAGAACGGTCTATTTGGTATTTAAATAAGCATGCGTAGGTGTGTGCACGCGTGCTGGCGTCGCTCGGGGGAGGGGGAGGGAAGGGGAACGACAGCATGGGTCTACAAGTCGAATCGACGTCTTTTTTCAGAGAGAACCAGTCCTCCCTCCCTCCCTCCCTCGGTCGCCCCGCGGGCGAGAATGAGGTGTACACGGCGTCGCGTTACGAAGGTTACGATCGATCGGACTCGCTCGAGGCTGCCGATGTGAGATTTTCTGTTTTACGACGGCGGCGGCCCCCCTCCCCCCACCCCTCCGAGAAAGAGTATCGGCCGCCGGATATATATCGGAATAAGGTGAAGATATCCTCACGCACTGTATATCCGCGCCCACGAGTTGCCGAAAACGTATTTACCGCGTTTAGCGGGCTTGAAGTATCTTTCAACCCCGTCAACTCGCCGCGATTTTCGCCGAGTTCACGAGCATCTGCCCGATCGCTATCGACCCGGGCGAGGGAGGGGGGTCGAGAGGGCGGTGGAAGGGGAGGAGGAGGGTAAGCGGAGTCTCCGGCGCTATCGATTAGTTTTCATTTACTTCGTTACCTCGTTTTTGCTTATTAACTTACTTACTTACTTACTTCGCGCGCGCGAACGGGGCCGAAGAAACATCGCCGCGGGCTCGTAATTTCGCGCTTTATAAGCGCCGCTACTAAAGGCTTCGCACTTTTAAGAGGCTCACCGGCACGAACCGCCGCATTTCCATCGGCGTCGTTTCGCCGGCCCTCCCCGCCTCCCCCGGAACGCGATATTCATCGTCTTAATCCACAGGTATCTCGGACAATGCGAGCCCTTGAAACAAAGTTGCCGGCTTTCCCCGGCAAGAACTCCGCAGACACAATAACGTGTGCCACCGTATTAAGCGCGTTGAAGTATGAGGGGGAGAGAGAGCGAGAGCGTCGACCCTCCCCCTTCGCACGGGGGACGACTTCTCGCACACCTCGACTACCCCCGTCGCCCCTTCCGCGGCGAGTCGCAAGCAGCCGAGGCAAAGCCCGGAGAAAAGCCGAGAGCAAGAAACGCGCTCGTATCTGCCGCTCGCCAAGTTTCCGCTTCCGGCGAGACGGGCGGACGGGCACCGCGCGGTCTCTCTCTCTCTCTCTCTCTCTCTCTTTCTCGCTCGGCCGCGTCCTCGACTTTGCGTTCGAGCGCAAACCGCGAGGCAGTCGATCGTCGTGCCAAGAATCGTCCGTTTCTTTCGCGACTTCCGTCGCGCGAATTCGTAATTAATTCAGCCAACAATAACGAGCGCGGTGTACGAGCCGGCGTTTAAGCCCTCCCCGTCCCCACGCCGCCCCGCCGGGAGATAGAGGGGTCGTGTCGGAGTGTAATATCTGTCGCGGCGTGCTACGACGACGACGACGACGACGACGACGCGCCGGCGACTCTATAGGCGAGGGAGCGAAATTACGGCTCTGTTATTGTGTGTATTTTCTCTACCGCCGACTTTTCACGCTTCGATCATTTATTTACGCGAGCGGCCACTTGATTCCCCCGCCGAGCCGAGCCGCGCCGCGGCGCCTCTCGATCGAATTCTTCCCGGAAGAGGCGGTCGCCTTATTCTTCTTCTTGTTATTATTATCATTATGGTTGTTATTATTATCGCCGGCGAACCTCAGCGATATTGTGGTTAGGATCGATCAGCGGGAGCGGTTAATTTGCGCAACGCGACGGAGCCTGACGGTGCTCGACGGCGCGCGGCTGCGAAATTGTGAATTCTGAGAACGCGACGTCGCGATTAGAGCGGAAAATCCTACGAATCGCAGAGTGCTGATCGCGAGCGCGCGAGGTCCTCCGAAAAGTGGACAGGGACTCGTGTGATCGACTGCGAGGAGCAGTACACGCCGCGGAGCGACGCATTAAAATGTTTATAGATATTAATAGATAATGAATATTAATTGGCAGGGTAATAGATATATCGACAAAGTTGATAGATACGGATAATAAAGATAAAATAATTCATAAATATACGCGCGTAAAATATTCATGGCCAAATATGTGCGCATCGAAATACGAATGTATTTTGTATAGTGCGTCGCTGATAGTGGAGAGATGCGCGGCATAGTGGTTATGCGTTATTAAGTGAGCGCATCATTTTTGCACGTCCGATCCGTCCCGTTTGAAATATCGATGTCATTAGCCGAGTGGCCGGGTGACACTTCTCCCGCGTTCAATCCGGAGAAAGAATCTCAAGGTGTGCAATTATTTCCCCGCTTTATTATTTATAACATATCATACGCACGCTACAAATGTTTATTTACCGCCGTTTCTGCCACGTCGCAGATTAAAACCGAACCTGTTCGAGGATTATTCAACACCCCATTATCTCGATTGCAATATCTCGAAATTAAATTAAATTTCAATCTCGAATTTGATGTCTTAATTATGTAATAATTACGGCTGAAATATATATGTACCGGTAAATATTAAAATCCAACGGAGTTTACACCTTATTTAAATTGCGCCAAATGGCCCGAGATAAGACGGAAATTTTCCAATTGGAGATGGGAGATTTTTCTACAGAAGATCCAAACGAGAGACAAAGAGAAAAGGAGAGGGAGAGGGAGCAATGTGTGTGTCTGGATGAGCTAATGGAGACTTGAATCTTTAGATTGGCCACAATAAGAAGGCTTAAAGAGATGTGAGAAGGAGGATTAAAGACGCGCCTCTCAGCGCGAGGAGCGTCGTTAGAGGCGCAAATCGACAGCCGCGACACTCCTAAACGCGGCGGATTCTCAATTTCCACTCGGCTAATTGCGAGCGGTCGACTCGCGAGCGCTCGCGAGTTTAGCATTCACGTTTCCGGCTCGGCCGGCCGGCCGACCAGCCGCGTTCACTTTCGCGAGGAGCGAAAGGCGAAATTAAAATCGAGCATTAAAAATGAAACGGGAAATTAATTCGATACGGCCACAAAGGGCCACGTATAGGACACGTTAAAAGCAACACACGCGCAATACCAATGCCGAGTTGAATTCATCTTTGTCGCTTAATGCGCTATAAACATTGGACAAAGCGAGCCCGGCGCGCTGTCTGTTAAAGGGTTAACACGCTCGGCGGATTATCTTTGAGAATATAAAGAGACCCTCCGAAATATTAGAGGCAGCCCGCGTCGGTCGTCTGGCATGTCGGGGGCATAAATTATACGAGAATGGAGAACGCGCTCGCACGAGCTCTCTCGTTTGACGACTGCTCGCTTTGTCCGTCTCTCGTTGCCGCATTTCTAACATTAGCCCCCTTAAGGACGATTAATATTTCGACAATGGGGAGCAAACATTTCAAAGCACGCGAGGAGATTCCGACGGCTTCCGCTTCGCGGGATTTTTCCACACCGCGAGACGTAACGCAAACACACGCACACACGCACGACATACGCCGCCGATGAATGCGTTTTCAGCGAGACGCCCGTTGCACAGGACGAGCACACACGTCACAGTGTGCGTACGTGCGTGCGTGCGTGCGTGCGTGCGTGCGTCGAGCGCGAAAAGGATACGACGAAGCGCGCTCATCGCGTGAGCTTCGAAATCTCAAAGCTCACGGATCACGTCGCGTCGAGTCCGTTGCCTCGAAACGGCAACGACCGGAATAGCAGCAACGTCGCTCCGACGACGCTCTGACTAATTAGCACGATCGACTTTCGCACCGCGATAATGGGGGCGGTATCGCGAGGGCACGCGACGCTCACGCGAACACCCGCGCGATTAGAGAGTCTAACGAGAGAGCGGCTAACACGGCGCGGTCTCGTCGCGACGAGACGAAACCGTGCAGTTAAATTAGCGGTGTCGGCAATTTGGTCGGCGGCCAAGCGGCCAATTTACAGGCGCAATAATTCAGACGCATAATCTCTGAAAGTCGACGACGTAACTCGCGCGCGCGCGCGCGCCTCAAAGAGAAACAAAGACCGAGAGAGCGAGAGAGAGCGAGAGAGAGCGAGAGAGAGAGAGAGAGAGAGAGAGAGAACTCGGTCAGCGCTGCTGGGTGTCGTCGTCGCGCTGTGAATCGGGAGGATCGCTCGTTCCCAGATTCGCCCGGGGGTGGCCAACGATACGCACAGTGAGGCGAGCGCGAGGAAAACTCGCTCCAACGGGAGGAAAAACATCGAATGCGTACTCACTCTTCCGACGATCAGCAGCAGGGTGAACCGCCGGTCGTCCTCGTAGACGTTCGCGCTCGGAGAGGCCAGCCACCTGCCAGCCGGCGTCGCTCCTCCGTCGGCACAGAACACACGCGCGCGAGAGCAGACGCGGAGGAACGGTCACGTGTCACTGAACCGGTTTTCACTGTGCGGTCTCTCGCTGTCCCGGGCGAGGGGCTCGCGGAGCGAGGAACCCGGAGGAACGTCCTCGCAGCTGCGTGTTTTCACGCTGCAGCTCGCGGTACGAATGGACGGCCACCGCACGACGTCAACAAGCCCTCTGTCGCGGGGCTACTCCGGGCTGCGTCGTCGCGCACTCCGAGGCTTCACTGCGAGCGTCGTCCTCGCGGCCGCGTTTTCCCGCGGTCCTCGCGCGCGGCACTCCTGTCTTCGGCGGCCCGGGCGACCGACGGCCACGAGACGACGAGAGGCCGTCGGCGATAAGGAGCGAGGTAAGGTTCATGCGCTCCAGAGAGGGAGAGAGAGAGAGAGAGAGAGAGAGAGAGAGAGACACACGGCCGACGATGACGACGACGATAATAACGAGGACGACGACGACGACGACGACGACGACGACGGTCGCGTGGTATCGATTCGTGGCCGTGGAAAGCCGGCGAGTGGCGGCCCACAGAGACGCGAGAGCTTTTTCTTCGCTTTCTCTCCCTCCCTCCCCCGTGTATCTATCTCTCGGCCGCGGGGGCGACTCGTAGCGCGACACAGGTATTCTCGAACGTGCGTGTGCCTGCGGACGAACGCGTGGCCTGTTTTCGTCCAATGACCTTGCGCGCTCCGCCGTACGCAAGGTCGTTCCGGAGAGTCCCAGCGACTCTTCCCGCCACGTCTCTCCGCACGCGAATCTTGCGTCTCACGTGTGTTTCTGTCTCGTGTACGTGTGTATGTGTGTGTGTGTGGTGTGTGTGTATGTGTGTGTGTGCGTGGGTGGTGTGTATGTGTACGCGCGCGCGCACGCGCGTGTGTGTGTATGCGTGTGTGTGTGTGTGTGTGTGCGCGCGCGTGTGTGTGTGTGCGCGTGTGTGTGTGTGTGTGTGTGCGCGCGCGTGTGTGTGTGTGTGCGCGCGTATGTGTGTTGTGTGTGTGTGTGATGTGTATGTGTGCAAGGTGTGTACACGCGTCGTGTATACGGGCACAGGTCTCGGCGATGATCTCCGGGGCAATATCCTGCGGGTGCGAGAGAGCGAGAACGCGAGGAACGTCACACAACGTGCCGTGCGACTGGTGCGTGTACGCAACGCGGAAGACAGACACGTCTCCCTCGAACGTCCGGGTCGGACTGAGCTGAGGGAGGCCCGCGTAGTCCGCGTTCGTGGTACCGTCTCCCCCCACCCGGAGGAGCCACGCTTCGGCTTTCCCAACCCTTGTCGCGCGACCTCCCCTCCTGTGGGCTCTGTTCTTCCACCCTGCCGCGTCCAGTGCCGTAATTCCAGGCTGAACCCGCGGGTTCTACGCGGTTCTTGCGTACGCTCGCTCGTCCCTCCCTCGGATCGTTTCCTGCGCGGCTCATGTGTCGACCGGGAGATTGTCGATTCCTCGCCAGCTGTCCGTGTGTAAGCCGAAGATTGATACTCTTGGCTTCCCCACCCCTCTCTCATTCTCTCTCTCTCTCTCTCTCTCTCTCTCTCTCTCTCTCTTCCTCTCTCTTTCTCGCGCAAGAGCGATTTTGCCGGATACGTTCCGATGTTTACGTACGGTGGAATTCTCACCGCGCGATTTTCCGCGAACTGAGGACATCACGAACACCGAGTTGCTCCTGTTTGATCCTCGGGCGAGGATTGCACGGAGAAAACTCGCGAAACCACGGGCGGCTGTGTCGATCGCGCAGATAGATGAGAAATATTTCCCTCTTTCTTCATTTCTTTACTTTTCGCAGGTAATAAGGGGTGCCCGGTTTCCCTCCCATCCAAACGCCGCGTCGCAAAGCCACGACGAGTATAAAATAAAAGCTCGCCATTATACGCCGTTATCTCTATGAGAGTTGCGGATTCTATTATGGTTATGAAATCAGCGAAAATAAATAAATAAATAACAACGCCGGTCGCGCGGTAATGTCCGCGCAGCTCGATAGAATCTGCCGCGTAAGCGTAAGAGTGCACGTGCATACATTTATGCGTTACATTATCACCTCTATTTGCATGTTAAATTATTATCTCTCTCCCCCTCGCGAAAGTTTATGGCGGGATGAAAATTTTAATAGACTGTTTTTTAATATCTCTCCCACCGGCTCCTCGCTTTTTCCGTTTCGCGGCAGGGCGTATTAATAACGCGAGAGTGCGCGGATGAATGTGAAAAGTGGCGCGAGTGCATTTCCCCGAGCTCGACGACGACGCTGACTGGCTGACTGCGGCTTCGTCTTCGTCCGGAGCGGATCCGACTCGAGGTTGTCACCGAAGACAAGCGAACTACGCGCGCCTACGTAAAAAATAATATTATCTTATGTGTAAAGCCCTGGATGAGAAAGAAGCGTGAGCGTTACCTCCTCCATGCTTCCCATGGTCGCCATGTTGGGCCTACAGCTGTGTAGTGGTCTGTTCTTCTCAGCTGCATTGCTGAACTGGTGTAATAAATTAGAATGAGAAAGAATACAAAGGTGAGTCTAGGATAGATGGCCATAGTTTTTTTAATTGGAAATAACATCTGTATTATTGCAATAAATGATCAACAACATATCAACACACTCAGTAGAGGATAATGTGTTTAAGATACGGAAAAAATTTTGTGAAAACATTCATCGGACGCTAATAATAACGAAATATTAAAAATATTCTGTGAGGGATAAGTGGTCATATATGAAGGGATAGTTGGGTATGTTTATGTAAGATAATGTTAAAAAAAATTTGTTTATCTTTATTTATTATTTTAATATTTTATGTTCTTGTATTAATTATTAACCTTTTTATCAATCATTTTATTAATTATTAATAAAATAAAATATTTTCACAAGTTTCTTTTAGAAACCGAGAACAACATTGGAGAGAAGGTTGAAAAGTGGCAACACAGAAAAAGGCCCTGGGCAATGGGAAAACATTGCTTATTAAAGAGAGAAAAGAGAAAGAAATCTATTCGGCGTTTTTAAACGAAACAAGAAGCTGTTTAAAATGTATTGAAGTTTTTAATGTTAGGTAACCCCGGGGAAAAATGATAGTCAAATAGATATATCGGATCGACGTCTTTTATATGTTTGAAACATCTAGAAAACGTCGATCCGATGTCTATTGTTTGCTATTTCTCATTGAGTAGACTGCTCATCTAACCCTGATAAAAATGAACCATCTATCCTGTTTGGAAAATTCGCATAAAGATGCGTATACCACGTGAAACGTAATCTCGGTGAGAAATTTTGAGGTTAAGTACGCAATGTTTTCGTACGCAAAGTACGATGTTTTCTTAGTCGTTAAAGTCCAGGTCTAATGTTGTAACTCAAAACAAACAGTATCCGCAAGGTATCTTATCGACGTGTGAAACATATTTTGGAGGTTAATAGAAACATAAAACATTTATTTACTCGCAATAACAGTATTTTTGTGCATCAGGGAGAGACACATCTATTCGTGGTACATCCAACTCACAACCGACCGATCAGCGCTGGCGCCTAGTGTATATTAATAAAATTTTAGCAATTGACCATTTATTTCCTATGCCCATCTACTAGAGATGTGCGAATTGTTCGAATTCGAATCCGAATCCCTATGATTCGAATCCGAATCCCTATGATTCGAATCCGAATAATTCGAATAGGAATCAAATATATTATCGTTTGCGCGCATTAGCTACAAAACGGGCCATATGGGCCTGTATGTTTGAACCCTTAACTTGTAATTAACTTAACTTATAATTAATAACTTAATTATAAATTACTTTAAATATTTAAACATATATTTTACTTTAAATACATACTGATATTACAATATCAATATTCCCTTTCATATTAAAATCTTCCATCATTATTTGCATGTTTAATAGGCATATTAAATTTTTTCATGATTCGATTCGATTTTATTCGATTCAACTCGAATTCGAGTGAAATTTCGCAGATTCGATTCGATTCGATTCGACATAAAAATTCTTGATTCGCACATCTCTACCATCTACCCCTAGTAGTCTCAGCCAAGAAGAACAGGTCACATTTGTAAACAAAGCAACCCGCGTATCTGATATAAGTGGAAATCACTCAGAAACGTTGTTATTTTAATCCGAACATTGTAATTAGTGTTAAGTGTTAAGAAATTCTTGAAGTTATGGAATATCATATCGAGTTGAGAGATGCAGATCACCCTGGTACGTGACATCAACATTTCGTTAAAGTAAACAAGATTATTATCACACAATATGATTTTTCTTGTTCGTCTCATGGATATCTAAAATGTTCTTTATATAAGGAAGTAACATAACAAATATATTATTTCCTTACTTGCGACACGCCAGTTGTGGTCTGCTTTCACAGAAGACTCATTACGAGACCAATATGGCGGTCAGCCAATCAGCAGGCAAGACCGTTTGCGTTTCTTTCTTGATCCAAGGCTTTACTTACGAGGCGTCGCGAGACTTTCTTCCTCTCTCCACCCGCGCCCATCGCACGAAGGAGGGAGGAAGAGGGGAGAAGGGAGAGCGAGCGCCAGGCACGAACGCGTCGCGCGCGATCCCACGCACGCTTTTGACTTCCGGTCCCGGGTTTTCCTTCCTGCGGGAAGAAGAACCATCAGCGGCCGATATGAAAAAGCTATCGGGACGCGGCGCGTCTCCCCGCCCTCTCCGCCGCGTTTCTCTCGGAAACGCCGCCGCCTCCGCCGCCTCCGCCGCCGCCGCCCGGCCGCAAAACTGCAGTCCATTCTCGGCATACCTGATCGCATCGTGCAGCGGGCGGGCACGGCTCCGCTTTTTCGAGCCAAGTATGCTTTGCCACGATTTCATAAAGGTTCACGAAGGGCATGTCTCGGATGCTGCCGACCGCATCCTCCCGGGGCCAACGGCGCGGCTAAAAATCGTCCGTCTGTTGCTAACATCCATCCTCGGTATTTCGTAGGAAAATTCACGGAACTTTGAATTAGATTATACCGTTCAGCGAGCAGCGGGGAGCGCCATCGCATCGGCGAGCGGTTTCGGTGTCGGGGGGGAATACCGCGAGGAACATCGCCGAGGACTCTGCGCGCAAGTGTCGAAATGAAATTCCGATAATTATATAGATATGCCATACCGCCCTCTTTCCCCCGCGCACGGGTTCCCTCGCGCATCGACGACGCGGAGGCCCGATCGAGAGCGCTCCCGCGATTTACGTCCGCGAGCGCGCGGCCCTCTTCAGCTCGGACTCCCTTCGTTCGGACTTTTGCACGGACCGTTTCACATCGCTGACGTACGGCGGAGTGAAATCGAACGAGCTACAGTCATCCGCTCGAGACGAGAGGACGCGAGCGGCCGTTCGGAGGAAGGAGTGAACAGCCGAGACCTGAGGAGACGGTAGGCCGCTCTTCGTTTCAGCACAAAGTGCTAATTTACTTTATGGTCTCCGACGACATTTGTCTCGACGGCCGAACGACCGGCGGAAGCGCGCGCGTGCGTGCGCGCCTTGCCTTGCCTTGCCCTTTCCGCGTCATTCGCCAAGATTGAAAACACGGAATTACTTGTTGGCGGCGGGGGCCGAGAGAGAGAGAGAGAGAGAGAGAGAGAGAGAGAGAGAGAGAGAGAGAGCGAGCGGTGGTGGGCGCTAAAAAATGGTAATCCGATCGTTTCCACGGCGCGCCGTCGAAGCTTTATCCGCGGATACGCGAAAACCCACCCTAAAGCAACCAAGAGGATGAAAAGGGAGAGAGAGAGAGAGAGAGAGAGAGAGGGAGAGGGAGAGGGAGACCCTTCCTTTTCTCTACGAGCGCGGTCCCCCTCCTGTCCATATTCCTCCAGATCCTTTTATCAGTTTTCCCCAAGAATACGATGAAAAGGGACGAGGGTGTGGGCCCTCTCTCCGAATAGTAAAATATTTCACGTTAGACCCGACCGGGGGTGGAGGAGGGTGGGGCGCACCCTCCTGCCCCATCCTGCGCGCATATCTTATACATCGCGGAAGCACTCAACGAAGAATTTAATTCAATCGCTCATCTCCGAATGTCGATACGCGAGCCTCGGACACGCATTATGTATTGACAGAGTTTTTACTTCCTCCGCGATCCCTCGCCTCGCTCCGGGGAGGGCGAGGAATTACCTCCGGACCACGCGCGAGAGATATTTCCTTCTCCTCCTCGGATCGAGTCCCTCCCGCTCGGCTCCCGAGTAAATATGACTAAAGGATATCGCGCGTCGGGATATCCGACTATCGCCGGATAATTGACGATAACCGCGCTTATGCAAATACATTATGCATGCTCCCGCCCTGCCTCCCCCCCTCTCGTCCACGCTGCCAAAACAACCTTTATTCGGCTCCAGGATACGCGCACGCGGACTCTCGTAAACGAAGCTCCGCAGGAATCGCGGTCAAGTATAGAGACGATGGAGCTCCAAGTTAGTGAGCGCGGGCAGGGGGAGGGGGAGGCGGAAAGGGTCGAGGCTCGGCTTTAATGAAATTTTGTGATATTACAGCGGCGCGGCGATCTCGCGCAACTTCCGCGCCTTTATTCCGTCAATAACGAGGATCGACGCGCCGACTCGCAAGTTCGCGGTTCAACGCACGACGATGAGAATCTCTCTTCCTCTCTTCTTCTCTCTCTCTCTCTCTCTCTCTCTCTCTCTCCCTCCCTCTCTCGCCAAGACACTCCCGGGCGCGCCGGTTTTTCGCGAGAGCACGTCGCGAAATACACAGACGCGACGTGCTCTCGCGCGGCGGAGGGAGGGAGGGAGGGAGAGAGGGAGAGAGGAAGGGAGGATATCGCCTCGTCGATGTTACTCGTTACGATCGCGCTTTCGAGGTCGTTCGCGTAAGGGCTGAGGGACGCGCGCGCTCAGCGCGAAAGGGCGGCCTCTCGTTTCTGCTTCCTGGGACAACGGCGGCGTTTTCACGCGCGCGGCAACGAGGAGCCGCTGCTGACGCAGATACTTCGCTGCCGGCCGGGGGGCTCTCGCCCCGTCCTCACCGCAACTCGAGTTACGGATAATAACGGCGGCCTATCCGGTAGCCACCGGAGTCAAACCGCAACCCATCGGCATACGCCGCACGTACCGTACCGTAGCCGTAGCGGTACACACGTGTAAGTGCGTGTACGCGCGCATGCGGCTGGCCGCCCGTCTCTCTCTCTCTCTCTCTCTCTCTCTCTCTCTCTCTCTCTCTCTCTCTCTCTCTCTCTCTCTCGCGCGTCCCTTCTGTCGCTCTCGCAGCGGGGCGAGGGCGCACCGCCACCCCCGTGGCTGTACGTGCATTCGCGGGGGAGGGCGAAGAGTTAGCGGGGCCCGCGGTTTTGCCGCGGGTCCGTCACGAGATGCCGAGACGCTTTCGCGCTGCGAAATCGGTCGGTCGTCGCGCGTTTAACGCCCGACCGAAAACTATCGCGCTCGTCCGACAGAGCCGCGTAAATGAAGAGCGTGCGCGCGGAGAACACGGGGCGCCTTGTAGTCCGTGGCGGAAAATCGCTGCGTCGCTTTGTGCGAATTTGATTTACACGCTGCTTCCCGGGAATGCATTAACCGCACGGCGAACGCATCGCGGCGCAACTATTCGCAGGTGCTCGATTTACCCGGATTGCGCGCGTATCGCAAGCAGAGCCGGGACGAGCGCGCGCGACCACGCGGACGGTACATCGCAGGGTCCCGGCAAGGATACAAAGCGCGCAGCCGGCGGGACGCGGCTCGCTGTCGAGCAGGGATGAACGGCCAGTGCGAACTCTCTCTCTTCTCTCTCTCTCTTCTCTCTCTCTCTCTCTCTCTCTCTTCTTCTCTCTCCTTCTCTCCCTCTCTCTCTCTCTCTCTTCTTCTCTCTCCTTCTCTCTCCTTCTCTCTCCTTCTCTCTCCTTCTCTCCCTCTCTCTCTCTCTCTCTCTTTCTCTCTCCCTTTCTCTTCTCTGTCCGCGCCGGCCGCGTAAACATCCCGCAGCGTCTCCATTATGTTCCCCTCGTCTTTTTCTACCCCCAACTCGCGCTCTCGATTCTCTCTCTCTCTCTCTCTCTCTCTCTCTCTCTCTCTCTCTCTCTCTCTCTTCTCTTCGGAGAACTGCAAATCAAACGGCCGTCGAGTCGAAAATTAAATCGGACGTTAGCATGGATCATGAAACATCCGTTCGGACGCGACGATCGAGAGCATTCGCAATTCGGGCGAATCTGAAGCTATGAACAAATATATACTTCTCCGCTTTCGTGCTTTTTACAGTCGTGGACGGGCTTACTAGAAAGAAGGATCATTTTCAAGTTGCGCGGAAATGCGATCTCGCCGCGGTACGATAGCGGTTTGAATTTCCGACGCAAAATATGCCCGCTGTTCTCCACCGAGAGAAATATCATTCTACCGCTAAGAAAGACGATTACTCGGTTTATTTTCCATCTTTTAGATAATGGTTATTTACAAGAATATTCTCTTGAATACTAGTCTTAAAGTATTCTCGTAACAAATTTCAGAGAAGCTCGTTATTATGTAGAAACACTCAAAAGAAGAGTTTATTTTCTCTTCTTGGGAATATATTATAAAATTGACAAACTCCCTTTCTCTCTCTCTCTCTCTCTCCCTCTCTCTCTGTGTGTGTGTCTCTGTCTCTCTCTCTCTCTCTCTCTCTCTCTCTCTCTCTCTCTCTCTCTCTCTCTCTGTGTGTGTGTGTCTCTGTCTCTCTGTCTCTCTCTCTCTCTCTCTCTCTCTCTGTGTGTGCGTGTGTGTCTCTGTCTCTCTCTCTCTTTCTCTCTGTGTGTGTCTCTGTCTCTCTCTCTCTCTCTCTCTCTCTCTCTGTCTCTGTCTCTCTCTCTCTCTCTCTCTCTCTCTCTCTCTCTCTCTCTCTCTCTCTCTCTCTCTCTCACGTGTAGAGAAAGTAAACCAAATTTGTGCCCCAATTTAGTGTTCTTGTTTTAATTTAATATTCTTCAATGAAGTACTAAACTCATCAGAGTTGAAGGGCGGGGGGATTAGAATAAAATAATAAATTTTACCTCGAGTAAAATTCGCGCTTGTGATGAACTCATGATAGATTTTCGAATAAACTTACAAAGTACGGCAAGTGTCCCAATAGCCGGACATTTAACGGCATAATGCTGCGATTGCTTTATTATACAAAAACACGTGGAATTTAATAATGTAAATTTGCAATTAATTTGAAGCTGAAATAAATCAAAATTTATTAGTAAAAAATGAAAGATATAAAGGGTTCCAAGTTAGTTCAAATACAATTAAAATTTTAATGTACCCGAACAAAAAAAGATCATCGCAATTGCTAACTCTGTCGACTCAGTATCTCATAACATAATTATTATGCAAATAAAGTCTTTGTTTTTATTGAGTTTTTTTTCTTTATATTTGGAACCGTCCTAATCGTTATTTTGTTTATAAATATCTTGTAAGCTACATATCTCGTATAAGATAACAATTATATACTTTATTTTAAATTATGGACTGTTTAGTTAAGTTTCTTAATCTTCTTGCGTCTTATACTCTTTCATTAAATTTATTTTTTTCTTCCAATAATTTCTCCTTTTCTGCTGTTTGTCTTCTTTTCCTCGATGATTATTTTCTTGTATCTTCATTGCCAATTTCCGGTCAGTACGGGAAATTGAAAATATCATCACTGAGTGGAACGTATCCGACTTAGCCAGGAAAATTTTCGGGATTTTTGCTAAAAATCATTTCCGTTCATTTAAAAACGGTCACACGGATAGTCTGAAACGCCCTGTATAACAGAGGTTATCATAAAGGTTATGATAGAGATGATAAAAACGTACGTTTTTAAAACATTAGAATATCTACTTATTTGATGTGAAACTAATATTAACAATACTATTATATATTTATAAAAGTACTTACGAAATTAATCTTAACATGAGTTATTTCTCAGTTTGCTTACTGGCTCGCGAGCACCAAAACGAGTTGCGCCGGTAACTAAATATGCGGTTGGTTACTAGACCCTCATGAAATTACTATAGCAGTAGCTAAACTCATAAAATTTAGCTGCAAATAACTTTTTTCACTAACTAAATACATTCTTATAATTATTCCTCATCATTTTCGGACTGAATAATGTTTGTAAGTAAGATAAAAACATAAGATAAAAACAACAAAATAAGTAAGTAACAGCTTAACAATTACGTCAAATTTCTTAAAGGAATGTTAAGAACATCTTCAAAGCGTGTCTCGTATCAAATCACGCGTTGTAACTTTCTTTTTCGTTGGATGCTATTATTTTATAATACTTGAAATGATTTATCATGAAGATGAAAATATTTAAGAAAAACTTGGTAACTTTTCCAATATTTGGCTTACGATATCTCGGTAACTATTTATTAACTATTTATTAACAGAAGAAAAAGTGGTACTAGACTCTTTTATTTTATTTGGTCTCAAAAATATGCTGTTACAATAGTGGCCTAATTTTTGTCAACTTGATGATTTTTGGAAATTTCAAAATCATCATAAAAAAGTTATCAAGTTTTGCTTAAATACCTCAAAAAATATTAGGCAAAAGTGGTTCAAATTAATTGATCGAGAAAGATGATATAAAAAAATGAGGATTTCCATACAAAAAACTCAAGGTCTGAACTTCAAGACTTCACACTAGTACTGCTACGTGATGCATCTCACTTAAAACTCTTCAACTTCTGTATTTAACATTTTTTTCTATCTTGCATATTTCCAAAGTTATTCAAATGGCCTGTTTTAGATGACCCGCCTTGTACATGTCCGGCAATCGGTACTTTTATCTTACTTGGAGCACTTGTGACACACATAAACTGCTCGAGCAACACTCACCTCAACGCATTTTTCCGTGCGTGCGCATCAAAAACACATGGTGCGTCATGTATACGTGAGATACACACACACACACATACGTGCGTGAACGCGCACGACCATGCGAGCCATCTCGATACGCACATCGTTCTGATATAGGCGCAAGACGAAATGGCTGTTCCCAGCGGATGCATTGTGGATATATCAATTTGTCTCTACGTACCCAGGAACGGGGAGGAGAACAACAACACGCCAGCGCGGTAAATTATCGGTAAATAATACATCGCTCCCTTCGACATTGCCGCCTCGTAATTCGGACGGTATCACGCAGCATTTTCGCGGATTTGCCCGAGCGAAGCCCGGAAACGCAATTTGATTCCTCTCCGGCGTGCGGATGTCGTCGTCGCGTCGTCATCGTGCGCGCGCGCTCGTGTGTGTTTTCTATTTCTATTATATTTTATGTTATCCCGCGTGATATTGCAACCGCAAGGCGTATCGACCGGCCTCCATATTGCGTCATATTCTATCGTATTTTCCCTCGACGCCACACGCGCCTGTCCTTGCGATACCGCTACGTAACGGGGGTGAAAATTAAGCGGTGATCACGCGCATGTTTAAACAGCCCCACGCTCCCCATTGTGCATCATCCGCAAGAAAGACACCGTCGAACATATTCACGATGAAACGTCCAGTGTTCATTCAGCGCACTCTTTGTACTCACAGGGTCTGCTCTTTTGCAGTTGAACTGGTGCTGCACTGGAACTGCACTGGTTCAGAACTAGAACCGACGAGTACAGCGAAAGTTCATAGGTGCAGAAATGCCAGATAGGACAGAAAGAAACGCCACAGCGCAGGGAACAACACAGCGCAACACGTTATTGCAGCTATTGATGATTCTTCAGATGAAGATTTTATTTTACCTTTATGTACCTCCACTACACGCAGAACCTATCTAGAATGAAGAACATGATGGGAACATATTGTTACTTCACGTGGCATAATTGATTAATGTTAATAAAGAAAAAACTGTATTAATATTAATAAAGTAAAAACTGCAGAAGTATCCGACAACTTAACAACTGTAAGTAAGTCTATTTTTTCCAGATAACACGTCACTCAATAAGTTCGTAGGATGACATATAAATGGCGCTACTATTGACAAATCCATATGATTTTTAGGAAGTACTAGCCTTCAAATGATACGTGTCAAAATTTCATGACAATCGGACGTTTAGTTCACAAGTTACAGTGGTTTTAGTGACGCACGAGACGTCGACTCGTTTTAGCAACGCGTCGACGATTCAGCGGGCTGTTTGGAGCTGTTTCAGCGCAATAAAAAGGATTTTTTGACGCGGTATGTGACAATGGATGAAACATGAATCCATCACTACACTCCAGAGTCAAATCGGCAGGGAAAGCTCCAGGGAAAGAGTTTTGGCTCCAATGAAGAAGTGATTGCCGAAACTGAAGCCTTGCTAAAACGAGTCGACGTCTCGTGCGTCGCTAAAACCACTGTAGCTTGTGAACTAAACGTCCGATTGTCATGAAATTTTGACACGTATCATTTGAAGGCTAGTACTTCCTAAAAATCATATGGATTTGTCAATAGTAGCGCCATTTATATGTCATCCTACGAACTTATCGAGTGACGTGTTACACTGTCTGAACTGGTATAAATATTGCCCTCGCGATGGACTAAACTGCTTGGACTAGCTCCAGACCTGGTGCAAGCAGTACAGTGAACTGTTGCATCAAGTTTTGCTGCGCTGGTGGAAAGAGCAGCGGCATCCGACGTCCCTTCTGCTAGAAAGAATGCATCAGTGTACAGTTCTTGAACCAGTACAGAAAGTTCAGCTGAAAAGAACAAACCTATAGGGCCTGTTCTTCTCGGCTGAATTAGTGTTGCGCTGGAACTGCAATGGTCCAGCACCAGGACTGACGAGCACAGCAAAAGTTCATAAGTGCAAGATAGGATAGGAAAGAACGCCATAATGCCACAGAAATAACATAGCACAACACGTAGATGATTCTGCAGATGAAGATTCTATTCTACCTTTATGTACCTCTACTACACGCAGAATCTATCTGGGATGAAGAACGTGATGGGAACATATTGTTATTTCACGTGGCATAATTGATTAATCTTAATAAACTAAAAAACTGTATTTGTATTAATAAAGTAAAAACTGCAGAAGTATCCAACAACCTAGCAACTGTAAGTCTGTTTTTTTCCAAATACACTGCCTGAATTGGTGTAAATGTTGCCCTCGCGATGGACTGAACTGCTTGCACTAATTCCAGACCTAGTGGAAAGAACAGTAACATCCGACGTCGCTTCGCCTGGAAAGAACGCATTAGTGTACACTTATTGAACTGGTACAGACAGTTCAGCTGGAAAGAACAATCCCACAGTTTCCGGCACTGATCTGGTCAATGATCGAGATGCATGGGGATTGCAAATAAATGAAAAATAAACAATCATTGGTAAACGCTATAAATTCGATATGCGACCGCTGATGGCTTCACTCTGTTTCCCGCGTGGACTCGCGTGGGAGCTCGTCCGCACCGATCGAGCGAGCGGAGACACGAGAGAATGAAAGCCCGCGTCGCATCAGGATGGCGACAATTAGCGAATAAAAATCAACACCGCCCACGGGAGCTACCATCTCGCATCTTGAGGCCGGCCGCCTGCGGGAACCGCTGCCGACGAGCTTGGGGGGGAGGGGGGAGAGGGAGGCTCGCCTCGTTGTCGCATTGTGCGCGTGACGTAATAGTAACAGGAGGGGGAGGCGATGTTTAACCAGCGCGGATGAAGCCGAAGATAGCGACAAGTGTAGCGGCGGAAACCGCGTAGCGTCTCGCGTTTCTCGCGCTCGCGGCAGGCAGAAAAGGCAGCAGCGTTCGCCGCGATTATGGACTTTGGAGGATGAATAAGAGAGAAGAGAGCAGAGGTCGAAGAAGCGCGAGGATATGAGAGAGGAGAGGAGAGGAGGCAGGAAGAGGGCACTCTAGTACTCTGCGACTTGGGTAAACGCGCGCGTATGTATACTCACGCATAACGAGGTCGTTCGGAAGGTAGCGTATCCCATTAATGCCATTGTAAAGGGGTACACTGCGCGCGGGGATCTCTTCCTGCTTGCTCGTAAGAACGGCTCTTTCCGTGTGTCGTCATCGCGATCTTCGGGGAGTAGGCAACTCTCGGAGTAAACTTCTTAAGGAGGAGAAATGGTTCGTCTCGGAACGGTCGTGTGCGCGAGTGAGAACGCGAAGCCATACTTTCATAAAGAACGACGGCTAGAGATGTACATCAAGAGGAGGGGAGGGGGAAAGGGGGAAATTTCTCGGATATTGGAAACTTCTATTTAGTAGGGAAATGAAAACGACGCGCCTCCGCGGGTCTGCGAGCGCGCTCGCGGCTCGCGACGAGGATCACTCTGTTAGCCACGTTAATGGATACGCAGGCACCGGTCGAACGTCTCTCTCGCGTTTTATCTCCGCAAAGAAGTGGATGCTTATTCATCGAGCGTATCAAACGCGCTCGTGCTTCGCTGCCTCAGTCGGCCTGGAGAACGTCGCGGATTCAGAGAAGTCGCGAGACGGTCGATCCGACGAGCTCTTTGCGAGCGCGTCTTTCGCGCACGTCGATTAATCGTTGGCGCATCGGCGAACGGCAACCGAGATAATAAGCAGCAAATCGCAGAAAACTACTCGGTTGATGTAACTGAATATCGGCTGCGACAAGCGAAACCTCTCGTTCTTCGGGAGGAAATTCTTCGAATTGAAAATGCGGCTGCAACACAGGAGAAATTTCACTGGGAGGTTCCTGTCGTATTTCAAAATATTTGGTTGTTCGGAAAGTAATTTCGATCTTTTCCAATAGACTGTGTTAGTTGCCTTTTTAAGCAGGTAATCTCATTCTAAACCGGAAAATCATTTTACATTTTTACAACGCACATTTCAAGCTTCATTTGAAAGAAAAGTTGTTTTGGGTTCTGTCAAGTTATTTTTGTTTGGTGTCGCGTAAAAAATGGGAAACCGACGTGAGCATTTTCGTCACATTTTGCTTTTTTATTACCGTAAAGGCAAAAATGCAGCGTAAACAAGAAAAAAAATTGTGTGCCGTGTATGGAGAGGATGTGTTGTGACTGAACGCCAGTGCCAGAATTGGTCTTCGAAATTTCGTTCTGGAAATTTCGACCTCAAAGATGCACCACGTTCTGGAAGGCCAGTTGAGGCTGATGAAGACCAAATAAAGGCATTGGTGGACGCAAATCGTCATTTAACAACATGAGAAATTGCTGAGGGATTGAATTTATCGAACTCGGCCGTGCATGAGCATTTGAAACAACTTGGTTTCGTTTCAAAGCTCGATACTTGGCGTTCCACACGTTCTCACAAAGAAAGAGATTTGATTCGTCGCATTACCATTTGCGATTTGCTGTTGAAACGTGAGGAAAACGATCCATTTTCGAAGCGGCTCATAACTGAAGATGAAAAATGAATTGCGTACAACAATATTAAACGTAAAATATCATGGAGCAGACGTGATGAACCAGCTCGAAGCACATCGAAAGCTATTAGGTCGTTAAGTATGAAATGTCCAGTTTCGAATCAAAAGTTTGGTTTATTACATCTCAAACTAAAAAGAGTACAATTAATCCAAGTATGCGCCTAAACTATCGGCACAGTTCTGGCATCTTAACGGTAGCTTATTTATGCCAGCAGCCTGAAGAAGCCTGAAGAGCAGGTGACGATGAAATCAGGCGGAAGACGTTACCCACAGCTTGTTGAGAATTGAATATTTTTCCTTGCAAGAAATAGTCCAGTGCCTGGAAGAAGTGATAGTCAGTTGGTCTACAAGGTCTGGTGAATACGGTGGGTGACAGAAAGTTTCCAGGTTCGAGCTCCTGCAGCTCGGTTCGAGCAACGTTGTTTGTGTGATATATGATCGAACGTTGTCTTGCAAGAAGATTTACCAGTGTCTATTGTATCAATCTCAGTATCAATATCAGTATCAATCTCGGCTGCTTGATCGCAAGCATTTTCATCGTTTCGCCTATTTGGTTACAGTAGACATCCGCTGTAATCGATTGATTAGGTTTCATGAAGCTGTAATGGATAATATCAGCGCTGGACCAAACAGACACTATTAGCTTTCTTCTATGAATATTCGGTTTCGGACTGTGTTTTGGCATTTCATCCATATCCAATCATTGTGCCGGACATTTGTAATTGTCGAAAAGACGCTGCTCATTACACGTAACAATACGATGTAAAACTGGTTCGCTTTTACGTCGTGATAGTGAAGAAAGGCAAGCTTCGAGACGACTTTTCTTCTGACACTCGTTTAATTCATGCGGAACCCATTTATCCAGCTTCTTTATCTTGCCGATTTGTTTCAAGTGAACCAATATTATTGGAATAGTAACGTTAAACCTTGCTGCTAATTTACGCGTAGTTTGAAATGTATCCGCTTCCACTACAGTTTTCAGCTCATCATTATCCACCTTGGTCTCGGGTCATCAACGTGGCTCATTTTCAAGATAAAAATCGCCAGAACGAAACTTCTCAAACGATCGACGACGTATCGTACGTTCGTTAGCCACATCTTCACCAAACACTCCGTTAATATTTCGAGTTGTCTGTGCTGTATTGGTTCCACGACGAAACTCATATTCGAAAATAACATAAATTTTTAACTCATCCATGGTTACATACAAATTGCTGTAACAAAGACAATTTGAATGATAATCACAAACCAAAACACACGTTCGAGAGAGTGATGATGTACCTTCACAACAAAAAGAAAAAGACCAAAAACTGCAAAGGTGAAATGTCAGGGATATTGACTGTCGAACTTAGTACTTAAGGAAATCGGACATTTCATATTTAATGACCTAATAATATCCATCTAAAAAAGATGATGCTCTCTATTTGGTAGGATTGGAAAGGAATGGTTTTTCTGAGCTGCTACCAAACAACCAAACGACTGATTCGAATGTATATTGTCATCAATTGGACAAATTGAATGGTTCCATTAAGTAGAAGAGACCAGAATTGGCGAACAGAAAAGGTGTTGTGTTTCATCATGACACGCCAGACCTCATACAAGTTTAATGACTCGCTAGAAGCTGTTAGCACTTGGGTGGGATTTACTACCGCATCCACCATATTCACTTGATCTGGCATCGTCCAATTATCGCTTGTTTCGGTCACTGCAAAATTCTTTGGACGGCAAAAATTTCGATTCAGATGAAGGTGTCAAAAACCACGTAATTCAGTTCTTTGCCAATAGGGACCAGAAGTTCTACGAGCGTGGAATCATGTTATTACCTGAAACATGGCAAAAGGTGCTGGAACAAAATGGTCAATATACTTAACAGAATAAAACTTTTCTTTCTATTAAAAGTATCGTCTTTCATTTTCATGCAAAACACCGAAATTACTTCCCGAACAACCCGATATATTCGCTCACCTGAATCGAACATTAATGTTGCCGAGAGCAAGTTTCGTTCTTCATTCGGATAGACAGAGCGTTCCTGTATACGCAAGTGAGGGGAGGGGACATTCGCGCGGCCGGGTTGAAAATCGCATCATTGGCAGCGTCATTCACCTTCCTCAGGTGAATTCTTTCGGTAACCGGGATTTCGTTTCTCTTTATGCATACGATATAGTTCCGCGCGTCCTGTAAGAGCAGCCGAATACTCCGCTGCGGCAATTATATTTTCGAAGAGAATTCGAGTTTCTTCAGTTGTTGACGCGGACAGTCCGCGAGACGGAATTTTCCGTCACTGCTGGACGGAGAGTCTCCAGTCGTCACTGCTGGATACTTTTCTGCGCTGATGACAATCTCAGATGCCGGGCGCGCGCAAATCGCGTTTCCAGGTACTTGAGGCGCGACGCGGGGCGCGAGCGCGCGTCCTCAATGCCTCCAGGAATCGCGAATCTCGCGCCTTACGAAAGACAAAAGTGTCGTCAGCCGGGGGCTAAACTGCATCAGCGACCTTGAGTAGCGTGTTAATTTACACCGTAATTCACCCGCGCCCGCCTGCATCACCCTCGCCCTCCCTCCTCGTCCACCAAATTGCAAAACTTTCTTATGCCACTGCGAGCGGAGAATTAGTTTCTCGTTAACGAAGTTTACGTTCACACTTAGAGGGCTTGCCTGTGCAGCCCGAGCTCCCACCGCGGATGTATTTATGGCGGTGCGCACGCAGGACACGCGTTATAGCAGGCCTCCGCTCTCCTACCGAATAAGGCCGAAGGGTTCTTCATTCGTGCGCGCACGAAGGGCTCTCTTCTCTCTCTCTCTCTCTCTCTCTCTCTCTCTCTCTCCCCCTCTCTCTCCCTCGTCCTTCTCACTACTCGGCGCCTCATCCGCTCTTATACCGGGCTTTTTTTTATGGACGCAACGGCGACGGGATAAGCGTCGAAAATATGGCAGGGAGCTAAACACGAGGCGTCGTTAACACCTGCTCCATCCCGTCGGAATTATCCCGTGCCCCTCCCGCTTCCCCCGCCGCCCGGCGCAGAGACGGGGGTGAGACAGACGGGAATAGCCGAAAACATCGTAGCGCTCGCGCCGCGACCCTCTCTGTTGACAATGGATTTCGAGAGAGAAGGTCCGGAGAGGCCGGCGAGAGAGCGCGCGATCCCGCGCTTCCGGCTCCGCTCGCGATGACGATGAAAAATTCAAGCGTCGCGCGCGCGGCCGCTTCGTCTCGGCGCGGCGGGCGATTACGCGCCGCCGCCGCACAGTGGGCCCAGATGACATTCTTTAGTTGAAAATTCTCTAGAGACCTGAATTTCCAAGCGATCATCGCCACCAATGGATGAGGTTGATCCTGAATAAATTCCGAAGAGATCTGTCTTGCCAAAATTTAAGAAAAATTCTTTCCTCGAACTACTAGCCCCAAAAGAGGAACGATTATCGTTAAACGCGAGAAACTTGTGAAATACTCATTATTCGACACTTATTTCTATCTAATAGCGTATCCAGCGGATTGAAACTATGAAACCAATCAACAGACACCTCGAGATTTATCGATCGATCGAAGCAGAAACCTATTAACCCGAAACCTCATATGCCCAAAATACGAAAACATCAAATATAGACCCGTTAAGCACAAAACCGAGGGATTTTGAGTCTCAAGCCCATCAACCTAGGAATCTACCAATCCGAGAACTTTTTAGCTCGTGGATGCATGAAGCCGTATATATTAAGAGCCCCGAATAGTCGAAGAATCCAATTTAGCAATAACTCGAGAACCTAATAACACTCGACGTTGAATATTCAGCTATAAAACGTTAGGTTCGAGCCTCGAAACGTTTAAGACGAACCTTAAACCCATGAACCCCGAACCGATCATTTTTTCAAAATTTCGGCTGGACAGGTCTCTTTGGAATTTATTCAGGATCAACCTCATCCATTGGTCTCGATGATCAGTTGGAAATTCAGGTCTCTAGGGAATTTTCAAACGAAAAATGTCATCTGGCCCCACTGTGCGCCGCGGCACGCGGCGTATCGCGAGATGACGCGCGCGTCTCTCCCGGGCGAATCCGAGGATTCGCCCGGGAGGAGAGATCTCGGGCACTAATCCCCTTTTACAATCTAACCGCGAATCCGCTCCGCATCGGCGCGCGCGCGCTCATTAGCGATACGCGCTATCGCGTTACCTCGCTCGTTGCGAGCGAGCGCGTTACCGACTGAAATACTACCGAGAGTCGGCGCGCCAAGTATGAGCGATAATCAGATGAGAATAATATTGTCGCTCGCTCAACAGCCGTCTTGCCCGGGAGAGGAGGCTCCGCTCCGAGAGCGGCGCCACGCGAGGCGATCGAACCGGGGAAGAAGATGTGGCTGCTGAGGAGAACGCGAGCTGGCGGAAGTTGGCGGCGGCTCGGAAAATGGCGGATCGAGAGTCGCGGATGACACCGTGAGCGAGAGGAAAAGGAGCAACGAGGAAAGTGGAAGATGATTCACGCGCGGAAGAGGATTCCGCGTCGGGAAAAATACTTTCGCTTTGCGCTAATTAGACTAAGCTTATTAAACGCCGGCGTAGCCTCCGGAGGAGAAGGCACGATCTGCAACGCCTGTCACGGAGAACGTGAGGACGTGCGTCCCAGGAGTTAATTGCGCCGATAGTGAAATTGGCGCGGCGGTGGCAGCGCGAAAAATTACGGGGGGTCAATCGAGCCTGACGTCGCGCGTCGAGAAACGGGATTTCCGACGAGAGGGAGGGGGAGGGGGGCGAGGGCCAAGGGGAGAAACGGGTATCTCGGCGCGGCCGTAAACGCGGCGGTACCGTAACGTTGTACGCCGGCTTGTAAAATCTAGGCTATTGAATACGCTCCTGGTCGCATCGTTTTTCGATAAATTTCAGAACATCGTCATTCGACATTCAATAAA
This sequence comes from Harpegnathos saltator, assembly GCF_003227715.2. Lineage (NCBI taxonomy): Eukaryota > Metazoa > Arthropoda > Insecta > Hymenoptera > Formicidae > Harpegnathos > Harpegnathos saltator. The sequence continues at coordinate 673,068 of NW_020230360.1, forward strand.
ACACAGAGGGAGACGACTCAAAGGAGTCGCTCAAGCAGCGTTCCCCCTCCACTCGGGGAGAGCACTTAGCTGTTACAAAGCGCTTCCTGGTCCGCTCGGCGATTACAGCGCGAAATTATGTCCCGAGTGAATCGCGAGTAATAAGCGCGCGCGCGCGCGCGAATCGCTGCGAAGATCGTCGTCTGTTTTTCGATCGGCCGGCGCGTAACGAGCCGAAGCCGGAGCCGGTGGCGCTTCTTTGTTGCACTCCCGTCCGTCCCGACTTCCGCGAATCTATCCGAAAGCCGACCGAGCGATCGCTGAAAATGACGATCGTACCGAACAGCAGCGTAAACGCAACGTTCCATTGTGGTGCTCCTGCTTCGAGACCGTGGAGACCTGCGCGCACAGACGCGCTGCTGCGCCTCTTACGACGACTTTGAAAAGGCAAGGTATGAAAAACAGCTACGCTCTCCTTGCCCCTCCCCTGTTCAACATTCTCTAACAGGAACGAAGCCAGACGAAGATGGGACGCTCGTGTCATCTCTCTCCGGTCTTCCCCTTCGGACGTGGCCTTCGCGACCTCTCGAGCCAGCCTTCGTTCCACGTATGCGCAGAGTTGCTAAAAAACACGTTTAACCCCTAAGGCTATCGTGGGTGAAGTCTCACCCTATGCGAATTTTTGATCTTAGTTACAAAACGCAACCGTTGTCATTAGTGACGACGTTATGATCCAAACAGATCAATTCTTGCGTATATTTCTTGCGTATATAAATGTAACAAAAAAAGTTTGCTTGGGATGATATTTGACGGTACATAGCTTTCAAAGGTTAAAATAAAAGGAGACAAAACATCATGTTTTTTGTTTAAAATTGTTTTTCATGTTTTAAATGTATTTTAAACTAGCGCAAAAAAAAAATATTCCAAACATATATTTGATTTTTAGCACAGTTTGAATATTTGACTTTTGGTGCGGTTTGCGGAGTGTAGTTGGTGGTTTAATAAGTAAATTCTTTTTTCAAATCATTTCATTTAAATAAACCATGAAGTATGTACGCACAAAATGTAAATTATTAAATAAATAAATAAATATATATATATATTTACATATATATACATGTACATACATATATAACATACATATATAACGTACATATATATACATATATATACATATATATACATGTACATATAAAAATTATGTTTTTAGTATCGTAATCGTACAACACTATATTTGTATGTAATTCTGTAATATGCCAGAATATGAAAAAATAGATATTTTGTGAAAAGATCAAATTTATATTATCAATGATTCCACGTCCAAAATTTATATTAGACATTTGAAAAAAAAGTTTGTTTACAATTATTGAATATTCAAAACATGCTTAGTAATTTTTAATTAATAATAAATCTGATTGATATATCTATTTAAAATCATTTCTGAATTAAAATCTTATAAATAATTTTAATTCATCAATTATAATTATTTATATTAAAATTAATATAATTTTATGTATATTTAAAAATTTTATAGATCAATAATATTTATCATACAATTAGGTTTTTATACGAGTTTATATATCTTTTGATTCGTAAAAATTATTTATTCTTTTTCCAAATCAGTAATAATTATTTTAAGAATGTTAAAACTTTTGTTTTAAACAAAAAATTTTAATATGCTAATCCTGCGCATGAGAGGGAGAAATTCGGCCGAATCAACGCGATAATAACGCAGCAGTCGGAGGTGTATCGATCTCGACCGAAGGGAAAGCCACTTCCGGTCCTTACCGCTTCAAGTTCGCTCGCAGGGAATTTCGCACGAGACTGTTTAGACGGGCCGAATCTCGCCTGTAGTATCGTTTCGCCCGCGGTATTTAGCGACGGTGCTGAAATCGGCATTGAGGCCCCCGTGCAAGCCGAGCGGGGGTGCGATTCAACGGAGATTTCAATCACACAGGAGGAGGGGGGAAAGAAGCGCGATTATAGACATCGCGTCTTCCCGTCGCGCGAAGCGAATACTCGCGGGTGCGTTCTCTCGCTCGTGAACGCCGTATTCTTCGGGGAAGGCGCCGTAACTTTCGCCTTTATTATATAAACTCGAAACAGTCCATTTGTGCCAGCCGGGCGGCGCGACGCGAGCATTCTCAAAGCGACGTCGCTTTACATGGAACTGATACAGAGGACGACGTCCTCCTCTCGTCTCTCGGGCGGGAAAAGACGAAATCTCGCTTCGTTGCTTCCTCCGTAAGTTCGGGGGAAGATCCAACGAGCAGGCGAAGATGGAAGGAACGGCCGTGAATCCGGCGTGACTGAGGCGGCCCGCGGGTAGCCATTGTGAACTGTCTGTCTGTTCGTCCGCCCGTCCGTCCGTCCGTCCGTCCGTCCGTCCGTCGACTGTCGGCAGACAGAGTGACAGAAGTAAAAGTGCTTCTCGAGTGGCGCACCCCTGGCTGGGTTCATTAGTAAACTGGAGTACCACCGCGCAGCGTGCGCTAAGGGTCTTTTGTGCGAGGGTGCGCCATTCGCGATAACTCTCGTCCCTCACCCGACTCACCCCTTCCTGCCTCTTTAGCCCTCTTCGCCGGATACGCGCGCGCGGGTACGTTCTTCCGCGAGGTACACGGGGATGACGAAAGAAACGAGAAATTCGGCAGAGTCGTAGCTAACGACGCGACGTCGGGCCCGCCGAGACGGCGCTCGAAGGTCAGTTTCACGCGTCGAGGTATTGTGAAATGATGCGAAGGCGACCGCTCCCTCGGCGGTGCCAGGTGTCGCGCGACGCGCGGCGAATCTCCGAGGAGGAGCCGAGATACGCGATTCTTCATCGACCGCGTCGCGGCGGTGCGACGTTAAACGTCGAAGCGAGCGGGGCGCGTTCGCGGGAAGCGCGGTAACGTCGAAAAAGCGTTTTTCGAAACCGATAATAACTTTACTCATTTAAAAGGGAGAAAAAAAAATGACGGCCGGCAGAGAGATCCAATATTCGTCGAATGGGGGAAACAATTCCGGGAATGTGCCTGAATAGAGAAATAATTACTACGAAATTACGGAGCGCGAGCGCGCGATGGCACATCGACGACAATGCCCGGCCGTTGTGACGAAGCTGAACAATTAATATTGCATTGCGCGCCGGCTCGGCGGTTTTGAAAGGGCGAAAAAGGGCGGAATATAACGGCTGCGCGGGGACGAGGCGGCGAGTGTGTGCGAGCGAGTCGCCGCATTTTCGGCCGGCCGTCCGTACAGATATGCCCGGATGCGACGCTCGCGCGCATATCGATGCATCGGGGAATCGCGCATTCCGGAAGAGTGCCGCGAAATATCAGCGCCGGCGACTTTGGCAGCCGCCAAATTCAGCTTCTCCGAGCCGAGATGCGGCTCTCTCGTTGCCGTTCGTCGCGGAATTCCGCGACGAGCGAAGACTGCGGCGAGACCGATTTTTTCGAGGCAAAGTGGCCTCGGGGGTCACAGATGGCGGCGAAGGTGACTTCTCGAGCCGCTCGGCCGCCCGTGAGATTTCTCAGCTCGACGATTTCTTCGTCGATCGAGTCGCGCGAGCTGAGAAAAACGTCGCCCGTCGCCGGGAAAGATCGAGTCGCGCGAGACGCTCCCTCGATAGCGGCCGCCCTCGATCCGCTCCTGATTGCAGTCTACCAGAGCCGGGATTCATTCCGCCGCCTCCCCGCCGTCCCTCCAATCCTCGCCACGAGAGCATGATTGTTTCTCTGTGCACGCGGTAACCGTAATTACCGGGGTAAATCGGGTTAACGTGGCAACGAGACCGCGACACGAAGTATAGTGCAGCGGCGCGCTCGGTGTAATTATTAGTCGAACGACGAGAGATAATCAGCGGCTAGCGTATGACAAGAGCGCACTTAACCCAGTTCAACTCTTTCGTGACCCGCCGCCGCGCACGTGTCAGAGGTCAACGAGTTTACGAGGGTGGTTTTTGCGGAGTCCGGTTTGTGCGGCGCGCAGACGGCGCGTGCTTTTTCCACGACGGCGACAACGACGACGACGACGACGACGACGACGATCGGGCCGGCAGCCGGAAGAACGGAGAAACGACCTGGACAGTGATCCGTCGTCGGGGAAGCCGAAGAGAAGGAAGAGAAGGAAGCTGAAGAGGCGCTTTCGCAAAGTGACGTATCGAGCAAGAAGCGGGCGCAATTCGCGCGAGCGCGAGCGCGAACGCGACTGGACTGGGCTAGGGTTGCCGAATCCAAAAGTTAAAATTACCGGACATTTCTTCTTTGGTAACAAACCGGACTAAACCGGACAGAAATAATAATCATAACGTTACATTAAATATAAAATATGACAAGAGTTTAATTACAATATTAATTTCCAAACAATTTTACAAACAACATTTGATTGAATAAAGTAATAAATTATTACTTTTTTTAATATATATGGAATGATGGATCGGCAGATCATCTACTGGATGGCTTTTCATGGCGCTCGATGGCGTTTGTAGGCGCTTGAAACGGAGAAACGTTGCTAAAATCTCAACTCTCACTCCACCGATTGGATATAACTTAAAAACCGGACGTATGACGTCCGGTTTGACTTGTTAACCGGACACTGGACAAGACTTCTGAAAACCTGACAGTTCGGGTCAAAACCGGGCAGTTGGCAACCCTAGACTGGGCGCTCGATGCGCCGCATTAACGGACATTTAGCGCGGTTAAATAGACCGGCAGTGCGTCCAAATTGATTTAACGCACTTGGCGTGTGCACCGCTGATGATAAATAGTGACGATAAATTTCAACAAAACGCCACTCGCCGCTGTCGAATCAGTGTCAACGCGGCGTCACTCATCGCCGCGCCGCGCCGCCATTGCGCTCGAGTGAAATTCGAAAGACGAGCCCTCGGCGGGGCTGAACGATCGCACGTGACTCGATCGCGAGGCACGCGAGGCTGCGTGCGAAGACTCGAGGCCGAAGCGGACGCGACGGCACCGCTCGGCGTATTATAAATCGAAAATCATTTCCCCCGCGAAAAATGGCTGCTCACCGGCTGTATAAACGCGGCTTACAGATTGGCGCGTAACGTCATTAGCGCGCGTTTCGGCCTATTTATCGTCCCTGTGCAGAAAGTGCACGATCGGCTGTGATTGTTTGAAAATCGAGTTAACGTCGACGGCCGCCGGCCGGCCGACCGGCCGGAGGGCTGGCGGCGAACGGGGGAGGGGGGGGCAGTCGTGCGAGCGCGCGCGCCGCATACGTCGAAATAATAAAACGGTCATGAAACAATCAGCGACTGTAACGGTCAGCGGTGCGTCGCGCCGTTGTTTCCAATGATTATCGGCCGGCCGCGATCGGCTAATTCCGCGAAGCGGAAGTCGCGCGGATCTCCACTCAATTTCGCCGGCTGGAAATCTGCTCGCCGCCGCGCCACCGAGCTTTTCCCGTCGCGACTCGCCTCCGCCCGTGAAACTTTAAATTGCACATCCGTTAATCCGATTTCGCGAGTGTCTGTGTGTGTGTGTGTGTGTGTGTGTGTGTGTGTGTGTGTGTGTGTGTGTGTGTGTGTGTGTACGTACGTGATTTAATATAAAATATTTCTCTCGCCGGAGAGGCGACACGTCGTCGTCCGTCGCACGTTACTCCGTCTGGAGAGTCCGAGGGAGTTCGCAGGCTCGATCGCGCGCAGATCGCCGGCGGATCGAACGACGTCGACGTCGACGTCGACGTCGACGTCGCGGTGCGGGCGAGAGCTCGGGGAGCGCGCGGGTCGCCCGGACGGAAATCGATCCGCTCGCGTAAACGCAACGCCGCGGCGGTGGCTTTCGTTGTTACACAAACCAAAATTGACTCGGCCCGGCCCATCGTGGAAACACACACACAGGAGGACGCCGCTGTGCTGGCCGCTCGCGCCGCGCCGCGCCACGCGACTCCTCTCGTCTCATGAATCTTTCATCGCGATCGGAATTTAAGATTTTTCCTCGCGGCGTGCCGAGCCCAAGGCCCGGGGAGTAGAATCGCGGGAATCGCGGGGGATCAAAAGGTTCCAGGGACTCGAAGGAGGAGCCTTGACCTCGTTCGCGATGTACAAGAGGCGAGTTTCTCCACCCGCCCTCCCGGCCAATGCGACCGCCGGGGAGGGTGAGACAGGGAAAGAGCGAGAGATGCAGGGCGGCGGGGGTGGTAGGTGGCGGCAAAGGAGCGGCGGAGAGAAAGGCGGGGAGAAAAGACCGAGAGAGAGAGAGAGAGAGAGAGAGAGAGAGAGAGAGATTCTAGGCGTACGAGATTATGTAAATTGGCCCGACTCGCCAACTCGAACCGCGGTAAAGACGCATTTTCGAGGAGGCGGCTTGGTAGACGCGGCGAAAGTGTCGCGCGATGGCTCGTGAGTGCTCGTATGCGGGGAAACGGGATCCCTCGGAAAAATATTCTCCCGGCCGTTATCGGCTACGGAGTACCGCGGCGTGAAGGGTACCCGCGCGCGCCTCGCCCTTCCGTCATTCCGCGGGAGACTCGTCGATATGCGCGGACTCGCAATCGCTCGTCTCGTCAGATTTGCCGTGCCATGTCGAGTGTTAAAGGGCCGAGGAACGCACATCGAGAGAGGGAAGAATATCGACCGCTCTCTGCAGAGAGAGAGAGAGAGAGAGAGAGAGAGAGAGAGAGAGAGAGAGAGAGAGAGAGAGAGAGAGAGAGAGAGAGAGAGAGAGAGATCGACGATTTCTCTATCTGCCCGTACCGGCGATAGATGGGATTCGCGTCAATAGCCGAGTCGAAATTCTGCTTCTGCGATTCTCGCCGAACTCGCGGAGGATCAATGGAGAGTCTTGAGATTGAGCATTGCGCGCTCGGGTTATATTGTTCTTCTTCTACACAGTGCCGCCACACAATATTTGTTTACTGTTGTTGTTTTCGTGTCGAGCTTCGAGGAAAGATTGACTTCTGTGTTGCTTAATATGCGATTATTTCTCAATGTTTTATCAATTTCAATAAGCAATACGTATGACGTGACTTCGACTCCGAATGAGATATGTGCGCGGTGAGCAAATATAATATTTAGTCTAATAAAGATTACAGTGTGTACAAGCGAGAAAATAAAATGGCACATCACTTTCTTTTTTCACAAGACTGAATTTTCTCATTTGTAATCCTTTCGTTGTTATTACTGTTTTATTTTATTTCAATTTATTTAATTTTGTTTCATTTCATTTTCTATGTTTTATTTTATTTTATTTTATTTTATTTGGAAACTTCAATAGGGCCGAAAATTCTCTCAAAATTGTGTGTCCAATAATGCTATGCTCTAACAAATATTGAAATTTGGATTTAGCACAATGGCATTGATAAATAAAACTGAATAAAGGACGTTGACATGTGTCAACAGGATGGAATTTGTCGTTCAAGAATCGTTAAACTTTCGAGTTACCACCTGCGAGGCTTACAATACGTTCTAAGGCTGATATTAATAATTGAACATTGTTTACCGCTATATATGATTAAGACTGCTAAGATTAATCACAGATTCGTACTCGTGCGCCGTTATTCGACTCTACTTGGATATTGTATAAAACAAGTACAAATGTAAATTGGCAAATAATATGATAAATTCGTGCAACTACAAGTATTTGTCGAACGATATCACGTAACGCGAACTACAAACGCCCAAACTTCGACTCGAGCATCTCGGTATATTTGTCAGACGTCCGTTAAAATCGGAAGCATCCCGCATAATAAATGTTTAACGTGCCTGGAGATACATAATGTATCATTGCCCGTATCCGAATGCCCTGCCTCGTCCGTTTCCAGCTTTCCGATCCAGCATCTTGCTTCCGGCTGCTCCGTCGTGGCGCTCCGGGTACTTCCCCATGGTACGCTGACGCTGACACTGACACTCGCGTAGCTACGACGCGATCAGAGAAACATGTTAATGAGCGTGATGCCGAAGAGAGAGAGAGAGAGAGAGAGAGAGAGAGAGTGTGAGAGAGTGAGAGGGAGTTCGATGAAATATTTGAAGATCCGATGGGAAATTACGCGCAGATAAATTATATGCATAATTTGTGCCGCGGCATGTGCGTTGTTCGTCAACGCCACACGTGAGGCCTCTAGCATATTCAAGGACACGACGCGCCACAACAGTAAATAATGGGCAAAAACGGTTTAATTATCGACCATCGATCGCCGTCATAAGCCGACTAAGCGATCACAACCAAGGTCCGTAATTAAATAGAGACAGAACGAAGTCAGGTCCTCTCACGGCCGCCATTTTGGAGCCAGAGAATCTGTGTTGGTGTACGTGATATACTCTGTACATGTAATATTGTGGTGTAGTTTAGCAGTGGTTGTGTGAGTGGTTAACCCTTTGAGGCACGTATTTTTCAGAAAATCCGAATCACATGAAAATTTGTATACGGGAGTTTCTGGGGTCACTGATGGCGAATCCGTTATCAGATTTTCGAAATTCAAGATAGCGAATTCAAAATGGCTGTCACAAGTATGAAAAATCGCGATAATTTCGGTGACGACGATTTCGGTGATTCGTAATCAGCGACCTTGAAAGCTAACCAAAGTACAATTTCAGCTAAACATATAACAATTTTATGATCCGCCATCTTGGAAAATAAATTTTAGAATTTGGATCTCAGATTCGTAATCAGCGAGCTCAAAAACTAACCAGAGTACAATTTTAGCTAATTTTATGTACATTCTATGATTCGTCATCTGGAATCCGCAATCTTGGAAAATGAATTTTAGAATGTGGACCTCAGATTCGTAATCAGCGATCCAAAAAACTCCCAAAAAATCTTGATTTTGAACAAAAAATCCACTCATAGTTCGTGGAAAATGATTTTTTTCTGTAAAAATGTGCATTTTTCACACTATGTTTATTTATAATAAATGGACAACTTACGCAAAATACTTTTCAACTTTTCATGTATGTTCCCATATCATGTAAGCTAAAAAATACAATAAACCCGACAAGAATCCCTCAAATATGAAATATTTCATGAAAATGTGAGAAGAAATAGATGGTAAGTATACTTACCACTATGCCTCAAAGGGTTAATCAGCTGAGTAACGGTCACCGCCATTTTCGAGCCAAATCGTGCGAAGTGGATGAGAGGACCTGATTCTCCGTCTCTTTATTTACGGACCTTGGTCACAACAATCGACACTCTCGAAACTTTCCGCAAGATACACCTCGAATTTATCATCGCCGTCTTCTCGCTTCCGTTTCAACAATTATTCTCGGTAATTATCCGGAATAAGACCTTTTTCGAATTTTGACATTTTTTTGCGGTTTTCTTGCGGCAGAAATCTTTGTTGTGACTGTAGTAGTGATGATCAATAGAGGGAGCCTGGAAAATATACCATCTATATATGTGTATACTTTTTTAACTATTCCTTTCCAACGTGCTTTCCGGACCTGTTAAGATTAAAAATATATCGCGTCTGTTTATGCTTAAAAAACAAAACTACGAACGGAACAAGGCTACTTGAAAAAGACTAGCAAGAGCCCTATGCAAGGTAGAATATATAGAGTGTCCTATAAAACAAATATGCTCAGATATACCGAAAACGCCGTGGTTTAGAAAAAAATGTTTGGAATAAAAATTATTTGGTTTTGAAAGGGTTACCACAAAGTGATAAAGTCAGTTTGACCCTGCGTAATAATTTCAACGCTCTATAGATATAGGTCGAATTTCTTTCAGAATTTTCTGAATGATGAGGTATCAAAGTTTGAAAACGGCAGTTTAGCCGGTGTACACCGCGGGAAGGTTGCTCGATCGGATTTTGCACATCAAGTAGCACTGGAAAGGACTGATATAATAATGCAAATATATATAAATGTGTTTTAATCAAATAAGGTAAGTTAGGTTGAGTTAGATTAAAAAAATATATAGACGACATATTTTTAGGCCCCCCCCTATTAATTAGAGGCAAACAAAGATTTTTATCAAAAAAACCGCAGAAAAACATCAAAATTCGAAAAAGGCCTTATTCCGAATAATTACTCACCTTATATAATAATAATTAACTATCTTATTTTCTCATCCACCGATCTTAAATCTTTGTCTTTAGTATTTAAATTGCCGACGTCTGCTGAAACGATAATAAATAGATCATGAAGAAGGAAATTTTTTATTGTCATTAATGCGCATTATTTATGTATATTAATTATTTATAAACCAAGTTGCTTATTATTTGCTTATTGTATTCTTTTATAATAAGCTACATAATTAATATCTCTCATTAAAACTGAGGCAAGATTAAATGTAAATAGAATATCCTTAACTAAAGCGAAAAATATCGAGAATGTTAAATAATTAGATGGCGCACATGAAATAATTCCGAAACAAGTTTTCCTTTGAGCCTTAACACGGAGAAAACTGCAGTGAGCAACAATTTGCAGCATTAAATGTAGGACAATGAACTGTATAACTCGTGGAACGTTATATTCGTCGTTCTCTATTTGGAATTTAATGTAAAGTTAAAACGTTGACTTTTTGTTGTTAACGGAAAAGCATTACGGGAGTATTAATAAACAAACGACATTGTTTATATTTCGGTCCTTTGCGTATGTCATTTAATGCAGGTCGAGAGAAACGGATACGAAAATAATGAAAGATAACGGATTTTATCTTTCATGTCGAACGAATATTTACGAAATTTTCTCTCGCCATTCATACGCCATATTTGGGCTACAGATTTTTGCATGTCATGCGTCGTGCCGCTAATTCTGCAGAACTCCAGTTGATATAACTGAATTTCAGTTACGACAACTGAAACTTTCGGTTGCTCAGGAATCAACTGAAAATTCGATTACAATAGTAGAAAACTTTCCGTTGGAAGGTTTCTGTTGTCCTAAAAATATATTCGGTCACCTCAGCTGAACATCAAGTTGTTGAGAATACAATTTTCATTTGTCACCACCTATAGTTCAGTTCACTGAGTTGTCGGATATTTAGGTTATCGGAAACAGGTTCTCTATCGGCTTTGCAATTAACGTAATGTTTTGCGAACTAAAAGATCTGTTAATGTAGCGAATTTCTTCAGTTGAGAAAAATACGTTTATAGTTAATGTATCTTTTTTGACGCAATAATGCGGGTGATGATATACGCTCATATATTCTGAAGTCTCCTTTATCATTAAAAATGACTGTAAAAGTGGCTTATAAGTCTTCTGATTGGCTGTAAACTATTTTTAGAGTCACTTTTAGTGCAGGTAGTGTCGCATTTTTCGCTGTATCCGCTTGACGACTGTCTTCACATGGATAAAGCGTCTCTCTGTAACTGAGAGATTTCGTTTCTCTTTACATATATGATATAGTTCCACGCCTTCTGTAAGAGTAGCTGAATACTCTGCTCACTGGTCACTATATTTTCGCGACCGAAATTTTCTGTTTCTTCAGTCGAAAGCAATTGTTGGTGTTTTTCGGTTGGCGAAACAGAACTTTCTGTTACTGTAACTGAACTTCATGTAACAGAAAATTTCTAGTTGTCGCAACAAAATATTTTTCTGCGCATCCGTGTCGTTGAAAGGGCAAAAATATACAGCCTCAAACCTCCCTCCGTATTGTTGACTCGTCGGCATTTATCGGCGCCTTTAGTCAGGGAACTTACCTTTTGTTTCACCGCGGTCGCGCGATAGGCGCGGTTCCCGGGGGTGCAGTTTCGATGGACGTCGTTGCCGCACCGAAGGAGTCGGCTCGGGTCGAGTGGGGCCGGCTCGAAGGCGAGTTTACAGATTTTCCGTATTCTGACGTTTAATTCTTGACGATCGAAAATTGGACCAAAGTTGTCCCGGAATAGGAATCCCCGAGTTGCAACGATCGTTGGTGCTCAACATGCTCGTCAAGAGTCGAGAACCCTCATCGAATTTAATCCACGAGACTGTACTTTTTGCTTCAGATTTGCAGCGAAACGTCGGCTGGCCCTAATTGCCCCGGTGCTTCGGCGAGTTGGAGAGACTGGCGCGAAAAAATGGAAGGCGGTGGGTTCTCGACGGGTATTTTTATAAAATCTCTTCAAAGTCGATGCGACTCGCTTGGTTTGTAGATTTTTGCGTGTCTCGCTTGAGAGCCGAGGCTTCCGATTAAAAAAAAAAACGATTTCCACTCAGGCCGTCAGATTTGTTCGACCTTCTTCGGTCTTTCACAGGACATCGAGGATCCCTGCGGAAACAATAGGTATGTTCTTTCCAGCTGAACTCTCTGCACTGTTCAAGAAGTGTACAGGGTGTATCATCATACAGGTCAGTATGACGGGTTGCTTGCTTTTATTCGGACGATAATGCAGAGATTGCCAAAAATATAATTCATTTATTTTGTTGATAATGATATTTGCAGTGGTCCTACTTATGACAAGTGGAACTAACTTAAATTAAAAAAAGATATTTAAAAAAGTGAAACTGAAAAATAAATATTACGGAATTAAGCAGAATAAATAAGAGTAATAGTTAAAGAGATAAATAATACAACATATTTTCTTTCTAATTTCTTAATTGCTTTCTTACGTTGAACAGTTCGATAGAAATTGAAGACTAGAAAGAACGATACAGAAATATTTAAAAGTCTTATATACTGTATTTCGTCCATGTTTCTATGAAAGATCGCTTCTGCAAAAATATAAGTCGACTAGAAATGCGGTAGAAATTTATGCGGTCGATAAACTGTCATAACGATCACGGTGCGAAGTTAGTTTGTGTGGTGCAAAGTGACTTTTTCGGCGATTTCTGCACTATCGTCCGAATAGGAGCAGGCAACCTGTTATACTGACCTGTATATTGATGTTATACCCTGTACACTGAAGCGTTCTTTCTAACAGAAGTAACGTCAGGTGTTATTGTTTTTTCCAACGGTGCAGCAGAACTTAGTGCAACAGTTCACTGTACTGCTTACACTAACTAGGTCTGGAGTTAGTGCAAGCAGTTCAGTGCAGCGAGCAGATCTTACAATAATATACAGGGTGCCCGATTTATCTGAAGACATTGAAATATCTCGAGAACTATGCATTGGATAAAAAAAGTGGTCAATGAAAGTTGTTAGTCTCGAAGGGGGACATCCAATGATACCAAACTCGACCTCCCACCCCACCCCTTGGGGGTGGGGGTTGGGGGTAACTTTGAAATCTTAAATGGAAACCCCCATTTTTTATTGCAGATACGGATTCTAAGCCACAAAATACATAAATTTTGTCCGAAACGTTTTTTTTTATTCGTGATAGATGGCGCTGTAATCGCAAAAAATTATATTTTCCGCAATTCTCCAGAAATGATCATTGGATTGAGAAATAAAAAATACCTGTTCAATATTTTTAAAGAACATAATAAAAGTTATTCCCCCCCCATCCTCTCGGGGTAGGGTGGGTGGTAACGTTCAAATCTCAAATGGGAACCCGAATCGAAGAGCAAACTGCTCGACGCGCCACTGTGGGTGTATGGCGAACTACGGCTTATTATAAAAGGCAGTGCAATGCTATCTATCACGAATGAAAAAAATTGTTTCAATAAAAATTTCACGTACAATCTAATTCTGCAATGAAAAATGTGGGTCCCCATTTGAGATTTGAACGTTACCACCCACCCTACCCCGAGAGGATGGAGGGGGGAACAACTTTTATGTTCTTTAAAAATATTGAACAGGTATTTTTTATTTCTCAATCCAATGATCATTTCTGGAGAATTGCGGAAAATATAATTTTTTGCGATTACAGCGCCATCTATTACGAATAAAAAAAAAGTTTCGGACAAAATTTACGTATTTTGTGGCGTAGAATCCGTATCTGCAATAAAAAATGGGGGTTTCCATTTAAGATTTCAAAGTTGCCCCCAACCCCCACCCCCAAGGGGTGGGGTGGGAGGTCGAGTTTGGTATCATTGGATGTCCCCCTTCGAGACTAACAACTTTCATTGACCACTTTTTTTTATCCAATGCATAGTTCTCGAGATATTTCAATGTCTTCAGATAAATCGTGCACCCTGTATATACACAAATCTCATCCTTTGAATCCTTCATCGTCAGTAATAAATAAATATGGAGGGAAATAACGCGCATACCAAATCGGCAATGATTTATTCATTTTTTGTTTCATTAGAAATAATTATTAGAAAGAAGTTTCAGTTTGCTTTATTTGTAAATCTGTTCTACTTGCAAATGCTCTATTTTTGTTTTATTTATTAACTTATATATTTATTAACTTTTCGTTCTATTTTGTTAAAAAGTAAAGTATTTAATTTGCTCTATTTGCAAACCAAATTAGATTTAACGAGAATTTATATGAATTGGATTAATATGAAAATTTTTTATAATTACATACGAATTTATAATAAGACGTTACCATTCTAAAAACGGGATGTAATATTCGTAATTCATCAACTAAAGTACAGTTATTAGGTTAGATACTTCTGCAGTTTTTTCTTTATTAACATTAATCAATTATTAAACATGGAATAACAATATATTACCATCATGTTCTTCATCTCAGATAGGTTGTGCATATAATGGAGGTGCAACAAAGGTAAAATACAATAATTTTGAAGAAGATTAATTCTGAAGAATCATGAACTGGGACAACGTGTAGCGCCATGTTGTTTCTTGCACTGTGGCGTTCTTTTCCATCCTATCTGGCATCTCTGCACCTATGAACTTTTGCTGTACTCGTCAGTTTTAGTTCTGAACCAACGCAGTTCAAGTGCAGCACTAGTTCAGCTGAAAAGAACAAACTCATAGATGATTCCACCTGCGCCCTCCGGCGTCGCACGCCGCGTTTCGTCGACATTACGCGGGGATATTCACGGAGCGAGGTTTCGCGGGGAACCTTTCAGCCGAACTCACGTGACACCTGCGGGGTTCCTGGGATAATTCTTGCAGGATCTTCAGCGGCGCACCGTAAAACACCATTTAAGCCCGCCCGGTGATCCCAGCGTGAGCCCGGCAGCCACCGTGGAAAAAGGGTTGGCCCGCGCGTTGGCGTCCGGAAGCGCAAAGGACGGTCCCGTCTTGCGTTCGCGGTGTGTAACTGCACGGACGAGCGGGTAAGCGTCTGTGTGTGTGTCGGAGCGGCGGTAATATCGCTACTCTTTCCTGTAATTTACGAGACGCATCTAACAAGAAAACCGTCGAGAGTGTCCCCCGTCGATTCTGCCGAGTTTTCGGTATATCGTGGAGCGGCAAAAAATAAGAGACATGCCTTTTCTTTTACGTATGCACACGTTCACCTTGAGACGTCGAGGTGATGACGATTCGACGTTGGCATTTGTGGTATGTTAAATATTAGTAAATATGAGAATATTATGGAAACGAGATATTATGTACGCAAATTAAAGAGAGAAACGTATACGCGCGAGAGTATTATTAGGCGTAATTTAATTTTGAGTTTTGCAAGAGATGGCATTAATGTCAGTGATTTGTCGAAGACATTGCAATCATAGCTATTGTTTCTCAATACTTTAATATTAATCCATGATATTTAGTCATTTACTGACAATAGACGCAGCAGAATCGTGTTATTATCTTAAAAATGAAGCTTTCTAAAGAGTGTTTTCGACATGTGTTGCTTTTGCTTTTTAATTAGAAGAAAAGCGGCTAAAAATTATAGCATTTTGATAGAAACTTATGGTGATGTTGCTCCATCAATAAAGACAGGTGAATATTAGGTTAGACAATTCAAAAGTGGTGATTTCAATATTAACGTCAAAGATTGCTCGGAACAACTAAAAAAGCTTGAAAATGCAGATTTGCACGCATTATCGGACGAAAATCCAGCACAATCCACTTGAGAACTTGCCGGAACATTAAATATTGATCGTATAACAGTTACTAAATATTTACATGATACAGGAAAGATTTACAGAGAAGGAAAATGAGTCCCACATTAATTATCGCAAAATGTCATCGCGAACCGGTTGAACATTTGCATTTCGTTGATCGCCAGACAAAAATAAAGAGTTTTTTGTATCGAATTGTTACTGGGAATGAAAAATACATCTATTTCGATAAGTCCAAACGAAAAAAATCATGCGTTGATCTAGGTCAACCAGCACATCCATTCCGGAGCGCAACATTCACGGTTCAAAGGTATCGCTGCGTTTTTGCTGGGATCAAGGTGTTGCGTACTATGAACTGTTAAATCCGAATGAACTCGTCACCGCTGATCGTCATCGACAACAATTATGCAAATCGAAGTGAGCATTGTACCAAAAACGATCACCAAGTGCGAGTAAAGGACGCAAAGTGATTCTTTTTCACGACAATGCTTGACCTCATGTTGCATTATCAGTGAAGCAAACGCCATTAGAACTGGAATGGGAAGTCTTACCGCACCACGCGTATTGTCCAGACATTGCTCCATCCGATTATCACTTATTCCGGTTGACGTAACATGCTCTAGAGGATACACACTTTCATAACTTGGAACAAGTATGAAAATTTGTTGAAAATTGGATCAACTCGAATGAAGAATCTTTCTATCATCGCGAAATCTATCTCTTGCCAGAAAGATGGGAAGAAGTTGTAGAAAACGAAGGAAAATATTTCGATTAAGATATTCGTTCACTGTCTTGCTTAAGTAAACGAGTTTTTGAGAAAAAAAACCCTCAAAACTGAATCATATTTCTAATAATATATTTATAGACTAATTTATAACGATTTATGTTTTTGTCGTCGCGGAATACATCTTTTGCCAGAAAAATGGGAAGAAGTTGTAGGAAACGAAGGAAAATATTTCGATCAAGGTATTTGTTCATTATCTTGTTTAAGTAAATCAGATTTTAAGAAAAAAAAATTGTCAAAACTAAATCGCACTGTTAATAATATATTTACAGATTAATTTATATCGATTTAGACGAATACGTGACGGAGCGCATTTTTTTTCTCTCGCTGAAGATTAACAATAATGTTGACTGTTGTTAGTTGTGTCATCTACTCAGCGCCGAGATCGCGAATGCGCTGCTCGAGCGTTGCATAACAGATGCTTGGTAAGCTCCGCGCATATTTGCAAGTCACTTTCTTAAGGCACGTGGCTTTAAATGGGACGAGTATTCGGTCGTTGAAGGTCGCGATATTCGAATGGGACGCGTGAAGCGGCGCGCAAAGTTGGGCGCGTAGACTCTACCAATTATCATAATGCATAATATCGAGCGTGTGCGGCATCGCGGAGAATTAACGTTCCATCGCGCGCAAGTTGCCAGCGCGGCGGCAAATGCAGACGCGGAGGTAACAATGTGACGCATGTGTATGAAACAAAACGGAGCAGTCGCGGCTTATGTGCGAATAATGCACGCGTGGAAAAGTCACAGCGTTCCCGTCGGGCCAACGGGAGCCAAGGGGAAAAAGATGATACCCGTCAAAAGCGCTTTACGCGGACGGAAACAAATGATCGCAGCGGTCGCGACGGCAGATTACCACTCGCGCGCTCTTTAATCAAAGCCGCGGCACTCGCTAATGCCGATCGGCCTCGAAATTTTCCAAGCGGCGAGTCACTTATGCAACAACACATTCTTAACCTCTCTGTGACGCTGAGTAGCTGGAATAATAATGATCCTCCTCGTTATTTGCTCAGCAGCGTCGTGAACCAGTGGGAAACTTGCGTCTCCATACAAATTATCGTCAGGATCAAGTTGGAAGCGTCAAATTAGCGAATAGCGTGCGCGCGCAGAAAACGCGCGCCTCTCACTTTCTCTCGCTGCCGTCGCTGCGACATCGGAAATCGGCGAAGGACACTCGGGCAGTTTCCTTATAAGCACACCCGCGAGTCTCGCTCTCCGCTTTTCCAGCGGATTTTTCTGCGGCGACGGCCTCAAGCTCCGCCGCGATCTTGAATTACCGCGGCGACTTGCACACCTGGGCATTTTCAGCCGTTTACCACCGTTCCTCGTCGGAATCCGCAACTCGTGATACTCGATACTCCGCTGAGCGTTTAGCGATTAGCGATCTTCGACCCTCGGCCTCGGGGGTGCCGATGAGCTGAATCAAATCGCCCTCGGCCGACCTCCGCGAAACGCGAGGAGGCGAGTTTGCGCAACCGACGAATATCACGGCGCTTCTTTCCCGCGTTAAATAATTCGACGAATTCCGACAAACATTAAGCTGTCCGCGGCGGCTGTCCTCTCGATCTCCCGTGCAGTCGCATCGAGCGTGGCCGGACGAGAGCGGCGTTGACGAGCTGCGGCCGCCTGGGGGGGGGAGAGGGAGACGCGAGATCATCGCGTCGAAATTGCTTTTGAATTATGCGTCGCGGCTAATGCAGCGCACTACCGCATTTAAAACATAATCGCGAGAGCGCAGAGAGGAGGGGGGAGCGTCGTCGGGCTTTACGTTCAACCGTCCACGGGCTTGTACCTCGACGTGAACGCGCGTGCGCGCGCGAGGATGTGGACGGAGGGCGCGGAGGAAAAGTGAACGGGATGGGTCACGTTGACGTGACGTCGATTCATAACCGGGAGATTTGCCGCGAGGACAATCGCATCGTCTCGGGCCGCCTCTAATCAGACGGCAAACGGTAGTATCGTATCCCGACCGGAAACAAAAGCGGCCGTTGCACAGTGGGCGATGACATCCTTTGGTTCAAATTCTCTAAAGACCTGAATTTCCAATCGATCACCGACACCAATGGATGAGGTTGATCCTGAATAAATTCCGAAGAGATTTGTCTTGCCAAAATTTAAAAAAAAATTTATTTTCTCGAATTACTAGCCCAAAAGTGGAAAAATTATCGTTAAACGCGAGAAACTTGTGAAATACTCGACACTTATTTCTATCTAATAGCGTATTCAGTCAATATGAAACCAATCAGTAGACACCTTGAGATTTATCGATCTTGAATCAGAAACCCATTAACCCAAAACTCATATATCCACAATACAAAAACATCAAATATAGGCCCATTAAGTACAGAACCGAGGGATTTTGAGTCTTAAGCCCATCAATCAAGGAATCTATTAATCCGAGAACTTTTTAGCTCTTGGATGTATGAAGCCGTGAATATATATTAAGAGCTCCAAATAGTCCAAGAACTCAATCTAGCCATAACTCGAGAACCTAATAATACTCGACGTTGAATATTCAGCTATAAAACATTAAGTTCAAGCCTCGAAACTTTTAAGACAAACCCTAAACTCACGAACCCTGAACCGATAATTTTTTCAAAATCTCGGCTAAACAGGTCTCTTTGGAATTTATTCAGGATCAACCTAATCCATTGGTGTCGATGATCAGTTGGAAATTCAGGTCTCTAGAGAATTTTCAAACGAAAAATTTGGCCCCACTGTGCGTCGTCGCGCCGTTACTCCGCGACTCGCTTGAGGAGTCAGGACCTCGGGCCGGATCCGGTCTCCAGCTGCTCCTTGACGCTTCAATTAGCAAGCGCGGGCTGTTCCGAGAGACCGCGTCGACGACGGGGTTGAAACGACTCGCGAGAGGACGATGAGAATCAGGAACCAGGCGGCGAATCGCACGGAACGCAGAACGTGGCACGAAGGACGACGTGCGCGCGATCGGCGCGGCCGATACCGCGTATGCGTGAAGCGCGCATTGACGCGAAGAAGCGGCGAGGAGGCATAACGTGAAGAATGCCGCCGCCGGATGTGCGCGCAAACGTAGCGCATAATTCAATCCGCGCGCGGAAACTTAATAACTTTTGTACGGCCGGCTTTCGCACGCTCTCTCTTTCTGTCTCTTGCTCGGTAAATAGAATTACAATCGAGCGAAAGTAACGAGAGAGAGACGCGCGTAGGATAAAAAGGACGCGCGCGCGGATTTAAAGGAATTACACGCGAAAAATCAGGCTTGGGCGGGGCAGGGGTGAGAGGGGGGCTGAAACGCGCTGGGCGACCGAACTCGCTGCCCGGCGCATCAATAATTCTAAACCGCGACGTTTTTTAGTGGAATATTTATCCAGCCGAGCTATCGATCGCGAGGAAACGTGGTGGGCGTGTGCAATTCAAATGATACTGTTTCTCGAATCATAAATACGCCAAGATTACCGGCCGGCTGGATATTCGCGACGGCGGGGGAGAAATTGGAAACGTGGAGCAATGCGTTTCCTTCGGATCGAGACAGCTCCTTCGTCGGCCGATAGGAAATTAGCGATCGCGTGACCCGATTAGAAAAATTAATAGGGCTCTGGTAAGGGCCTGATTATTTTTCTCTAACATTAATCGGGTCCTAGCAGGGATAGAAAGATAATAAAGGCTCTACAAGATATATAACAAATGGTTTAACGGGTCCTTATAAGGCAATATTAATAGGGCTTTATAAGGAAAATTTTTATTATTGCTTGAATAAAAATATTCGTTCTTTTCACTCCAAGAAATTTAGACTGTAATTTCTTGATTTCTTTATAACTTTGTTAGTATATAATAACTTTTTATTTTAAAAATATAGCATATTTTACAATAAAATAAAGCATTCTTTACACATAAAAATCCTGCTACTGTTTTTATTAAAGTTTGCTGCATTTCAAAACGAAGGCTATACTAGAGAAATCCTTGGAAAAGACTAATGAATATGACAATTAATAAAACTAATAAAATTTGTTTTTAATTGCGGTATGATTAAAAAATCTTTAAAAGAATCAGATAGAGCGAACCTACTAAAACAATATTAAACTATGACAATTTTGTTACACGCTTCAGATCTTATTAATTTTCTATAACAGAACTTGATTTTGTATATCTAAAGCATCCATAAAAGACCCTCCTGCATCAGTGACCTACATCAGTTTTCCATGTTAAAGCGTTACTTCGTAAAATCTAAGGTATCCCTAAAAAATCCATTTCGATACCTGATATGGTAATAATGAGGCATCCCTTTTTAGGGCATCCTACTTTCAGCCTTATCGGGGCCTTATGTAACAATTTTTTGCTCGGGGATGACTTTCATCCTGCATAGAATCGCTGGTACAAGTAAGAAAGAGACCAAGAAGTTTTGTGTTATCCGGCTCGCTGTGAGAGAGAAATCGCGATGTCGCGATTATTCTCCCCGCCGGCTGCACGTTGTATCGGAAAATTACGCGAGAAACGCGAGGAAAATAAAGTAAGGCCGAACAGTTCGAAGAATTCCACTCAATATTGCAGCGCGCGCGCGTGCATCGCGCACACACACCCACACACCCACACACACACGCACACACGCACACATACATACGGTATGCCGAGTCCACAGGCTGGCTATTTTCGGCCGACTTTAAACTCGGTGCACTTACGTCGTAAAAAATTCATAGCCCCTAAACGACTGCGAACTAAAAAGACGCGGAACTTTCCGCCGCTTCCGCTCGTCGTAACCCTCGAACATGCGACATTTCCCGAAACACCCTCTCGCGCCGGCGAGAGACGATACGTCTAAAGACGAGAGGAGCGCGCGTTAATACACGGCGGTCTCCGCTACACGGTAAATCCCGCGGAATTCCATTGTTGCCGGTGGCCGGTTACGGTAAAGGGTCTTCGTTACCGCCCTACGATTCCGGATTCGCCCGCGACGTCCGCGTCGATTTCGTATGTGCATACGTATTTATATGTGTGCGCGGCTCACACACACGTAAATGTCGCATGTCGGAAAGGAGGGGCAGGGGGGGGGGAAGGGCGAGGGATTCAGGCATCGGGAAGCCATCTCCGCGAAATTAAACCGTAAATCAGTAAATCGTTTCGCAGTGAAGTGATTAGTGCCGGCAGTAAAATCACTCGAGAGTTCGAGTGGGCGACGAGGGGTTGAAAGCCAACTCGAATTCCGTCCGCAGAGAACAGAATTCTCTCCCTCTCTCTCTCTCTCTCTCTCTCGTTTCCCCTCTTCTCTTTTTCTTCCTCCTCGTTCTCTCTCTCTCTCTCTCTCTCTCTCTCTCTCTCTCTCTCTCATATATGTCGTTGCCTTTCCACGCACGCTCCCGTCGACGGGGTGCCACCAAGCGGGGAGCCGAGACTAAATCCGTACTTTTAAGGGCGATACGCGGCACTTCCAGCAATCCTCCTCCTTACCCTGACGTATCGATTTTCGACTTTGCTCACACAATCGGCAACATATTGCGGGGTAATTTGCACCCCGGGGCTTTACCCATGGAGGCCCGTTCATCCGCGAAAACTCACCGACACGTGAAATGAAAATTTATTCTCGTTATCCGCGCCGAGGGCTTGGGTGGTCTCGATTACAAATAAATCCGGCAGCTGTGCCATTTCGGCGGCGCCTTTTCTTCGAGCTTGTTGCGAGAATATCGCTATTTCCGACGAATGACACGACAACAGTCCCCCTCCATGCTGTCCGACCGAAAGAGCCGAGACCTCTCTCGCCCTCCCCTTCTCCCCCCTCTCTCTCTCTCTCTCTCTATCAATTCTACTCTCCATCTACTTCGCGTTGACGGTGTTCATTCGACCCGATCGATTAATTGAGGATCCATTTATTATTCGCATCATTTATTATTGCTCTCGTGCCGCTTTTTGTCCTTTGCCGGGCGGAATTTGCCGGTTCGTCAGATAGCGTCAGTTAGTTTTCGCGATAATATATCCGCGAATTGATCGAGTTAATTTGAATGATCGGTTTAATTAATGAAATGTAAGAATTTTATTTGTCCGAGACATGCATATATTACGTGCGGACACGCGATAATAGAGAGAGAGAGAGAGAGAGGAAGAGCGAACGCACACATGCGTGCATGCGCGCGAACTGATACGCGGGCGAAATTCAATTAAAAATCACCATTCGAGCCCCGGCCGCCGCGTTTGAAATAAGCCCGTGTTGTCAGGAACGAGTTGGTTTTTCTTGCGAAATAGCGCGGAAGCAAATCGCCCGCTGTCAGCCGGACAAAGAGTCCGATTAATTATTAACGGGCGGCAAGAAAAATAATTAATCTCGAGTAAATTAAACAAAGTGTCCGCGCCCTTCATTTCCCCCCCTGCCTCCCCCCCCTCCCCCCGGTCACTTCTTTCTCTCTGCCGTTGTATTTTTTCAGCCGGCTTTGACTACCGGCGACTCACGCCGCGCCGCCGTTCGCCGTAGGACGGAAAATAATGAAAATAATCTCAGCTATAATATATATACGAATTGAAGGGGCAGATGGCCGACGGGGCGAGTGCGCAGGGCAGGGGGCAGAGGGCTACGGGCAAAAATTAAAAATTCATTCGGGCATTGAGTCCGCGATAGAATTATTATTCGTGCGGCTCGCTTATTGTTAGGTACGAGAGAGCGCGCAGCGCCGAAATTAAAACGTCTGATAAAAACATTCGCCTTGCGAACGTAGGAGGATACGACGATGGCGCTCCACCATCGATTTTCAGTCTCTCTCCCCTGGTTCCTCCATTTTGTTTATTATTCATATCGGATAGTGTCGCGCGGTATAATTGAGTCCAGTGCGAATTTAATAACGAATTATCGCGCCGACGCGGAGACGTCGACGAGCGTCTAATTGGTGTCAGATTTTCTCAGGGAAATTCGCGCCTTCCGACGCGATATATCGATCTGCCTCGCGGCGATCCGTGACCGGCCGCTCTCGCGTGATTTCGATATAGCGCGCGCGTTTCTCGGGCTAAAAAATAACGCTTAACTCGCAGCGCGATGCGATGGCGCGCTTGGCAGCGTAACGCATGACGCATCCATAAACTTTTTACGACGCCGCTCCGACGCAGAACGGCGACGTATCATATTCTACGCGCGATGCCGCGAGTCGCGAGATGACAGATAAAATCTCCGTGCTTTTATTTCCGCGTATGCCGTACGGCGTACAAACGTCCCGCGGCGCGAATAAAAGCGCGAATGCACTCGGACGAAAGTCGACAGAAAGGAGACCACTCGAAATGAATCGCGTGCGTTCAACAGCCGAGAATACAATCGGCCGACGGCTGATTCCTCGGTTTTAGCCCGAGGGGATCTGCGACGGCGCTTTTCCGCAAGCATTTTCGCGCTGAAATGACTCGCGGCTGTCTGTCACCGGTGACCGAAACGGTTACATATAATTAGCCGGAGAGAAAAGAGAAAGAGAGAGAAAGAGGGAGGGACAGATCGGGCCCCCGAATAATTCACCGATGCGGCGTATTTAAAGCGCACGGGCGAGCTTCAATGAAGTATTCACACACGGCGAATTTGCCGCTGCAGTTGCACGATGGCCGTATTATCTGTCGCAATCGCAATTGGATCGCGACAGATTTGTGGTCCCCCGTAGATGGACGGGGGACGAATAAATAAATAAAAATTCGCGGGTGAGTATTCTTATTCCAGGAACAGGGCCGGTGCCTGGAGAGCGGGCAGGGGAGAAGGAGGGGCAGGAGGGAGGGAGATAAGACAGACACCTCTGGCGCGCGGGCGCGCGCGCGCGCGCGTGTGTGTCCCGTACCTAAAATATATTTTTCTAAAGTGGAGCTCTCTATACACAGTTGTTGTACATTGAAAAATACTATATACTTACACGCGTAACCCTACAATAGACGTATCGCACTTCTGTGTGGTTACCTTCTTAAACGTACAACGCCGACAGCGGCGCGACGCAGCGCGCGACTCCGATGCCGGGATGGACGCGCAGATCCGATTACTCCGGAAAAATACTTTTTCTCTTTGTCACACGCGCGCGCGATAAAAGGGGCCGGCGAGAGCCCGCTTTCATCATCCTGCCGACGAACATTAGAAAATTAGACACGGACGTGACGCGCTCTACAGTCCGCCGGGGCGACGACGCAGTGCGTACGCGCGTGCACGATGACAAAACGTACGTTCAAACACTTCCGCGCGTCTCGGCAGAATGGAAACGACGGGAATGAGAAATGGAAGGAAATCGATGCCCGTCGCTGGTGTAAGAGAGACTCTTTTTCTTTTCTCCGGATGGATCTTCAACCCCGAGCGCGTCCGCTCCGGCCGGCTGCGAGTTAGCATCTAATATTAACAATTCTGAGAGGA
Organism: Harpegnathos saltator; assembly: GCF_003227715.2. Classification (NCBI taxonomy): domain Eukaryota; kingdom Metazoa; phylum Arthropoda; class Insecta; order Hymenoptera; family Formicidae; genus Harpegnathos; species Harpegnathos saltator. The sequence goes on from NW_020230360.1 coordinate 697,880, forward strand.
GCAAATCATTACAGTCGTATCAGTCGTTGTTATACACGTGTGTAAAAAGTGTGTCAACGACCCGTCTTCTGTGAGATATTCCCACGGAGGGGGAGGAAAATCAGGTTCACGCGCGGAGTCTTGCCCTCTTATCGAGCGTAATTCCCCGGCGCGCTCGCGCTCACGCACACGCACGCACGCACGCATCGACGCGGTAACTCTGTGATAACGCTTCTCTTGCGCGGATAATAACGTGATTTTCGCTGACGCGCACGTGTCGCGAACGTGTAACGAATGAAAAGCCCGGCCGCCGCCGAGCGCGGTCCGGTTGATGGAAATCTTATTGAAAATAACAAGCCACTCATATCGAATCGGCCGTACAGCAGCGCTCTACTTTTCAATAAAAGTGATAAAAAAATATATATACAGGTCGCTTTGGCACAACTTCTGTGTGTGTGTGTGTGTGTGTGGAGGTTTATCGAACATATCCATAACGCGATTCAGTTTCGCTCGTTCAAAAATATGTAGTCGCGCGATCTCTCCGTCGACTGTGTGAATACTTTCCCTCTCTCTCTCTCTCTCTCTCTTTCTCGCGAGGATGGCACGCCTCGTCGTTGATCTCTAATTAACAATCAGCTCCAATTAACAGTCTCTAACTAACGATTAACGATGAGATCAAATAATTAACACGGGTCACGGGCTCGCGTGTGTGCGATCAGTCGCGAGAGGTGGAACGAGTCTCGCCGCGGCGCAACCGAGAGACGAGGTATCCTTCGATTAAACGACGAAAGCACGAACGGTGCTTCAAGACGTGGAATTACAGCTCACACTTAACCGACGACGACGACGACGAACACAACATGTCTACGCGACGAAGGGAAAGTTATTTTCCGATGATCTCGCTCTTGATAGAGAGAAGAGTCTTGCACGCATCGTATAAAGTACAAAATCACTTCACATCGGGTTACGTAAAATTCTTAAAACACCAGTCTCTGTATTACTCACGTTGATGATTAACGCTCAACTCGCAGTTTCGCGTGTATATGTGAGAACCGTAAAAATGGCGTGTCGCGCGGACGTGATTACAGGAATAATCGTCGTCAAACTGGATACGAACAAACGCAGCTAACAATTCGAGAAAAGTGAAATTAGTGATATATCGATCGGGTACTTTCGTGCCACCTTTCTAGTCGAATCATTTCTCTTGCGTCGGAAGAAACACCATTTTGTGTATGGCGAAGGTTCCTAAAACGCCGCCCAATATGTAACGTACGTACAGGACGTTGCAAGCTTTCCGCGCTTCCTTTCTTACTTACATGTGTGTGATGACCGAAATGATACAATCTCTCGCCAATCCGACACATGTGTACGAGGAAAATAGTATTTTCAACTAATATGGCGCTCGATACAGTGGGGCGGAATCGCGGAAAACTTGGAACATCCTGTATATATATAGGAATAATATCGTATATATACATATCTTGCTCTAAATCTCTGGTAGACATGTATATATATATATATATATATATATATATTTATATGTATTTATATGTATTGTATATATGTATATGTGTATATATCAGAACTTTGTTTTTTTCTCTTGTATGTATATCGAGAGCAGTCGGAATAAAAATATGTCTGAAAGATATTCTATCTTACATCCGTCCTTCTATCGTCAAGAGAAGCTCTCTCCGATTACATCGGATCAGATCAGATCAGATTAGTTGGAATTTTTACCTGTCACCCAACATACTCAATGTTTAACGACGTACCTGAAAACAATGGCTTTTCTCCGACGGCTTTCGGCCGCCAGGATAAATTAGGGTTCTTCCATTGCGTGCGACTTATGCGACCCTGTATTCGTAACTGTTTCCGCGAACGGCTTCCTGGAAGCCACACAACGTTCGAGTATTTTTGTTTCCTTCTCAGCAGGCTAGAAACGATGTTGAATTTGAAAAGAGGAGAGTCTTGCGCAATCGAGATATCATCAGCGATTATTCGGCGCGACGTCCACGCCAGAAACTCTCGCGTAAATATGCGTGCATCCTCGGATGTTCTTCCAAAATCGAAATCGAATTGCTCGTCGAGCGATCTTTCAGACTGAGCGCAATCACAGACTTGCGACTCTCTCTCTCTCTCTCTCTCTCTCTCTCTGCTTAGACAATTCCTCTCGCGTCGCGCGAAATAATATGAACGGAATGTAAATGTCGAGTTTTCCTTCTTCTCTCTCGACTAGCGTGTCCAGAATTATTCGCCCTCGAGAAACTGATCGTTCTACCTTGAGCGAGATCGACGTAAAGTTGCGTATCGGTTGAAGCTTCGACGAAAGTCTCGCCGCTAACATTATTGCTTAATGTTTCGTATGCCGCAACGGAAGTACACCCGACTGTAACATTAATAATCGCTAGATCTATTCTCTATCAACAGCGCTTAAACTTTACTTGTTCGCAAAGATCTCTGTGTGTGTGTGTGTGTGTGTGTATGAGGAGTCGCTCTACGTATTACGTATCTCGATACACGTTTACGATTACTCTTTGGCATCTCTCGCTTTCATCCCTTGTCTGTTGCTTTTCCCGCCGCTTATTTGTGCAAGCCCTTATCGTGGCACACGATGTGGACTAGTTTCAAGTTCTTCACGGTGAACAGATTGTCGTAACAGTCGTAGATGTCCTGCTCGTTGATTATGTCCTGCAGCGAGATTTGCAGTAACTTGGGCACGAGCGTTCTTGACCTTTCGATCCTGCAAACATTGCAAAGCGATTACAATGGCGTACATTTAAAGTCCCATGCATATTTATCGTGGCGGCGTAAGCTCCTAAACGGCTTCTCCCGCGTTCGCTCAAGCGATCTCTCTTCGTCACTGTCGCGCGCACTGCAACGTTCCGCTGCGATGTATAATTCAATGCGGAATGCGCCGCACATGAAGAACGAGTGGAAATATATTTTCCGATTACCTTCCGCGTACGCGCGTATCAGCAGCGCATACCAGATTGAGAAAACGAGCCTGCGCGAGGGAATATTTTTAGAGATGTTTATAAATATTTCTCTCTCTCTCTCTCTCTCTCTCTCTCTCTTTTCTTTTTTGTTTCTTAATTAACACACTTGCGGTCGCTGACGTACGAAGGGCTTAGTGCCACGTGAACAGTCGCGAATGCGTTAATTAACCTTTCCAACTCGAAAGGTGAAACCTTTCGTCTTTTGTCACCTTTAACTCTAGAAATATAATTGTTTCATCGAGAAAGACATACAAAAGTGTGTACTATGTGTGAGAAATCAGTATGACATCGTAACTTTATCCGATCATGGCTCTGGACTAGGGACGTTGGATCATTACTATGAAAATTGATTCTTGAATTGATTCGAACCAACTAAGATCGATTCACTAAAGATGTCGAACCGAAAAGATCGATTCTGCGAAAACCGATATAGAAAAGATCGTTAGGGCGCATTCACACCTGGGCAGAAAAGCAGAAAACAGAACAGCAGAAGTCAAGAGAGTGACAGAGAGAAAAACTCTCGCAAGAGAGAGGCAGACTATCAGCGCGAGTTCTAATTGGCTGCTGCCTTCTTGCTTTCTGCTTTTCTGCCCAGGTGTGAATGCGCCCTTACGGAGGATTTCTCTTGAGAGAGAGAGAGAGAGAGAGAGAGAGAGAGACAGACCATCAGCGCGACTTCTAACTGGATGCTGCTTTTCTGCTTTCTGCTTTTCTGCCCAGATTTGAATCCTCCTGAACAGTACCATTTTCGCGTCACTTCAAGATAGTAAAACTTAATGCCTTTTTATGAAAACAGGTTTTAAGGAATTGCTGATTTTTTCAGCTAGTTCCACACATTATTTCGAGATAGTGCAAGTTCAGTAATGCATATTGCGCTTGGCCGTTAACTTATGTTAGACTTATATAAACAAGAAATGTAGAAAATATCATCAGTAAAATATACGATAATTGACGGAAATGAAAATAAAACTTATGAAATATATGAAATATTTTTTTCATCGTCTAATGATGAACCTTGAAAATGTCCTTCAACAAAATTTGCTATACTTTGTGTACCAAGTAACCAAGTCGCTGATAAGTTGGCCGTTATTCTAAATTTATTTTCAATCCTTGTACTCAGATAGATTATACTATTCTGCTAATCACTATACGAAACTACAAATACGTTCTATTTTACGTTCCTGCGCTGCTGACTATTTACTGACGATTTTTCGGAACGGCTTCATGGTACTAGCGGTACTGTCAGTGTTTCAAAACGCAATCTATACAACTTTTTTATATATGACGAATCGAAGGTCGATTTACGTAAACATTGAATTGGTAATAATCGATCAAGAGTAATGTTTTTGTTGAGAAAAAATCCATTCGAAATTCGGACATTCCTACTTTGAAAGCGTGAGAACCGAGGTTGACCGGAACGAGACTGTCGTCACTCGTTGCCTTACTTGTGATCCAAGTTCCACGTGGAGAACAGAACGAATTCCTCCTTGGATCTGTACGGATTGATCTTGTGTCTATCGCCGTAGGCGCAGTCGTCCATGTTCCAGCGGCCTTCGCACCGAAATTCACCCTTGTTGTCGCAAATGGCCGTCTGCTCGTTCCTGCCTCGCGATTTAACGCAATACGGGCAACTCTCCGGTTGCTCGTCCTTCGTCCCTTTCTTCGCAGACTGATTCAGCTGCCTCGCGTCCGTCTCATCTTCGATTTTGGCCGAATCGACGGGCGACTGGAGGTACCTCTCATTGTCGATGCCGGCGAGTTTGCAAGGACAATGCTCGTAACACAGACTGGCGTCGGTCTCGTCGCTACCGTCGCCGTCAGACTCAGTCTTGGCTCTGCTCCGGTCGAAGTAGTAACCGAAATAATGATCCTCCTTCAGCTGGACCTTGAAGAAGGCGATCGCGTGCAGCAGCTGCTGTCGCGCCTTGTGATTGTTCATATACACGTCTGAGCATTTGATCTGCTCGATCGTCTTGTAGAGGTAACCCCGTATCCTGTCTTGACACCTGCGGTGCATGTACGCTTCCTGCGAGCGAAAGACCGAGACTTGAGGTTCTTCATTTCGTCACGCGACAGAACTATTTGTTATCATTTTCATCTTACATTGCTCCCATAAATAAAGAATTACTATCTTTGCTATTCTTAAAGAGGCCAATTGCGTGCCAAGAGTGCGCCGTTTACCTTGCTCTGGCAACAATCAGAAAGTTCAGCCGGATCATTCAAAGATTCTCGCGTCGGTCTGAGAGAACGGCGCGTTACGACACAGGATATCAGACTGTTCAGAAGTCCAGAAGAGACAAACGATGAACAAGCGACTTACCTTAGTCGTGTAATTGGTCTCCAAACCTGTGAACCACTCAGGGTGCTCGTCCCTCGTGCTGAACGCCGTCTTGGAGTCGTCCTTGTTCAACACGCTGTTCAACACGGCGACTTTCGCCTTGAGATTTTCCGTCAGGAATTGTGCCACTCTGTCGCCGGCGACGAGGAAATCGATGTTCACGCGTCTCAGCGCATCGTACAGGATGTCTGCGTCTGCGGGAAATCGTTCGTCCTTGAGGAATGAGAGGGGAGGGAAAGAAAGACAGAGAGAGAGAGAGAGAGAGAGAGAGAGAGAGAGAGAGAGAGAGAGAGAGAGAGAGAGAGAGAGAGAGAGAGAGAAGGGGGGAAGAGAGAGAAAAGCGCGGAAAACTGCGCGTCGCCGTCACACGTATCGGGGGCGACGGAGATCCATTTTTCTCCCCCAGGCGTTGCCAGGAAGTTCGCGAACTTCGCGATATACCGACATACCAGTCGGAATATTTAACTTTGGCGCCCGGCCAAGTCATCCCCGCGCGCACTGCATATTCGTTATTGCAGCGCGGCTAAAGTTGAACAAAATTGCTCGAGCGATGTGTCGAGGAAGTACTTTTCGGAGTTACAGCGGTAACGAGTGACAAATGCGCGCAAGAGGCGAGTGAAAGCGCGAATGACTGCGCGAATGACCGCCGCCATTGATCGGCTGAGAATGGAGAAATTGCCGGCGAGTGATGCGCGACGTTACACGCGAACGCTGAAACGATTCGTCTCAAAGATTCGGGGTTAAGCGACCAATAAGCGAGCACGCGAGATATCTCGTTCCCGTCGTCGCTCTAACCACGTTACTTGTTCTATTACGAGTGTAATTTAATTTTGAAGGTTTTTTTGTGATTTTGAGCGTCTTTTTCCCCCCAAAAACTGATTTACTTAAACAAGATAACGCACGAATACCTTAACCAAAATATTTTTCTTACTTTTCGACAACTTTTTCCCATTTTTCTGGCAAGAGATGAATTCCACGATGATAAAAATATAGATCGATATAAATTAGTCTATAAATATATTATTAGAAGTATGATTTTTTTTATTTTGTGGATTTTTTCCTCAAACACTGATTTACTTAAGCAAGATAATGAACGAATACCCTAATCAAAATATTTTCCTTCCTTTTCTACTTCGTTTTCTACAACTTTTTTCTATCTTTCTGGCAAGAGATGGATTCCGCGACGATAAAAAGATTCTTCTTTGGAGTAGATCCAATTTTCAACAAATTTTCGCACTTGTTCCAAGTTATAAAAGTGTATATTCTCTAGAGCATCGACTGGAACAAGTGATAATCGGATGAAGCAATGTTCGGACAATACGCGGGGTGCTGTAAGACTTGCCATTCCAGCTATAATGACATTTGCTTCACTGATAATGCAACATGAGTATTGTCGAGCATTGTCGTGAAAAAAGACTTCGCGTCGTTTATTCGCAATTGGTGATTGTTTTTGGTTCAACCTTCTTGATCCTACCAAATACACAGCAATACCTTTGACCCGTAAATATTACGCTTCGAAGTGGATATTGCTGATTGGCCTGGATCAACTCACGATTTTTATTGTTTGGGATTATCGAAATAGATCCATTTTTCATCCTCCAGTAATGATTTGGTACAAAAAGCTATTCATCTTTTGTCTGGCGATGAACGAAATGCAAATGTCCAACCGGTTCGCGATAGCTTTTTTTCGATAATTTATGTGAGACCCATTCTCCTTCTTTGTGAGTCTTTCCCATATCATGTAAATGTTTAGTATCTGTTGTACGATTAACATTTAATGCTCTGGCAAGTTGTCAAATGGATTGTGCTGTATTTTCGTCCAATAATGCTTGTAAATCTGTATTTTCAAGCTTTTTTGCTTGTCCCGAGTGATCTTTGTCATTAACATTGAAATCACCACTTTTGAATCGTCTGAACCAATATTCACGTATCTTAATTGATGGAGCAATATCACTACAAACTTCTATCAGAATTCTATGATCCTCAGCCGCCGTTTTCTTTTGATTCAAAAACAAAAGCATGCCAAAAATGCTCTTTAGGAAGCTGCATTTTTAAAATGGTTTAACACGACTTTTATTGCGTCTGTTGTCAGTAAATGACTAAATATCATGGATTAATATGAAAGCATTAAGAAATAATAACTGTGAGTGGAATGTCTTCGACAAAACTGATACTAGTACCATTTTTTGCAAAACCTTCAAAACTAAATCACACTTCTAATAGCTTCAGGATATTGCATATGTGTATGTGTGTGTACGTGCGTGCGTGTGTGTGTGTGTGTGCGCGTGCACAACATATTTACATTGCGTCATCATACTGACCGGATAACATCTTCTCTCCCGGCTTCTGCAGGATCAGCATGGACTGCGGTTCCAGCGTATGGAAGTATTCCTCGTCGATCAGCGAGCCGTCCACGAGAAAAACATTCACTTCCGCCGGGTCGTTAGGGATCTGCAAGGAAGATTGCATGCGGAGTGCTCTAGTCTGTCGTGTGAATTTATCAGGTGCGAACGCGCAAGGTAGAATCACAAGTGGCGTGTGTGAACTAATCACACGTGGGAGAGGGAAAATTCGCGGTGAGTTCTCACGCGAACGGCCAGCCGGTGAGATGACGAGTCGCTGGGTGGCTGCCGACGATGAATTCCGAATTCTGGCCTGCCGATTGCGCGTATCGAGCGTAATTAGCAGAAGAAACGCTCATCATTCAGGGAAATCGATGCTCAGGGAAATCGATGCTCCGAGAGGTGACTATCAAGATCGGAACGGCTACAAGGTCATAATGTTATTTCGGCTCTCTTTCGGTCCTATAAATAATACCTCCGAGGCCGAGTGTATGCAAGTGTTACATACTTTTACATCACCTTCTCCTCGTTACGGCGCGGTATCGTGGAAATTCCTCCCGGCAGCCTCGGAGCACCGAAGGTCGCAGAAAGTTACGACCCGCCCTCCGCAGTTCGCGACTGCTCCGGCCGGCGGGGTTTTCACGAGGCTCCGAATTCTCGTAAATAAACAGCGACACAATAATCCTCCTTTCGCACTTCATGACCACCACTGACCCACCATGGCGCGCTACGTTCAGCGCGCAACGTAGAGCTCTGATCGCTCGTAAATTCCGACTGAGACTCGGGGATATGCGTGTTATTTCGTTATCCGTTATTAAACAACCACTATTGAGAAGTAATGTTAGTGACGGTCATGAAATTTGAAACACGACGGTTGACGAACTAAACGGTTGTTTTCTTTCATAAAATTATATTTCACAAGAATAATGACGTTCAACCCTTAAAAGCTACCGTCAGGTGTCACCCCGAGCTAGCTTTTCTCGCTATCGTTTGTAGTAGAGTCCATGCGAGAATGGATTCGTTTTATCATAATGTTGTCACTACCGACAGCGTCAATAAATATATACACTGCTCAAGAGAATTATGGCATAGATTAATTTATTGCCGAAAATTGGCCAACTTTAACTGACGATTACTTCGCGAAAAATTATTGTAGACTAATGATTTTTTTTTTTAATGAAGCTTGAAGTTTCTACTTTAAGAATGTGTCTCCATTTTTTGTATGCGATGCATCCCTACCCCTATAACCCTTGACATCTGAGGGCATGTTTGGTATACTGAAAATTGTAAAGTTTGACGGAATGCACGGACGTGGACAATTTTTTTTCGGGAACGCCGTTTGCATTGTTATAAAGTTCAAATTTTTCCCTTCAATTTGAAAAAAAATGGAGTCGCCACAATTTTTTTTCACAAAGTTACAGCCTTTCAAAAATATCGTACGGAGCCGTGGAGAATACGGAGAGAGTTTGCCGATGCTAGGAATATTGACTGGTGGTCAAAACACGAGCCAAGAGCTGAAAAACATGCGCGCGTGTTTGCGTGCGTATGTCAACAAACACTTTTGTCATTGCTCCATTATGATTTCCAGTCATTTAATCCGCCGGCCGGTACTTGGCCCGAAGATAAAAAATAACATAAATAACATAAATACTATAACATAAAAACTATTAACATAAATAAATATTTTTTAAGGACTGTAACTTTGCGAAAAAAAAATTGTAGCGACTCCATTTTTTTTTAAATTGAAGAGGAAGATTTTAACTTTATGACGATACAAACGGCGTCCTCGAAAAAAAATTGTCCACGTCCGTGCATTCCGTCAAACTTTGCAATTTTTAGTATACCAAACATGCCCTCAGATGTCAGGGGTTACAGGGGTAGGGGTGCATCGCATGCAAAAAATGCGGATACATTCTTAAAGTAGAGACTTCAAGCTTCATTTTGAAAAAAAAGTTATTAGTCTACAATAATTTTTCGCGAAGTAATCGCCAGTCAAAGTTGGCCAATTTTCGGCAACAAATTATCTATGCCATAATTCTTTTAAGCAGTGTATATGCGTAAAATTAGTGTTGTCAGTGTGGTCACATTTTTTTAATAACATTAAAAATCGCACAGGGTGAAATTTCACCCTTGGTAGCCCTTAAGATTCCGATCAACTGTTTAGGCCGAGTTTACAACAACCATCTTTAATTAGTATAATAATCATTTCAATTGATATATAATTTTATTAATAATCATTTTTAATTTTTAAACTAATTTTCTCATATTCCAATATGTGTGTATCAAAAATAAAAAATTGCGCGGGATGAAATCTTACCCATGGTAGCCCTTAAGATTCCGATCAACTGTTTAGGCCGAGTTTACAATAATCATTTTTAATTAATATAATAATCACTTTTAATTAATGTATAATTTTATCAATGATCATTTTTAGTTTTTAAACAAATTTCCCTCATATTCAAATGTGTGTGTATATGTGTGGTTGATGAACTTTTCAAGGCTTAAAAAAGCCAGTTTGACCGCTTCATTTAATCGATAATTAAGCGTTTCCGTTCGAAGTGACCAGTGAACGGCAGTCGTTAGATAGACGCGATTTGTGAATTTTAATAAAAATCACCAGCCGGTTAAGCTAAGGATATTGTGCAAACAGCCCTAACAGCAGCAATTGGTCAGTAACCGTTCGACCTCAATAACTGTTTAATTTACGAGCTATTTTAAAGTAACGGCAATCGCGTTACAACCGTCCGGTAAAAACAAACGTTTCCGCCTATCTTTAGCGAGAATCATTAGTTTTCTGTGTTCCACTTAGATTAGATTAGAAACCTAGAGAGTCGATGTCGTCGGCACGGCACGGTCGCGAAGCGAAGCGCTCATCTTATCGTCAGCCGCGAATTCGCGAGAAACAGCCCTTAGCCGTGACCTCTCGCTTTCGAGGGCCGCGTGCGAGAGCTTCCGGCAGCAAGACTGCCGGAACCCGAAGACGTCGTCGCGACTTTCATCCTCCGCGCGTCTCCACGCCCATGTGCGACTTTTGCACGTCGCTCTCTCTCTCTCTCTCTCTCTCTCTCTCTCTCTCTCCGCGCTGTACGGAGATACTCGGACCAATTCGTAAGCCAGAGCGCGCCGAGAGTGGATCCGAGACCTTGACATTGAGATGTTGCCTGTGCCTGGCCCGGATGGTTCGATAGAGCCGGTGCCGCTGCTGCGGGCAAACGCGTGCTGATCCCAAGGTCGCACTGCAACCGGATTAACCTACCTACCGACGAAACGCTGCCACCGCGTGCGCGCGCTTCCAGGCCTCTCTCTCGCGCCAAGGCCAGTCGTTGATAAAGCCGCTGGCGGCGTCTCGATACGACAATTAAGTATAAACACACGTATGTCCCCCTTTGCCTATCTCCTCTCCCCTTCCGGCCGTCGCCGCGCGTGTTGATAAAAAGAAGCCGAGGGAATAATTTCTGCAAATTATTCCGATATTTTTCCGCATCATTCGCTGCACGAGATATTATAATAAGGCACTCTAATGGCATTTATGAATGGCCTTAATTAATGGAATCTATCTTGACGACGCTATATCGGAATGATCTGCGGCTCTTAATTTGCATGTTCGCACGCTGCTACTTTACGCAGACGCGTAATCGGCGGTTGCGCGGCGCGGCGCTGATAAAGATCGGTGAGAATGGCTGGCAGCTTTCCGCGACCGCTCCTATCCCTCCATATCTCTCTCCTTTCCCTCTTTCTTTTCTCTCCTTCGAACAAAGTTCGAAGTCTCGCAGGAGCGAGACCGGCAGCGTCGAAGGCAGAAATCGGCCGGCATTCTCGCTTTTGAATGCGGCAATACATCGCGCGATCGTAAATCGAGCGGCGACGCAGCTCGCGCTGCTTTCTCTCTCGCTCGTTATGAGGCGCTGCTCCGTAAATAACACCAGGCCTGTTCCGGAATTGGTTTCGGAAACTTTGGTTTTAGTTATAAGGTTGGTATAGTCCCAAGGGAGGATTCACATCTTGGCAGAAAAATGGAGAGCAGGAAAACGGTATCCAGTCAGAAGTCACGCTGATAGTCTGTCTCTCTTTTCTCTCTCTCTCTCTCTCTCTCTCTCTCTCTCTCTCTCTCTCAAAAAAAAAAGACAGACTATTAACGTGATTTCTGCTTTTCTACCCAGGTGTGAATCCTCCTTATGGGAGAATTCACACCTTGGCAGAAAAGCAGAAAGATAGCATCCAGTCAGAAATTGAGTTGATATTCTCTCTCTCTCTTTCTCTCTCTTTCTCTCTCTTTCTCTCTCTCAAGAGAAAGACATACTATCAGCGCCACTTCTGACTGGATGCTGCCTTTCTACTTTCTGCTTTTCTGCCAAGGTGTAAATCTTCCTTACAACCAACTTAGAAACGTTCTACGATTTATTAGCTAATCACGTTCGGATATTCACAACCATGCACTACTTCTTTCAAACTTGATTCTAACCATTAATTTTGTAATATCAGGTAAAGAAATGGATAGATATTTTTTATTACTTATTACCTTGACGATTGATCAGCCGATCAATTACAGAACATATCTAGGTTAATTTAAGTTCTACTAACCTTATAATTAGTCAGAAGTCGTGCTGATAGTTTCTCTCTCTCTCTCTCTCTCTCTCTCTCTTTCTCTCTCTCTCTCTCAAGAAAGAAAGAGACAGACTATCAGCACAACTTCTGACTGGATGCTTTTCTGCCAAGGTGTGAATCCTTCTTACAACCAACTTAGGGCACATTCACACCTGGGCAGAAAAGCAGAAAGCAGGAAGGCAGCAGCTAATCAGAACTCGCGCTGATAGTCTGTCTCTCTCATGCGAGAGTTTTTCTCTCTATCACTCTCTTGACTGCTGTCTTCCTGCTTTCTGCTTTCCTGTCCAGGTGTGAATGCGCCCTTAGAAACGTTCTACGATTGATCAGCTGATCACGCTGGGGCATCCACAGCCATGTACTACTTCTGCTTACAAACTTGACATTAGCTATTAATTTTGTAATATTAAGTAAAGAAATGGACATATTTTTTATTACGTATTACCATAACGCGATTGATCAGCCGATCAATTACGAAATGTATTACGGTTAGTTCAAGGCCTACTAACTTTGTAACTAAAATGAAAATTTCTTAAGCAGCGGCTTCTGAAGCAGGTAGAAGCCGCGAAATCCGCGCCGCGGAGGGTGTCGCGCTCACACATTGCCGTTCTCCTTTCTCCTGATGGCATGTGTGTGTATCTACATTTAACAGCTGCGCTAATTGATATAACGATCGGCCAGAGGGGGAGTGGAGCGTCGTTAGTCGGACGCGACGAGCGCCGTGCAAAAGTGCACGAAGCTGCCGGCGGCTCGGCATGACGGCGCATTCATTCGCGAAATGGCCGATGAATGCTAACGCGCGGCATTCACACGGCAAATTTCGTTATGTCGCGTTACACGCTCGCTACATCGCGTGAAAATTCGTTACATTATTCATACGACGCTCCCGCCCCGGCTGGCGCGTGTCTGTGCGGATGCGAGCGAGCGAAAGAGCGAACGAGAACGCATCGTCGTCGGGTTCGAACGTGCGATAATACGACGTTGATATTAAACGGCGCGTACTCACGTTCAGCTTCGTGCAGGCCTTTCGCTTGAGGTCGTGTAGGCTCCGACAGGCGATGCCGAACTTTCGCGAGCGACTTACATCCGTCACTTTGTAGCCTCTGAGCTGGAAGGAATCGCTCGTGTGAGAGAGAAGCGCTAAGAGCTGAGAGCCGCGCGAGCGGAACTTCGCGCTCGCGAGGCTGGCGTAATTGTCGCAGGTCGCAGATCGCAGGTAAAAGTAGCAGGAAACACGCGCGCATTGCTGGTCGATTGGTCGATTTTCAGCTAATAGCTGCCGCGCGATTTAGTTATTTCATTCGCTTTAAATGCGCCTTTCGCGGCATTCGCCGCTTTCGAACTTCGCTAACGCCACATTCAGGACTATTACGCCGCGAGCTCCATTGTCGCGAGTTCTCTCTGTCTCGGGTATTTATATCGTTCCTGCGTGTCTCGCTACTTTCGTGCATCGCGTGCAATTAATTGCGCGCAATTAACGCGACGCGAAGTACACCGAAAGCCGTTGGCGACGTCTTCGTTCTTTCTCGCGATACGTCGGGAGGAGCGCGCGCTGAGAAAGATGGCGAACTTGATTCTGCGTTGATTTTAAAGGAGATGAGAGAGAGAGAGAGAGAGAGAGAGAAGGGGGATTTAACTCTCGCACTCCGCGACTAATTGCAAGCGCGATCAAACTTGGCCATCAGCGGCCCGAATTTGGCGGACAAAACAATGGCCGCGTTCGAAATGAGATCGAAGTGAGCCGGCAGGAGGGCGATGGATCTCTTCAAAGTCAGAGAGCACCGTCGATAGAACCGAGACGGGAGTTATCGCCAGCGGCGAGCTGATAGCCGCTGACGCAATAAGTCGCACTAGGCGACGCGTCGCCCGATTATTATTGGGTTACCCCGAGAGAGCAAGCAACCGCGTAATTGCACCCAACCTCACATTCAAGGCCACGCGGTTTCAAAGGCGCGCGCGTCACAATTTCTTCGAGTGACCTACATTTTACGTTCAATGGCGACCGGTCGCGAGCCACTCGACACGTCACGTCACGTCAAAATGCAAATGTCATGAATAATAAAGCTGCTCCGGCTTGTCGGATTGTCGGCCGGCAATCACTCGCTCTCCGCCCTCGCGCGAGCGCATGTATTATGATCGCGCGTACTTTGTCGGCTGATGCGCGAAACTTACAATCACATGCATTTGTGTACACGCGAGCAGACGCGCGTCCAGCCGCGATTTATACAATGTGGGCGAGCGTGCCAGGCGATCGACAACCGCAGCTACGAATTGATGACGAGCGGACGCTCCGACGCAATTTCTACATCCAAATTGCCCGTCGCGTTACATCAATATCATCGGACGAGCTGCGAGCTGGCTTCTCCGGGCATGTTCCATAAGCACCTTTTCGCAACGCTCTCGTCTTTCACGCTCGATCGCTCGACGCTTAACGCGACTTTAAACACGTCGGGCCTCGCGACGGACGAGCGGCGATCACGACTATAATTAAACGAGCTCCGGCGGCGAGTTGTCAACACAGATCGTTTCCCGGGAAGTCCTCTGAAGAGGACCGCTCCGACGCCGATGTGAGGCGGACGCCTCATTATCACGTCGCGGCTTGACAACACCTGTCAAGTGCGTCACGTGCATCTCGCATACCTCGTTTTTGCACGGCGAGTCCGTCAGGCGGCGGAAGCAGTCGACGATGAGGGACATGATCGTCCGGGACGACAACACAAGCGACAACTCGAGACCCTCGCTGGAGACAGATGGCAATGGGACGACGCACAACAGACGAGTGCCACCCTCTTTCCGCCCGCACTGCACCGCACCGCACTCTCTTCGCTTCACGCCGCCGCGTTTCTCCCGTTTGCCCCACTCGCACACTGACCCTGACACTGTCGCTCTTATCGTTCAGGGCCGCTGCTCCAGATAAGACCCGGGGAAAACGCGGCCGAGGGACGAGGAGACGAGATGACGTGAGAGGACAGGCTCGGCCGAAGGAGAAGAAACTCGGCCGCCGGATGAATAGGAGGAGGGACGTGAGGTAGAGCAGGTAGGCAGGCGGTTGAGCAACGACCGGACAAACGGCAGGCTGTTTCCTTCGATAACGGGAATTGCGCTCGGCCGAGAGAGAGAGAGAGAGAGAGAGAGAGAGCACGGTGGAATGCGACCGCGTGTATCGTCGCGCTGCTTTCGCCAGGCCGAAGGTCGGGACGGGGCTGCGAAGGACGCGCGGGAAAGGAGGAGGAAGCACAGCGGGGCTCCAACATCGGCGAGACACGAGGGAGAAATGCGTCTCGGCCTCGGCTGGCAACGCTAGGATAGGGAAGAGACGATGAACCGGGAAACGCGCCTGCGAGCTAGAATCCATGTTGCGCCGCGTCGCCTGCTAGAGGGCAGCACCTGACGGCAAGCGCGCCGAAGGTACGTTACCTTCGGGTATCTGCGAGCACAGACGCGGGTTCCCTGAAGTTGATTGTAGTCGGCCGCGGGCGCAGAGGTGCGCTTGAAGGACGCGTCGGCTCGTGGGTGCTCATGAGCGATTGCGTGTCTCGGGATATATCTGAAAATCAAGGATAACCTGCGCGTTATGGGATAACGGAGTCCGAGAGAAAGAGAAAGAGAGAGAGAGAGAGAGAGAGAGAGAGAGAGAGAGAGAGAGGGGAGGGCGCTCGCTTTCACAAAAACAAATAACTGACTTTCGCAAAAGGCCGCGCGCGATTCGCAAGAGGTCCTTTAATTTCGAGTATTGAGCAACGTGCGGTGCGGACATTTGACGAGAACTCATGGTTGGCGATTGCGAAGTATCGCAATTCTCAATATTAACCGCCTCCTTAAATCATGCTGGACGCGGTCTCTTTCTTAACCCCCTTTAACGTCTACTGGTAACTATAGTTACCAGAAACGCATTTGAAAATCCATAACTTAGTCAAAAAAGGAGATATTTTCGTTTCTTTTGCATCACTGTAAAGGTGAATTCTTCTTCTAAAATATGGCATATAAATTGTATGTAGATTCGGTTTAGTCTGTTTTGAACTCAGTTTTAATGATAACATGCTTTGTCAACTTCCAAGTAGGCATAGTTAGCATTGTTACTGACATCTAGAAGTGCGCTATAAATGAATAGATTGGTATCTGTTATAATTTTATACATTTGGAAGTTATTTCAGGTGCAAAATGTGAAATTAAAAGAATACAGAAATTTAAAATTGCGTGTCCAATATGGTGGACACGAAAATCAAGAAATCAACCTATTTTCCTGGTGAAACCTGACGACCTACAGTTTTCTATGTGGCGGAAAATGAAGGGACGATTGACTATCTAAATGGTGATCTATAAGATATTCTTCTGAAATAGTAAGTTTGATACTCTGAATGATAAACTTCACTCACAAATATAGTAAAGTTTCAGCTGAAAAATGTCAAGCTGACTATCAGAGTTATGTCGTATAGATTACTCTTCATTTTTCTCTGTATAGCTTGCTCATTTCGTACATGCTTTTAGGATCCAAGTCATTTTTACCAATAAACAAGAAACGAACGATGAAAAAACCAATATAAAATTCTGATATTTTTTTTTGGTTATCACTACTTATAGTCTTATAGTACAAAAAAAACTCAAATTTTATTCTTAAAGCATTTATAAAAAAGTCGGGCGTTAAAAGGTTAAAAAGGAAAGCAGACCCGAAAAACGGCGAGTCATCTTGGAGGCTCGAGGGGAAAGCGTCTTTCTCTCTCTTCCTCCAGAATCTTTTTCTTCCTCAGGTCGTGCTTCGCTTTAGGAAACGCCTTCGTTCGAACGCCGAGGATCGAAGGTCCTCTGAAGCTCGCCTCAGGAGCTCGCGAGAGGGGAAATTTGTCACTCGAGTGCTCAAGTCACCGTGATGACGATGGTGGTGATGATGGAGAACATAGTCAGACTTTATCATTGAGCGACGACCGTTTCGTCAGCGGAGGAGCGATTAGCGTCACACAGGCGCGATTGCGAAAGGAAGCGCAGCGTCGCTCCTGCGACGCGCTCTCGCAGAGTGACCGATCGATGAATGACTCGTCCGTCGTGGAGCGCGGGGCGCAGACAAAACGGCGCGTGCATTTCCAAACCCCCGCGACGTCTCGACGTGCGATTTGCAATTACGGCATTACAACGGTATACATATAAATCATCGTAATTTTACACGGCTTGACATTTGACGTCGTCTTATAAACGGGCTCTCCGTCTAATGTTTGCGCGCGTAGGCCGAAGCCCGCGTCTAGATCGGCGCTTATTAAACGATCGCCGCGCGTTAAATCGCTTCTCACTCGCGGCCGCGGCGCGCGCGCGCGCGCGGTGTGCGGTAAAATTAAATGGATATACAGGTGACGAAATATACTCGTATGCTCGCGACTGAGAGAAAGCGATGGAAGAACAGACACGCGAGGAGCTTGTCGCACGATAATTAGCGCGCTCTTACGCTCTTACGCGCGCGGCTAACGTTCGGTTTCCTGACCGCATGAAAATAAGGGGAGACGTAAAACTGCCGCTTAGAGCCGCTTAATAATATCTATTTGTGCGCAATGATGTCAAGATGCAAAGTTCTCTTCCTGTAGCATCATACCGATGTTAATTCAACATCATTAGGAAGCAAGTTGTTCTCCTTCGGTTTTATTTGTCGGCTTTGTATATTGCTTTACTTCTCACGGTTTCCAGTGTTTATCGGCTGGAATTGGGCTATGAAACTTGGTTGATAGGAATCTTACATGATCAATCAATCTGAAAAAATTGAAAAACAACGCTGAAAAAAGAAAGAAAGAGAGAGAGAGAGAGAGAGAGAGAGAGAGAGAGAGGAAGATGAAAGGTCGTTAATGTTACATAGAGAGCCATTCGAGAGCAGCGAGCAGACATCCTACGAAGTCGAAAACGCTTCGGAGGAGAGGACTGGGAAGGCTACGTGAGAGGCAGATCAAGCGGAGAAAAAAAGAGGAACGAAATTATGAGTCGTGGCTTTCGTTACCGTGTGACTCCGCGACTTTGCGACTCCACGTGGCATTTATTACCCATGTCGATATAGGCAAAAAGTTAAATTCGATATAAAGCCCTGTTTCTTTTCAACTCGTCTTTTTTTCGCAAACGCTCAACCAGGTTCTGCCACGTGCGAACCACCGGCGATAACGACGGCGACGTCGACGTCTGAAACGAGCAGCCATGATGACGAGTGGCGCTGAGGGAATTCTATGGTTTCGCAGACTTTAAAATTCTGTCATCGCCCGCGAATGTGCGGAAAAAACTGACGGTGACTCACCGATATCGCTCCCATTATCTATTCTGCTTTTTGCGTCGCCCTATTATATTAGATTACAGCTTACGTATCGCTTGAAAGTAATTACGACACGACATTTAGCGAAGCGACCTACACCTCTCGCGGGAAATTCCTTAAGATCGAGTTGCCCGGCAAGGAGAATGCGAAAATGCGCAGTAACCATAATCCTTCGCGAGTGGCAGCATGCGATTAAAGAGATTTCCCAATCACGCGGCGAGTAAAGTTCGCGCTTTTAAGTAAAATGCGACGCACGCGATGGTCCAACCACTGTAATTGATTGCATCTCTTTGATCGTTACTGAAAAAATGTTTCAGCTCTGACATTTTGCTCGAGATTTATGTCTCCATGCAACTCCGGGGACTTTAAGAAACTTATCGTAGAAATCTTTCGCCTTCCTCTGAATAGTGTGTGTGTGTGTGTGTGTGTGTATGTGTGTGTGTGTGTATGCATGTGTGTGAAACAGATATTAACGAAAATACCTGAGGCACAGGTATAAGGATTTTTCGACGACGTTTTGGGTATTTTCTGGGACACTTTGGACCGCTATTTTGTAGAGATGTGCGAACTATTCGAATTCGAATCGAATCGAATCGAATCTAATGTAATTCAATTCGATTCGAATCCGAATAATTCGAATAGGAATCAAATATATTATCGTTTGCGTGCATCAGCTACAAAACGGGCCGTATGGGCCTGTATGTTTGAATCCTTAACTTGTAATTAACTTAACTTATAATTAATAACTTAATTATAAATTACTTTAAATATTTAAATATATATTTTACTTTAAGATGATATTACAATATCAATATTCCCATTCGTATTAAAATCTTCCATCATTATTCGCATGTTTAATAGTCATGCTAAATTTTTTAATGATTCGATTCGATTTCATTCGATTCGAGTCGAATTCGAGTGAAATTTCATAGATTCGATTCGAACTTGAATTTAAAAAGTGAGATTCGATTCGATTCGATTCGACATAAAAATTCTTGATTCGCACATCTCTACCATTTTCGATCATTGTTCTAGCGTATCGTTTGCTGATCATAAAATATTTATCGTTTTCTCTCTGTATATTCTTCATATTCCTTTTTATATTCCCGATGTACGTAAAAATGAAGGACGCGCGATCGCTGAAGTTCAAGCAATCGCAGTCGCTCGTACGAGCGTTGCTTACAGCTGCGACTGATCATTGTTGCCCGAGTTTTCACAATGGAAAATTGCACAAATGTATGCCATAATGCTCGGCATTATTGAAATTTTCAGATCGCCGACTGGCCCAACGCGCAAGAATCGTAATAATTATGTAAATCGGCCAGCGCGCTTTGTTTTCCTTCTAGGAAAGAAAGTAAAGCTCGGCACGAGGAGTTTCCAAGTTGGTAAGCTTTATTCGATGTCCACGACGTCGTTTTACAAATCGCATTCCTCCACTCTCTTCTTTCTTTCTCTTTTTTTCTTTTTATTGTAAGTATCTTTTCTGACGCAAGTAAGTTACATAACGACAGTAAAAATACTCGCCGCCGCGCTTATAGCCACGTTATAATCCGCTCTCTTGTAAAACAGATGTATATTTTTAAACTTCCTCCCATCGCCCTAAAGCAGCACTTTCCTGCTATTTCGAGCTTGAGCAAACAGCGGAATGAAAAAATAAACGAAAAAGAAAAGTTGAAGCAAATCGGAAATAAAAACGGAGAAGTTTTTGCAGAGTGCAATTAACGACGAATGCTCGTTTGTAGCAGGTTCGAAATAAACATTATTCAAGTCCTGCAGTATTTTGCAAACTTTGCAGCAGTCATTGAGGAATTAATTAAATACAATTAACATATAAATGCATGCCGCGGGAAACAGTAGGGTTTTTTGCCGTAGACAACATCTGTATAATCATTGAATTATATAACTGTTTTGTGAGCCAATTGTCCGTAACACGTGAGCAGCTAACCTCCTTTGTTAACTCAACTGACACGTCAAAGCTGTCAAAGTGTCGCAGTCGATTTGAAATACCGTCTCTTTGACTAATCAGAAGTTACGAGGAAGCCGCATCTATAAGCAAATGCAAGTGGTCGGAAATTTGCGGTAACTTTCGGTCTTGCAAGTGGCATAAAAGAAGCATCTTTGCGCGGCGGTTAGAGATGTAAAATTACCGTCAGTCTCAAAGTGGCGATTACTTACGGTAAAATTGCGGTGAGACGGCAATTTATTGGCAATTCCGCTGAAATTAATTGTTTTCGATAACTTCGTACACCAATAGGCCCTATTCGCGTTCGTTTCTCCGCGCTAATGCAAAAAAATATCAAATACAAAATGGCACGGTGTATCAACAATCTCCAACGCTGTGACGAACGATTCAAAAAGCAATTTTTTTTTAACTTCACTTTGCCGTCACTCGTTATTTTTGAAAAATGTTTGCATTCTTTATCGATAAAATAGAAATATTTTCTCAAGCTCTTCGCGTGAATTGCCGACGGCTGCGGAGATATTAGCAAAAATTAGCGAAAACACGGAAAATCGGATTTTATTCGTTGGTGTTTTCATCCTTTTCTTGGCCAAAATGAAAAATAGCTATGCGATGAACATCACACATTTTATCCTTGCGAAACTTAAAATTTTTTGGAAATTCTCAGCCTTACGAAGTTCCAAGTTGTGAGGAAAACACGAATTAAGCAAAATATTTTACTCATCTCGAAGGTCAAAGGGCACTCAAACGCTCTCACTGAATTTTCCATGAAAATGTATCCTTCATTCCGTGAATCTTCTTCCAAATTTCACCACCTCACCAACTTCCCAAAATCACCGAGCAGTTAGCCGTAATTCACCAAGCAAGATACCGGAGATCGCATGATCTTCATCTTCGGCCATCTTTTGCTTGATACGAGGTTTGATCAAAAAGTAACGAGAATTTTGAAATTGCGCGCGCTGTATCTTGTCTATTCAGTTGATTCTTTTTTTGTATGTGTTGGTAGCATTACTAGTGACATACATGTTAATTTTCAGGTGCGACGCTTTGTTTGTGTTTGGCGAGCGAATGAGCAAGACGTATTTCAGTGTGTTTGGCAATTTTTTGTGTGGCGAAATGTCGGATCAGAGAGTTTGTCTGAAATTTTCTGTTAAAAACGGAATTAAGTGCAGCAAAGCGTTCAAAATATTAAAGAAGGCCTTTGGCGACGATACTATGTCACAACCACGAGTTTATGAATGGTACGAACGCTTTCAGGAAGGCTGAGAAGACATCGAAGATGACGCGAGGTCTGGGCGTCCTAGCACGTCCACCAGTGATGAAAACATGGAAAAAGTTAAAGAGATTGTGCTTGCTAATAGAAGAATCACCATTAGAGAGGTTGCTGAAGAAATAGGAATTTCATACGGCTCATGCGAAGCGATTTTTACTAATGTTTTGAACATGAAGCGAGTGGCAGCAAAATTTGTTCCGAAACCGCTGAATTTTCAAGAGAAACAGCATCGCGTAACCATCGCAAAACCACCTTATTCTCCAGACATGGCCCCCTGTGACACTTCAAAGGACAACGTTTTTCAACAATAGATGAGATAAAGGCGAAATTGCAGATCCAGCTCAAGACGATACCTAACGAGGAGTTCCACCAGTGTTTCTCAAACTGGAAACTACATTGGCATAAGTATATAATATCACAGGGGGACTACACTGTACTTTGAAGGAGATGAGGTAAACATTGAAGATTAAATAAATACTTTCCGAGAAAATTAAAAATTCTCGTTACTTTTTGATCAAACCTCGTATAACGGCAGAGTGTCCGGAGTCCCGAGCGATCTCCAAGAGATCAATTCTCCGGCCGAACGACGCGCGTCGGCCGCGCGTTTCGAAGGGACCGCGCTGGAGGGAAAAGCCACGCAAACTACATTGAAATTGTAACCGAGTGTATACACTCCCGACAGCGACGAAGGGGGAGAGGAGACCGGTCTGAATTCACGAAGACATACACCGGCCGTCCGTGATCCGCGTCGCGGAGGACGTCCTCGTCGTTTAGGTGAGCCGCGAAAGGGGGAAAGAAGCGTGGTGCACCATGCATTCGTCACGCTGGAGGCACGAACTCACCCGCCACTCCACACACACGGTGCCCGGACGGTGCTTCATCGACATCGACCGGCGATTCGCGTTCCTTACGCCTACCACCATCGTGCCCCGCGAGCGAGCCTTATTTCCTTCTGATTTTTCCCGCGTCAGTTTCTCGATTCAGTTACGCACGCCGAACCGGCGCGTACGCAAACACTGTACGGACGTTCGCGTAGGCAGACCGCAAAACGCCGCCGTTCGCGAAGGTGCGCACGATTTCAGGCTAATAAACCGGCGAATTGGCACACGGGATTAACAGGAACGTGAGTCGCTGTGGGAACTTGGTCGATCGACCGTCACCTGCGAGCGAGTTATTCATCGGGATCGCGCGGATCACGTCCTCAGGATCGTGGCAGTCCCTGGAGGATCATCGCGGCAGCGACGCAAGTCTCGACTCGGAGGACCTCGGCCGGGCAAACCGGCGCGCCGAAAATCAACCACGTGAGTATTCCGATCGCGATCGGCGCCGGAGCGCCGGAGTTGCAAACGTCGTGTTGTCGAGCTGTCGGATAGACGACTGCTCGCTCTGCTGGACCGTTTGCTGTCGCGAGTGCGAGCTGTTGAACGTCGAATATCGGAAGACTGCCGAATTAATCGGCGAAACGCGCCTTTTAATTCGGCAGCGCGGACGAGCGGAGCCGAAGCTTCGAAGGCTTCGGGAAGCTAATTTATGCCGAACCGCTATTTGATGGGTTAAGTCATCTCCGTGCAACAACGCGCGAGCTAGTATTTTCACTCGGCTTTATTGAAACGGCTAATTGTACTCTAAACATCCGAGGAGAGAACTGTTCAGCAAAACGAAGCTCCGGAGACTTCAACACGACACAGATGAAGTCACGTACGGGCTTCTGTGAAGCGCTCGAACTTGAGCGCGATGTGCCTGCCGCGTGAAAAAACAGTGCGCGCGCGCGCGCGTATGTGTATGTGTGTGCCACGTGTAAGTTTCCATTTCTTGATATTGAGAAAGGAAGCTGTTACTTTGGATTGTAGTATACACACGCTTACGCACAATTTGCCATCGCGATAGATCGCAGCGAGAAGAAACAACCGAGTCATTAAGTGAATTCATGTATTATTAGTCGTGATGATTGTCGTGATGTGTGAGTTCCCCACGAATTAACAATCTTTTCTTCAGCGGAATCCATGTTTACTAACCTCGTGTGCGAAAACGCGCAGTTTCAAAGAATCGCACGCCTCGAGTGTCAAACAGGATCAGCTGTTTGGACTGTATAACTTCATCTCCTCAAACAACAAACATGCGAGGATTTAGGCAAAACATTATATAACGTCGTTATTCATGTAATCCGCTTTGACGAGCTGAGATTCTTCGGAGGCTCGAGGGTCTGCGATTTTTTCAACGATTACATGTGCGCGTCGACGTTAAAAAAAAAGAATACGCTAATTAATTATATTTCTTCCTATCAGTGGGATTTCCTTCTCTCTCTCTCTCTTTCTCTCTCTCTCTCTCTCTCTCTCTCTCTCTCTCGTCGGATCATCAGAATCGCGGTAAATCAGGGGAGTCGTCGCTGTGCCAAATGTTTCTTCGTTCAATTGAACCGTGCGATCACGGCTCGCCTCTCTGGCCTGAATTCAGCTCAGACCCGATTTGGTGTTAACTGCTGATACTGGTTTTACAAATAAAGCGAGGATTCGTTCACGCAGGTACGACAGAAGAAAACGGACATGATATTAAAATTTCCACATTGTCATTAGGCGTCCCTTTGCATCTCCTCGTTGCAATTAAACGTCGCTTCATCGTCATGGGGTATTTTTTTCTTTACGGCAGCTCACCAAAATTCTCTTCCGATCGGATGTCTATCGAAGTGCTTTCGTAACACCTGAATTGATTTTTTAGCACTTGCTGAGATCGCATTGATAGACGAGAGCATTAGAGAGCAGTTAGAGCTGTTTAGAGCATTTGCTCCGTCATTGTAGCGCCTTGGAAATTATTGGGAAAATTACAAATGATCATGCATAACATAGTAGCTTGATCTTCGCAAAAAACTCGTGCGTAATATTTCTTATTACCACGTGGATAACGTAAACATTGAGCGAATAATCACTTTATAATGGCCAGACGCAATGTACAAAGTAAAGCAGTTTATAAGTTTATTTTTTCTCGTTTGAAATAAACAAGTGCACACGATGACTCTTTGAAAGTTAACCTTATAATGTGGATAATTGTGAGATTGACTGTATCGCATGCCGCCGCAGGAGTAAATATTAATTATTCCTGGCTGCAGACATTGAAAAAACGCACATTGAAAAAACGCACAACAGCCTACCGATCACATGAAGTTGCAAGCAATTTTATCGACACGAAGGACGCGTGAATGGGCGGTTGGAACTTTTAAGGACGCGACCGAGAAAGTCACCGGCTAAAACGCGAATGACCGATAATGACATGTCATTATTTTATCCGAGTCCTATCGACCGTAAAATCGTTTATACATCGGCCGCGCCGCTGTCATAGAAGCGCGAGTAAAAAAATGCGAGGTTGCTCGTAGTGTGCGCGATGTGCGTGTCGAAAGGTGAGAAAAATAGAAAGGACCGCGGTAGAATGAGATTTCGCGACTCCGACTGTGTGAGCTTTCAGACTTTCTACTGTTAGGACCGCGAGATATGGCGACTGCCGATTTCTTATTGACAGCAGCGGGCCCGGCGTGTTTCAGGCGTTATTTCTATCCGCGTACTTTACGAGGATCCCGTCGATTGTGCGCCCGCCGGACCTCTCACCTCTCTCTCTCTCTCTCTCTCTCTCTCTCTCTCTCTCTCTCTCTCTCTCTCTCTCGTTTGCCAATTATCGACACGCCGACAGCGGATTACGCGCGCCGATTAAAACTTACGACAGCGGCGGTCAATTTTTCGAATTGTGGCGGCGCGGCGACAAACAAATGGGCGAAGGGGTCCCGATATCAACTTCAGCCGATCGATCGATTTCTCCGCGATGACGCAATTTCTACAACAATACCGCCGCAATTCGGCCGCAATCGGCCGAAACAGTTTGCACATTTTTCGCTTGGCACATCGTATATCTTATTTATGTGTCTGCTATCCAAAATGCAGCGCGCCGCTCGATGCCGCATAGAACTCGTTTCGCTCGCGAGAAACAAGTGAGAATATTCTGCCGTTTACATTGCAACGCAAATGAATAATAATAATACGTAAATATATAAATAATGTAGCGAAACGAGTGTCTCTCTCTCTCTCTCTCTCTCTCTCTCTCTCTCGCTTGCTCTCTCTCTCTCTCTCGCTTGCTCGCTCGCTCTCGCTCGCTAGTCGATGTGTGTTAATTAGATTAGCTCGCGATATGTCGCAATGTACGAGTTTTCAGTTTTTGAGACAAATACATATTTCACAATCAATTGTATTTAAGAATCATATGATATCAGTACAATGTGGAATAGAACGACGTTCTTTTTAAAACAGACTTATTTTTCAAGTTTTTATCTACGTGATCGTCATAAAAAAATTGCATAATTCATTATTATCTCTGGTATAACATTTATTACAGAAATAAGCTTAGCTGCTGCGGAAAACTATAATGATATATTGCAGGTTGTGACGCTAACAACTCACCGATGCATTTCGAATACACTCAACATATTCTGCGAATTTTAATCGTACGTGTAACAAATTATTTCAACTTGCATACTCTCTACTGTGGGCTCTTATGCCTATTAGGTACATGCGTCAGTCTTTTTTACAAGCAGCATACATGTTAATAATTCTTTGGTGTTGGTCTCCCCCTTCCTCCCTCTCTCTCTCTCTCTCTCTCTCTCTCTCTCTCTGCATTGCTTTTTACATTCCACGCGTGCGCATTATATTTATAGCCTCTGAGATCGAAGAGATATTTTCAAGCTCATTAGGCAACGCGCATTGTGCTCATGAGTCGTGTGGATACACGAAAACAAGGTGTGCGTTATTCAGATGACCGATATGTCGACGAGTACAACGCAAGTCTGACCGAAAGCAACCGTTGCTTTCGGTCAGAAAGGCCGAGTACTTGGCGTCTCCCTTGCACGTGCGTGTACATATCGAGTCGGGCTGGCAATCCGTGCGCATTAACCGCGCGTTTGAAAGCGAGGTGCAAATATCGATCAGCTCCTTCTTTTTTTCAGTGTTTGGCGAGGTAAAATCACATTAACGACGCTTTTTTTGCGCTCGTATTCAAAGTAGATTGCACTTACCCATTCTGTCTTTCTCGTGTGAAAAAAACAAGAGAGACACGGACGCGTGCCATAAAGATGCCCACGATCGCTCCTTCTCGCGAAGTTGTAATTGTTATCGCGCTTATTCTAATAATAGCTGCCGGCTAATACCGGCGATACCTTTGCGCGCAAATATTTCCGCAAACAATAATAACACAGTTGTAATGACATACTAATGCGTCAATGCGTTGCAAAACGAGGATCCCCTGATTCATGTATCTATAAAACGTCTATCTGATAAAATAACGTCAATCTAATAAAAATATCCGTCTGATAAAACGTATCGATAAAAAAAGGAACCGCGTCCTCATGATAATAATAATGACGCTCTGATGACATCAAACGCGCGTTAGAGAAATTATTCTCTCTGTCCACGTCTCCGCCATCGAGCGCTTTCCGCGACTCGGCCCATAAACAGAATTTTAGCGGTCATAATCTCATGGAACTGGTCTCAAGGTGGAACACTTGCGAATAAAGACTCACACTGACCTCTTTCCCTCAAGTCACAAAAGGGTGATGCTGCTTTCGCGGGACCTTCGTCAATCCACGCGCAGATATATCGCGCGCGACCTCTGTTGAAGGTCATGCGAGGTATCCGTCTATCCCAAAGCGCGCGAATTTCTGACATTTTTGTCACATTAGAATGAACTGCCTGGGCGACTTAACCCTTTAACGCCTACTGGTAACTATAGTTACCAGAAACTCATTTAAGAATCCATAGTTTAGTCGAAAAAGGAGATACTGGTATTTTCGTTTTCTTTGCACCACTGTAAAGGTGAACTCTTCTTCTAAAATATGGCATATAAATTGTATGTAGATTCGGTTTAGTCTGTTTTGAACTCAGTTTTAATGATAACATGCTTTGTCAACTTCCAAGTAGGCATAGTTAGCATTGTTACTGACATCTAGAAGTGCACTATAAATGAATAGATTGGTATCTGTTATAATTTTATACATTTGAAAGCTTTCTCAGATGCAAAATGTGAAATTAAAAGAATACAGAAATTGAAAATGGCGAATCCAATATGGTGGACACGAAAATCAAGAAATCAACCTATTTTCCTGGTGAAACCTGGTGACCTACAGTTTTCTATGCGGCGAAAAATGAAGGGACGATTGACTATCTAAATGGTGATCTCTAAGATATTCTTCCGAAATAGTAAGCTCGACACTCTGAATGATAAACTTCACTCACAAATATAATAAAGTTTCAGCTGAAAAATGTCAAGCTGACTATCAGAGTTATGTCGTATAGATTACTCTTCATTTTTCTCTGCATAGGTTGCTCATTTCGTATATGTTTTTACGATCCAAGTCATATTTATCAATAAACAAAAAACGAACGATAAAAAAGCCAAACTAACGAAACCAACAAACGAAAAGCGGAAACTTCATGTACTCATTTATTCATAAGGTAGTTTTTCGTAGATATAAAATTCTGATATTTTTTTTTGGTTATCACTACTTATAATCTCAGTTCAAAAAAACTCAATTTTTATTCTTAGAACACTTATAAAAAAGTCGGGCGTTAAAGGATTAATCTCGTCCACTTGAAGCCACTTTTACTCTCTCTCTCTCTCTCTCTTTTTCTCTCCCCCTTCCCTGGTCTCTCTCTGTTTCTTCTTCTTCTCTTGATTGATCTCCGCTTCTCTCCCTTCCCTGCGTTATTGAAAAAAAAATCACGAGTGCATCTCGTCAATAAACTTTCTAATATTCCTCAGGGCCAGTTGCATCATTAGTTACAATCGCAATTGTATATTTCTACGTTTTATCTTTCCTTGTCTTCAGACATGAAATTATATGTATGTACATACGTACGGACCAAGGCTGTAGTTTAGCAAGAATCTTCAAGCCCCAAGTAACCGAGCAAAAGTGTCGCCGTAACAAACACGTGAACACGTCGACGGCACGGACTACGCGTTGTAATTGCACGTAATGTCAAACCGAGATAATTGACTTTCATCTCTCGTCGAGGGATAGCTGCGTTCACCGGGGGACGCGGTGATACGTGCAACGGAAGGATGACGATAATTGAAGTGGCAAACACCGGCGGCTTCGAATTAATTCGTTCGATGTAACCGCGCGGTTAACGTCCTTAACATACAATGACGCTTGCTCTTATCAGCGGTCATTTACATTGCGCAGCCGCGATATATTAAATAGATGATGACATTTCAATGTTCACGAGGTTCGCTAGTTCACGTTTACGCATGGCATACGTAATATCTTCTTTCTTTCGGCCAGTGACATCGCCTTCTGACTAAGCACATCGAGATATCTTTGCATCGTAAGTGCATCTTAATCGGCATTCCCGTTACGTTCGATGTAACCGGCAGGAAGATCGGATCGCGATCGATCCTGACTGTCGTTCTTATCGTCCGCTGGCTCGTTTGATCCTCGGCGGGTCTCGTTCCAAATCGCTCCGCTCGGCAGGAAACGCAGGATATAATCGCGACCGGTTTACAGTCTTTCCTCCTCTTCAAGGTCTCCCATTCAAGGTCATGCTGATGAGGCATCCTCGATTTGCAATTATGAATCGTGGATGGCGCATCCGTTATTCAGACGATGTGTTTCCCCGGATTCTCGATCTCATTCAAGCAAGTCGCTCCTTTCTCCCACCTGATCGCTTAACGATCAACCAAGCGTGGTCGCGCTTAATAACAGATGCGCAGGACGATGAAGTGACGGACGCGAATCGTGAGGACGAGGCGTCGTCGCGCTTTATCATAACATATTGCGGCTATAATATCTCACGAGGAAACCGCTGTGCTGCCCGCTGCTGCGAATTGCGATTAACCGCGGCAATTTCGTACCGCACGCGGTCGTATCGTATTGCTCCTCAAGGAGGCCCCGGTCGTTACACCTCCAAGATCCCTCATTGAAATGGTAATCGTTGCAACCCCGTCGTCACGGAAGACAGAACAATGACCAGGCCGATTCTGTTGCCGCTCGCGGTACGTTCACCGCAGAATGGTATCATTATCGTATCACTTGCATCGAACTGGATTACCGACGTTTCACCACACGTCCTGGTCACGCGGCGATCGCAGTCGATGACCGGCTGACCGATCAGATTAGGAGCTCGATTTCTTCCAATTTATGGAGCATTGTGCGCAGATTGTGCACGACAAACTGGGCGGCCCGCGTGACGTTAACTGTCAGACCGGTAGAAGGCGTGTGCGTCAGTCTAATGAGGCGCGTCATGTCGGCGGCGTCTTCAAGGGTGCGGCGCAACCATTTTTCGGAAGGCCCGCCGGTGCTGGACCGACACAGCCTTAGGTACGACGAAAGAGGACGTTAGCTTCGTCAGCTCGTTCTCGTTCACCTTGGTCCGAACTTGACCAGGATCTGGTATTTTCCCTAGAAGGATTTTTGACCCAGCGGTGGTCGGGCGATGGCCAGCAGCCTAAAATTCCTGTAACGTGCACGCGAAGGTGCAGCGACCGGGTTCGAGCGGTTCTCTCTTTTCCTCGAGGAACCCCCGACAGCCCATTTGCGTACTCTCTCGATAATGTCTCCCTCTGCTTCGAGTGGTCCTCGGCATGTACCCCTCCCCCGCGCGTGTATCGCTCCCCCGTCCTTGCGATGCGATCGTGGAAGATTGCGGTGCAACGACCCGCCCGAGAGTGTTCGACTTGCACTTTTTGCCTCCCGTCTCGTCGGCCGCTTCGTTTTGGCGGACGAGGAATCCTAACGATTCACTTTCCGTTTCACTACCTGCGCCCCTCGCTCGCTCTCGCCGTCTCATGGTCGAGGCGGACTCGCGAGAGTTAGCTAATATTAGGTCAGGATGCATTAGGCAGAGATAACATGGGCAATAAATTCCGTCGTCTTCAGTAATCTCGATTCGCCGGTCGTTAATTTCGAAGCGCCATCGGCGGGATCTGCGCGATGTTGTGATCGTATTTTCGCTGAATGCGTCACGCTCGAGCCGTTCGACTCAAGTCGCTCCGCGAGACAAATGGGCTTGATGAGAGTGCGATCTCAGACCGACGACGGGTTTCTCATTTACAATGACGGCGAGTCCGCGCTGCGGACGAAATCTCACGTGTCAAAATGGCTCGCGGTCGCGGACGACTCGAGACTTCGAGACTTTCGGAGCAGCTGGCGCACAATGTTCAGTTCAGTTCAGTTCAATATATGGCTCCGGACTGCATTCAGCTTTGTCCATTGTCATGCCATTTTCCAGTAGTATGAAGATAAAAGAAAAACAGGGACAACGCATACGCAGTCCCTAAGATCAAAAATATGCGTAGTTACAGGAACCACATCCAACCGCCACGGAGGCGAACAACTTTTTCTGGCGCACAATGGTTCGAACGGCAAAAAACGTGAAAAATAATCAAATTTTCGACTTTGTTCCAAAGCTTCGAAATTTGTATGTTATGTTCTTCCACTAATAAGCTGTCAACTGAACTACACGCCCTTTTCCAAGGATTTATTTAAAAAGTTTTATTGGACATAAAGTATTAACATTTTATGCCTAAGTTAAGTGCTCAATTTTACTACTGAAATTCAAATCTTTTAAAATTTGATATATTTTTTTATTATTGAAATGTAGTAACGCGGTTTATAAATGTTTATAAGTATACCTCAATGTATAAAATTACATATTTGAAACGCATCAATTATTATTAAATGCATTACAACATTATACATAATAAGAGTACCTAAAACTTGACAATTTTGGAATTAAATTTTCCGTACGAAATGAAGGAACACTTAAGAACGAAAAAAGTTATTATAAATATTTAATATAATGTTCAAAGAAAATAGATAACTTTAATTTGGCTGCAGTTACTTGCAACTTTTCAAGTAACAACAATTTTTCGATGCCGACGTGCGCTAATATTGCATTATTATATGCCTATTTCGCCACACAAAATCCTTATTCACGGATCCATGATGATTAAGCATTTTATTCTTCCCATAGGAGAATTCTCTGAAGAAGCTCAAGAAGCTAAAAATAAACATGTTAGATATTATCGCGAACATCATATAAGAAAATGTTCTTATTTAAAAATAAATGAAGATTTATTTCGTAGGTTAATACTTAGTTCGGGCCCATATTCAAGTTCATGCAGCCATATAAAACAATATAAGAAATCTTCACTAAATTTTGAAGTTTTAAAATTAATTAATATATCTTCAAATGAAATAAAAGAATTAAAAGAAGAATCTGAGTCCTCACATGAAACTGAAAGTTCAGAAGAAGATAATCAGTAAAAAACATATTTTTTAATAAAATGATAAAAAAATAATAAAACATTAAAAAGATAAAAGTAATCTAGTTATTGTGATAATAGTAATAATAATATATATAATATATAATAATAATATATCTTACGTTATAGTTCAGTTAAATATGCTGTATAATTTTTAAGAAGAATTATAAATTTTCAAGTTAATGCATTTAAGTTCCCTACTTTTATAGTAATAAATGATAAAGTATTAATAGATTTACATTATTTATCAAATAATTATTTTTTTTGCAAATTTTGTGTTTCGACCCATTATGTGACGTCTCCTCGCAGCGCGCACTTATATCCTGCTGCGATCACTCTCTGCAATTGTGAAAGAATTTGTGTTACTCGTGTTATCACCTAGCGCGCGATTACAATTTGCACCCTCATTAGGAAGACTAAGGACGAGACCGAAGAGGACATGAGCGTGACAATGCGCCGTGCGCTGCCGTTCGTCATGTGCGCGCAAGTCCCTTAATGACAAAACGCGCGAGACGTTGCCGCATCATTGCGCGCGTGCGAAAGAGAGAGAGAGAGAGAGAGAGAGAGAAAGAGAGAGAGAAAGAGAGAGAGAGAGAGAGAGAGAGAAAGAGAGAGAGAAAGAGAGAGAGAGAGAGAGACTTGATAGCGTGTCGCAATGGTCCACGGCGAGATCTAGCTAGCCTTCCTCTCGTTGCACGAGAGTTTAAACACGTCGAAATGCGAAATAATAAATTCTCCGCAGGATGTCGTTCGCGTATACGCCGCGCGTGCGCACGTGCGCACGCGCCTTCCCCTTGAACCTTCCCCTTTCACTTTCGTATTCATTACGATATCCACAAGGACATGTGACTTGACGAGTTTCGTTTATCGCTTGCTATGAACAGTGTGCAAGTATGCTGAGTCGCACTATTCGCAAAATTGGACCGCTGCGTGCCTGTAGTCCGTCTCTTCTCGTGTCCGCGGACAGGACTGTCATTTCAAGGTCGACCCTTCGTCTCGAGAAGGATGGAACGGTCGCTTGTTCGGCAAGGAGCAGAGAAAGATGCGAAGTCGACGTAAGCAACTCGCTTGGAGAAACTGTCGACTAATCGGTGTGTCTTTGCAGATTTGCAAGTTCGACGGAGACAAGATGTCGGGTATCATGGAGTGGTACAAAGATCTGATGGGCAACCGACACGGTAATGTCGCAGGGAGAATAAATCCTCCACCGTATCGTAAGTAAGGGAGAAAGGGGAGCAGCGAATAACATCATTACTTTTCCGCAGATCCGAGGACGAAAGAATGGTTCCTGCTGTCGGGTCCTGGTCCGATCCTGACCATCGTGGTGACTTACATATATTTTTGCGTCTCCGCCGGGCCGCGATACATGAAGGATAAGAAGCCGTACAACCTGAGAAACACCATGATAGTTTACAATTTTATACAGGTTCTGCTGAGTCTTTATCTGGTCTACGAAGGCTTGGTGGCTGGCTGGCTGTACGACTACAATTTCACCTGCCAACCGGTGGACTATTCGTACAACCCTAATCCAGTCCGAGTAAGTTTGTATGTTTCTACATTCTCACTGACAACGACGAGTCGCTGTTAAACTCGGAATATTTGTTTTGAAATTGGAGGATTGAAATTGGAGGATTGAAGACTTTGTTTTTTTGTTGTAAGGTTGGTAGCCTTACAAGTAAAACCAGTTGGTAGGTTGGTGACCTTAAACTAACCTAGATACGTTTCGGAATTTTAATTGATTCATGCGATCGATTTTATGATCAACAGATTCGGTAATCAAGATAACGAGTGATAAAATACCTGTTCATTTCTCTGTCTAATATTATAAAACTGGTAACTAAACCAAGTTTGCAAAGAGAAATAGCATATGGCCGCGAACGTCCAAGCTACGCCTCATTCGCTGTATTCTCGCAGAAGTGGTTTCGCGAAACTAATTACATGATCAGCTGATAAAAATCTATCCAATTCTCGATCTAATATTGAGTAACCAAGAAAGTTCGTGTCTTTTTAATCAATAGAAATAAATGCACAAGGTGGATCAAACAATACTTTATTCAGGAAAGTAGGATACCTTCGACTTCTATTACCCTTTTTTCTAACGATCTAACAACTTTCTATTTCACCTTTATAAAAGTTTTTTTCTTATTTGCAGTCAAAAAAGTGCTGCAACTTTTCGACGTCTTGCCGATTGTTTTGTTTAGCAAACTTCTGAAATTACTTTCGATCACAACGTTCGCTCGCTGCATCATCTCCGAAAGCGGAGGATATTTTCCGGCCTCTGAAGTCCTGGTACCCAATTCGAATTCATAAAATAAGCAAGTCTCAATAATCGACTTTGACGCAGCCATACTAAGGTTACTTTTTCAAAACTTTAAATAATGAATTTTCGTGTAATTTAAGTGTTATACGTCGGTAAATTCTGTGTTAAATAAGCTTTTGTTAAATAAGTTGTATTAAATAAGCTTTGGTTTCTGCATACATAACCACACTTCCAATGGATAGTGTGCGCATGCGCAGCTTGACGAAACCTAGAAACGACGCGAACTTTCTTGTTTGTCTAATGCCCGGTTTCTTCACACCTACCAATAGTTATCTTCCAAATAAAGATATCCGTCAGATAACTAAAATTTCGTTTTCTTCACTAAAACCTCTGGTTATGTATTCAACAGATAGCTATTCTTCATGCTACTAGCTTTTGACACAAAATGTGATAGAAATTTGCTATAAATCATCATATTCTGCCAGCAACATATTCCTTTTCGGGCTAGTATTAACTAATTAAAGTAATTTCCACAGTATTAACAATCGGTCTTCAATTGCATTAATAATTCGAGCACTATATTCTTTTTCAAATGAAATCGTTCGAAAAATTCTGTGTCATTCCACATTTGAAAATTGTTCGGTTTATTTCTTATCGTATAAGGTCTTCTTTTCACAAATTCCTCATCATCGTCATTATCATCAGATTAAAAAATATTAATATTCATGAGTAATAAATCCATGTTGTGTTTTCATAAAAATAGCAACAGCAGATTTCATATTATTGTAATTTTTTAATTATGTCAGGGCATTGGAATTAATATCTGCCAGATATCCGCTACTTCAGATACCGGATAAGTTTATCTATCGGATACAAACTTTACAAAGGTGAAGAAAATCGATTCTGGCAGATATCTCATGAATAAAGTTATCGACAACTTATCTAGAG
The DNA here is from genome assembly GCF_003227715.2 of Harpegnathos saltator. Lineage (NCBI taxonomy): Eukaryota > Metazoa > Arthropoda > Insecta > Hymenoptera > Formicidae > Harpegnathos > Harpegnathos saltator. The sequence goes on from NW_020230360.1 coordinate 733,151, forward strand.
ATGAAAAAATTGGGCATAATATTATAAAATCGGTAGCTGAACGGAACGTATGAAGTTAGTTTATAAGATTTACCAACCTTTCACCAACCAAAACCAAAGTTACCGAAACTGATTTCGAAGCATGCCTGCAGTCAGACAATCCGATAAATCGCTCGAGACGCGCGAATCGAATCAGCTTGACATTCGTGAAACTAAATGGCCTGATTTCGTGGATTGCGCGAGCCGACGAAGCTCAAGCGGAAAAAATCGGAAAAGGAGAAAACCTAACCTCCTTCGTTGTTGATCTTGGGAGACCTGCGCGACTTTGCGCGCGTTTCGCGATCGGAAGCTCTTGTTCCCACGGTCTCTGAAAGTGACGGGGTTCAGTCGTAGTTGTTGTTAGCGCGATGTTGTTGTGGCAATGTAAAACCGGTGGCAAATTATGTAAATTCCGTGTCCGCTCGAGAAATGAAGGAACAGTACCGTTCTCCGGACGAAATGTCACCCGACGATAATTACAGCTATCATTGCGCTCCACCTCGATCCGCTCATGTAAATGCGCTACGCCGCGCGCTTGCTCTGTTCGCAGATGGCCCGCGCCGTTTACACGTACTTCATATGCAAGCTGATCGAGCTGCTGGACACTGTGTTCTTCGTGCTGCGCAAGAAGAATCGGCAGATCTCGTTCCTGCACCTCTACCACCACTCGTTGATGCCGATCTGCGCCTGGATCGGCGCCAAATTCTTCGCCGGCGGCCACCCGACCCTCCTCGGCGTCATCAACTCCTTCATCCACGTGTTCATGTACGCGTACTACATGCTGGCGGCGTGCGGGCCACACATGAACAAGTACCTTTGGTGGAAGCGGCACCTCACCACCATGCAGATCGTGCAATTCGGCATAATATTCCTGCACAACCTGCAGATGCTCTTCACCAGCTGCAACTTCCCGAAGCCGCTGTCGTTTCTTCTCATGCTCAACGCCGGCATATTCATCTACATGTTCGGCTCGTTCTACACGAACAATTACGGGAAGCCGAGCAAGCAACGCGAACCAAAGGCGAACGGCTGCGCGACAGTCTCAAACGGCGCCGCCGCGCTCACCGAGTATTACATGTATAGTTTGAACGACGCACATTGCGGCAAGTCCGACTAATGGACTCGCCGTCTTCTAGGTCCTCTTATTCGCGGGACAGGTGAACATTCGCGCGAGTAGAGATAAATAGGTAGGGAGAGTGAGAGAGAGAGAGAGAGAGAGAGAGAGAGAGAGAGAGAGAGAGAGAGAGAGAGAGAGAGAGGAAAAAAGAAGAGGAGGATGATGAAGAGAAACACTTCCGGCGGTCTTATCGGGGGATGGGTTGGCACGCAATAGGTCCTAGCACGTAGACGTAAAATACAAAAGAGGAAACGAAGAAAAATAGCGCCGTGTGCAAGATAACGCGACGTTCTGGCGACTTCTCTCGGCGTTTATTCCGCCGATATTTCTGCAACGTGAGTTACGAAAGTAGGTTAGCGCATACCGGTAGGAAAAGGTAGAAGGATAGTTTCGGCTTGTGTTCGCGCTTGTCGCGCGTGAGCGCGCGTATAATCCCTGGCCGGCGCTCTTACACGCTCGTGCGATCCGCGTGCGTATGCGCGCGCGCGCATGCGAGCAGCACGATTATCAGTTCGTCGCGCGGAATGATCAGCGTGAGACGAAACGAGCGGCCGGAGGAGCGCGCTCGAGACAAGACGTCGCGGACAAGCCGGACGCGATTGTCGGCGGTACAATGCGCGACCGTTAATAATTACACTGCATCGCGTGATCGGTCTTATCCCGCGCGACGGAGAGCGAGAGTATTCTTCAGGGTTATCTCCTGAGGTATTCGAGCGGGAAACTGCCGCGCCGTTCATCTCTCCTTCGCGTCGGCCCGCCGTCGTGCCTAGTTGCTGTCTCGCGCGAAGTTGCGCTGATGAAGCTAGTCCCCGCGCTTGCGCAACGCGACTCAGCTACGATGAAGCTAGGGTTGCCGGGTTTGCAAGTTAGTAAGGAGAGACCATAGACTTCTATATATAACAGTGTTCTTCAATCTTTTTTATCTCACGGCACACTTGAACCTATAGTTAAACTTCTGCGACACACTTAAATTATAATGATCAAAAAGGAATATAAAAAAGAATATACCTTTTTTTATTTATTTATTAAGACAAACCAAATGCACCGTCACGGCCAAAAAATGAAACAAAACAATTTATTATAATTTGTAATAAAGGCTACACCCCACCCAATTTAGAAATAAGCCGGTGTTTATTTAACGATGATTCGTATAATTAATTTAAAGAGGTTTTAATTTTGACATATATACTTACTGTGCTTTGAACTGCTTTCGAAAATAATTTAACTAATGATCTTTGAAAATTTTCGCGGCGCACCTTAAATCCTCTCACGATACGCCGGTTGAAAAACGCTGATATATAAGCTAGACTGAGAACTTCATTGGTTTTCACGTATAAAAGTGACCCTTATGTAAAACATAAAATCGTGCGCACATACGCATTGCAAGATTCCGTTAGTACTTTATATAGGAATGTAACTGCACCGTATAAGCATTTTTACTTTAGAAGAAGTACTCTATATATTGAATGCGAACATTGAATGTGACATTGCAAGAGGAAATATTAAATATTGGATAAATATTAACATCTTCCGAAGTGAAAATGCCTGTACGGTGTAGTTATATTCCTTTCGGGACCTTGCAATGCGCATGCGCGAAATTTTAATACATACTTTTAGGAGACATGTTAAAGAGACCAGTTATCGGTCTAGTGTATAATATAGAAGTCTGTGGGAGAGACGGCTAGAATTTTGATGAGCGGAAAAAAGAGAAGATCGTCGGAATGCGTCCGTCAGCTTTCCGCGCGTCGATTTTCAACTACGTATATTATACATTTTATATGTGTATTTTACAGGTGTATTTTACAGGTGTATTATTGACAAAATTCATTTTTTGGAAGACGGTGGTATATTGTTGGTAAAATTTATTTATATTTCATATGTGTATTATTGACAAAAGTTTGTTCTAAAGTAACTATATATGTTAGTAACACCTTAGGGTAAATTATTGGCAGGACTTAAGAATTTTCGTTAGAAAGGACAATCCTTCCCAAAGGACACCCGGCAACCCTGGTGAGGCCACAAACGCGCCGGCTGTCACGATTGGCAGTTCTTAGTGACAGGCAGTCATCTGCTGGGCCTCGTTGTAGTCTGACCTAACCCGACGCAAAATAGAAGAACGTAACCCTCATCGGACGTTAGCGTTAATCTGACCTTTTTTGAAATTCATTTGACTGAAAACAATCCGACTAATTTCATTTTTCGGTTTCATCTTTTGGTTACCTTGTTCAAATTTTACAAGCTTCAATTAGCGTATCGATTTATTTGCAGCAATCAAGTTTACTCTGACATCGAATTTGAGCTTCGGAATGAACATCCTATGAGGGTTCGAAACACTCAGACTTTTTCCTCGAACCTTGTCTTCGATCCCGTCGTGATCGATTACCGCGCGAGCCCGCCACCGGCGCACAGTGTTGTGATACAGGAAATTGATGTTCAAAAAAGTCTACAGCATTCAATTTTCAACCGATTGGGGCGATTTTTTTTTTAAACGAAGGTGAGAAGATTATCTACAATTTTACCGAGCGATATTTTTGATATCAGGAATCCTAAATCCTTAATAGACAAAGTATGAAATATTGATACATTTTCAGAAGATGATTTTTTCTACTTCTGTCAACGCGCAAACCATTATAATTACCAAACTATAAATCCATGGATTGTAAATCTTTTACTACTCATAAACTTTAAACCTGCAGAGCAAGCTGCAAGCTGCAGAAGCAAGAAACAAGGAAATTCGAAGATTCACACAGTTCACGGGAAATTTCCCAAGTAGCAACGAATGAAGATTTAATGCATAAGCTATTGATTTCTTCGGATTTATATATCGCAAGTGTAAGAAGACATTGGGAGAAAACCAATACCATAATTTGGCAATTATAATGGTTTGCGCGTTGACAGAAGTAGAAAAAATCATCTTTTGAAACTGTACCAATATTTCATACTTTGTCTATTAAGTATTGTTTCTATTAAGGTTAGGACTCCTGATATCGAAAATAGCGCTCAGTAGAATTGTAGGTAATCTTCTCACCTTCATTTAAAAAAAAAATCGTCCCAATCGGTTGAAAATTGAATGCCGAAGACTTTTTTGAACATCAATTTCCTATCACAACAATGTGCGGCGGCTTTTAGGATCGATTCTATGAGCGCGCCTTGCTTCATCGTGTCTAAGCAGTTTCGCAAGCGAGCGCCGTTTGACGACGTCGGAATCGAGCGAGAACCTTCCGAGAGGCAGCGATAAGCCGCTCGCGGGTCTTACTCTCGCACGATGAAGACTTTTTCCCCGCAAAAATCCACGAAAGCGAAAGGTGAAGATAACGTCTATCGTAAGCTCGCCTGTTGCGCCTGTTGCGTGAAAGGTGATCGCGCGAAATCACCGTTCTCGGCGGCTGGCGCCGGCGAGCGAGCGAGGAGCTCGTTGGAACGCGATGCGGACTTAATACTCGGTCGACGGTGACGCTCGCGAATGACTTCTCATCGGGTAACAACAATAAGTCTCCCTCGCGGAGCAAGCGGTGTCATTGATCGATTCGCTGAGGCGGATCATCGAGGCCGAGCGCGGGCTCCTCACTCCGGCATGATCTCGGAAAGATCTTTTCGCAAAAATCGCCAACGACCGAATACGCGTGGCTGCGTGAGGAAAATGAACGAAACTGTGTCGAGAGGAGGGGAGGGAAGGAAACCAACGGAGATCGCCTTTCAACTCCGATGGGGTAATACGGAGATAATGCGTAATGAGATATATCACGTCGGAACAGATGCAGCTAGCTCGCAGAGGAAAGTAGCCGCTGCAAGGCGGCGCTCGTATGATAAAACGATAGCGTGCGTTGTACGTGTCATGAAACACGCGAGCAGCCGATGTGACAGCGACGACATCGTCGTATCGGTATTCGTTTCAGCGGTGGCCGAAAGCAGGAGAAGAATGACTCGAGCTCGCCGACGCATAGTGGGGCCAGATGACATTCTTTGGTTCAAAATTCTCTAGAAACCTGAATTTCCAACCGATCATCGACACCAATGAATGAGGTTGATTCTGAATAAATTCCAAAGAGATCTGTCTAGCTGAAATTTTGAAAAAATTATCGGTTCAGGGTTCATGGGTTTAGGGTTTGTCTTAAAAGTTTACCGTTTAAAGTAGTGCCTTGGGTTCGACCTCAATGGGTTCGAGCCTATAGCTAGATTGGGTTCTTGAATTATTTGGGGCTCTTAATATATACGGCTTCATACATCCACGAGCTAAAAAGTTCTCGGATTGATAGATTTCTAGGTTGATGTGCTGAAGACTCAAAATGCCTCAGTTTTGTGCTTAACGGGTCTATATTTGATGTTTTTGTATTTTGGGCATATGAGTTTTGGGTTAATGAGTTTCTGGTTCAAGATCGATAAATCTCGATGTGTCTGTTGATTAATTTCATAGTTTCAATCCGCTGAATACGCTATATTATGGCCGCGTTCCGAAATGCACTGCCAGTACTGAAAATCTATAGTATACGTGACACAATCTATGTATTTTCAGTACTGGCAGTGAAATTGGGTGAATGAAAATGGGTTGGAAATTCAGGTCTCTAGAGAATTTTGAACCAAAAAATGTTATCTGACCCTACTGTGCGACGGTCCGTTAACTCTTTGAAGCACGAATTCTTCTATGCAATAATAAAAGAAACTGATTATGTACATAGGGTTTTCTGGGTGGCTGATTAGGAATCTGGAGTAAAAATTTTAAAATTCAAAATGGCAGATTTCTATAAATATATAATTTTATGCAATATGGCGACTTCAAATGGCTAACTTTGATATGATATTATGGATATGTATCAAACTTGGTATATATATATATTTTTTTTCGATCATAGATTACAAATACAGAGTCGAAATTAAAAAATTCAAAATGGCGGATCTAATATGGCGAGTTCAAATGGCTAACTTTGATATGATATTATGGATTTTAATTTCGGAAATCTGATAACAAATTTATAATCAGCGACCCAAAAAACCTCCATGTACCTATTTTTGTCGAAATCGAAGGATTTTGAATTTTTTGTCTACCATTAGATCCGCCATTATGAATTTCGAAATTCTGACCCCGGATTCGTAATCGGCGATTTCAGAAACGTAAAATGAACAAGTTCCGTTACGATTGTTTTTATAGATCACTATTAAATGAATTTTTACTGAAAAATATATAATTTTATGCAATTTGTTTAGTTGCAGGATGTTTAAATTAAAAAGAAACATTTGACATTTTACATTTTTAGCACGTATATCAATATCTAACATATCTTAGAAGTGAAAGAAGTTCAGACAAAAATATCAAAAAGATAAATTAAATAATTAAAAATGAAGAAAGAAAAGGTGGGATTGTAGGATCTCACCATGTTTCAAAGGGTTAACACGAACGAGGAGGGGAATGAAAGCAACGTTGCGGAGCGCGCAAGATGAGAAAGGCATCAAGATGAAAAAAGCAGAAAGAAAAAAACTGGATAAAAAACTTGACAGCTTGACCGCGTGTCTCGTCACTGCGACAGATGAGTCGAACTGCGATAACGTATGAGATGCTAATAAGATGATAATATGTGACACGTGATGCGTTAAATATTGCTTGTAATTTCCGCGCATGGATTGCGCGAGCAAAGGAAATGAGAGAGCGAATAAGAAAGCGTGCTGTTTCGAATGTCGAGCGGAACGTCGCGACTCGTCTTCATTTTTCAGTCACGGAATACTGCCGCGTTTGTAAGAGGTCGCGTCCCAGTAAAGCGAATTGCACACCTCACGATATAGCGGCGATGTACAATCGAGCAGCCGCCGTAAATTACGGCATCGTATCGTAAGGATCAGTGTACCGAATGCGCGACTTCCGATTCTTTCGTACTTCCTAACCTCGCCAAAAAAAAAGGTTTTGTAATAAAATTCTGGAAAAGAAGCGCTTGACATTCACGGTGTACTTTTATTCAACCAGACCCCTTCGCGAAGGATTTGTACACGCATTACTCTTACGATTAATTATTTAAATCGATCATGTTGATTACAATAATAGGATTATAATAATAGTTTTGACAATAGTCAAAACTAATCGTATTTATTTATTTGCACATTCGATCGGTCATACTATATTTTACATCTGAATTTACATCTGAATTTTCGACGTATCATTTCCTTCGATTGTAAATTATGTCGCTCGTAACGGGAAGCGATGACGCGACGATTTTCAATATTATTTAAACTAATCGCTTGTATGACGCAAATTCTTTCTCCCTTCCTCTCTCTATCTCCCTCCCTTCTTGCTTCTCTCTCTCTCTCTCTCTCTCTCTCTCTCTCTCTCTGTTTCCTTCGTGCGTTTGAATCGTAATCAACGGGGGAAATTGCCAAATACCTCAGCTCTAATTCCATCTATGTTAATTAATTCCATTCCATAATAAACCGTAATACAAAATTCCCTCATCCAGACTTGTTTATGTAATAAAATATGTCGAGATGTTTATTGTAGAATTTTATGAGACATTTAATCGACAAATTTTATCTTCGTAAGTAATTGGAACGTACATGATATATCGTATAAATGAATTTGCGCGTGTTGTATATACTGTTACGTTCTGCGGATTCCGAGCAATTAAAAAAATTCTTTTTTTTCTCGAACCTCTATTCTCTTAATATAACAATGGATATGAGAAACAGACACATCTGGCGAACAGCTGCCCGCGTCAAATCATAGGTGATGCGGAAAAATTTAACAACAGAAAATAGTGCCCTATTGTATTGGATATGGGAATAAGTTTTAATCGTTTTTTATGTAGACAAAAAACATATTTTGAATATGAAAATATTAAATGATTTTATTCAAAATATTTTCCATCTGAAGCGACAACCTTCGCCCATCTTTCGGGCAATGAACGAATTCCTCGAGTGAAGAATTCTATTTCTTTCGAGGTGATCCAGTCATCGACCCATTTTTGTATGCTGTCATATGAGGTGAAGCGCTCTTCAGTAAGTGCCGACTGCATCGACCGGAACAAATGATAGTCTGAAGGGGCAACGTCTGGTAAATACGGTGGCTGGGGTAGGACCTCACCCCTTCTAGGTATGTCCGGACGGGTTGACCAACATGTGGCCTAGCGTTGTTGTGCAAAATCAGCTTCTCGTGTCTATCGCACCATTCCGGCCGTTTTTCTTGAATAGCTTGTTTCAAACGCATTAGTTGAAGTCGGTAATGTTGGGAATTGATAGTTTCGGACGGTTTCAGTAGCTCATAGTAGACTACACCCCGCATATCCCACTAGATACAGAGTATGACCTTTGACCCGTGAATATTGCGCTTTGGCGTTGATGGACCTGGTTTACCTGGCTTCACCCATGCTAGTTTGCGTTTAGGATTGTCGTAGTGAATCCATTTTTCATCGCCAGTGATGATCAGATGCAAAAAACTCTTTCTTTCTTGTCGTTGATGCAACATTTCGCACGTGACCAAGCGCCTTTCAATGTCCCTTTCCTTCAACTCGTGTGGTACCCAATTTCCTGCCTTCTGAACCATTCCCAGCGCATGTAGGCGTTTTCCAACGGTGGATCGATCAACAATGCTGCAGACAATTCTTCAAGTGTCTGACATTGATCAATATCAAGCAATTACTCAAGTTCCTCATTTTGGAACTTTTTTGGGGCACCATCGCGTTCTTTGTCGTTGACATCGAAATCACCACTTTTGAAGCGTTGGAACCAATATCTGCAAGTTGGCTCCGATGGAGCATGGTCGCCGTAAACATCCACAAGCAAACCGCACGTTTCCGCAGCACTTTTCTTCAAAAGATGGTAGTGGAGAAGAACTTTCCGCAATTCCTATTTTTTTGGAACAAATTCCGACATTTTCGATGCGATATGAAAATTGTCCAAACAAAAGTCTTATACTGCGTTTAACAGCTTACATATATACCTTTTAAATCCATGTATCGAAAGGTTAGAAAAGATGCAAGCGATACTATTAATGCCATCTATGGGGAAACGATTAAAACTTATTCCCATACCCAATGAAAATCCAGCCTACACGTGTCTGTTCAAAGCACTCGTACGTACTTCCCCACCCCGTAAAATCTTGCATTTTACCCCACAAGAATCCACCATCATTGCACTTTTCATGTCTAACTTATTCGGCCAATCACGATATCCGCTCAAAACTATGAGACACATCCACACTCCATCCGTTATTCCATCTATACTTAAAGATTCATGTCTTCAAGAACTAACCGTCTCCTCCCACCAGACCTTCTTAACCTCACCCTTAATTTTTACCTACCCTTAATTTTTAATGTCTAACAAGGAGAGAACGCATCGACCGGGAAACGGTTTGGAACGAAACTTACGGAGTTAATAGTACTTGACTACTAATAACTCATGGTAATAGCATACGACGCAATACCTCTTTGTTTTCGAGAAAAAATGGTCATAAGAAAAGAGCCAACAAAGTGTACGAGTTAATAAGAAAGGTATTCAACGAAGCGACGTAGCGCAGCAGCGAAGGTAACGGACTACCGAGAGTGACGGCTGAGATTCGATCCCTGTTGTATGGTTTTCTTTTTATTCTGTAAGCATAAAAATGAAACAGAAAACATTAATAAGTAATAAAACTGCGTTTCTTAAATATATTAGTATTTGTTAAATATATTATTAATGATTTAAATTGCAAAAAAACCGTAAATCTTATCTATAAAATATATAGTGTATGAGAAAATTTTTATATAATAATTGCAAATAGGAATTGGAAATAGGAATAAAAATATTGTTATGAAATATATAGGAGTGTTATTAACCGGTTGCTATTTGTGGTTGATGCCGCCACTATGGCGGCATTCGCAAGTCATCGTAGAAGTCGGTGCCGCCAGGCTGGCATTCATGATCGCCTGGCGTGCGGCACGGCAAACGAGACTAGCGATAATGAAAGACAACTATCCTCCCGATGCTAGATTCAAATGTTTAGATCAACTTACAGATATCAATGTTTATCGATCTTCGAAAGTTATATCTTCGAAATCGGCCGACCGCAAAGGGTTAAACTAGTATGATATAATTTTTCGTAATCTTATATCGTATATATAAAATATTTGTTTCTGTTACAACTCTCTATGTTGTGTTGAAGTCGTGTTGTGTTGAAGTTGTGTCTTTATCTCTTCTGATAATCCCCCTTCAAAAATTTCCTTTGTGTCATTCTAAACGATCGTTAAGAATGACGAAATGATTCGAGCATCGGAACAGTCGTCAGTAGAGCAAGCAGCAGTGTGCGTTTACTAGTGATACAGAGCAGTTCAGTGATCATATTTAAATTACATATATCATAACAATGTCAGAGAATCCTTCAACAAGCAAAATAGTTGATGTAATATCGCTAGAAGAAAGATCTTTTGAAAATGAAGATTTTAAAGGTGAATTCACTAATGCTCTCGTATATGCGAATTCTATTTACGAGAGTAATGAATTATTATCGAAAAATCCTCCAGCTAGAATATGACATATTTTTACTCCTATTTCCATTGCAATTATTATATAAAAATTTTCTCATACGCTATATATTTTATAGATAAGATTTACGGTTTTTTTGCAATTTAAATCATTAATAATATATTTAACAAATACTAATATATTTAAGAAACGCAATTTTATTACTTATTAATGTTTTCTGTTTCATTTTTATGCTTATAAAATAAAAAATAAACCCCACAGCAGGGACCGAACGTCAGCCGTCACTCTCGGTAGTCCGTTACCTTCGCTGCTGCGCTACGCCGCTTCGTTGAATACTCCTCTTACTAACTCATATACTTCGTTGGCTCTTTTCTTTAGATCGTTTTTTCTTGAAAACGAAGAGGTATTGCGTCGTATGCTATCACCATGAGTTATTAGTAGTCAAGTACTATTAACTCCGTAAGTTTCGTTCCAAACTGTTTCCCGGTCGATACGTCCTCCTCTTGTAAGACTTTTTCCCACTAAGGTCGGTCAGGATCAATAATTAAAAATACTAATCAGACCTTCGACACCATTGGTTTCTCCTCAGGATTCCACCGCGTCTCTAAGATTCGTCTCTTTCTTTGATAGGTCCATTTTGCTACCGCCTGCCTCCGATTATCTGTATAAAAATCGTGACAATTCGGATGCAGATGTTCCACAGTTTTTCCTCTACAGATTTTCCATAGTTTTTTCCACAGTTTTTTCCGCAGTTTTTTCTCAGCAGTTTTTCCGCAGTTTTTTCTCAGTTTTTTCCTACAATCTTTTACTTCTTTTACGTCATTGAGTAACTATTCCGCGCAACATAACTTGTGTACAATTTACGCTTAGATAAACCATGAACAACCCAGCAAAACGCAGCAGCCTAAGAAGTCAACTTCCTACATAGAGACCTGTTTGGACAACCAATTCTTCTATTCAAGGTCTTTTTGCCATTTCTTCATCTCTATCAAGGCATTATATTAACCCTCCAAATCAGTGAGTTATCTCTTTTCTTTTTTTTCTTACTTAATTATAATTTCGATTCGTTGCCGTCGGGAGGGAAATCTTATTCTTCTCTGGATCCCTTCTCCTTCCTCACCATCGAATTCCATATTTTCTACAATGTGGTACACACTCCGTTATACAACATACACGCTACTGACCGTTTGTTATAAACATGTATAATTTTATACCATATGCGAACCTACTGTACAGAACCTCGTTCCGGCAATATTTGTTACAGTCATTTTAAATTTGCTCTTAATTCAACTCCAATAAAATGTGCCGTTAATTCTCTATCATTTATATTCATTTTATTTTATAATTTAAATCACGTTCCTCCTTTTCCAATTCATCTCCGATTCCAACTATCAACTCGCGGTCCAATCTCAGGTAAAGAGATTTAGTTCTCTGACCTAAAAGTGGACACCCGTCGTACGTCGCGATCGAAGCAAACGGACCTCTTTGGTCCCTGACCTGTATCGCGCATACGTAAGTACGTGCAGAACTTGCAAACGCGAATACAAGTTGCGTCCTCCTCCAGGACGTAACAATACAAACGGTAATCTAAATTCGATTCAAAGTGAAAAGTTTTATCACGAGAGAGAGAGAGAGAGAGAGAGAGAGAGAGAGAGAGAAAGAGAAAAAGAGAGAAAAAGATATTATATAGGGCGTCCGGGATCTTTTGGAAACGAAAAATTGTGAAAATTAATCAGATGAAACTGAGAAAAAGTCAAGTATCATTTTATAAAAATTGCAATAGGTACTAATGACTGATCATACCTAGCGACAGGTTTAAGATTCAGGATTCAAAGTTTAATGTACTTATATCTATTGCTAGACACCATAGCTGTCATATAATTGCAAATTAGATCATTCTGAACAAAAAAGTCTTGTATTATTTTGCAAGTAAGTATGCAAATTTTCAAATTATTAATTAAAAGAACCTCTAGATGTGATCATTTTCAATCATTAATAATTCAATAACTATTGCAATTTTTGCAAAATGGTATTTAACTTTTCTTCTCAGCTTGATCTGATTAATCTTCGTAATTTTTCGTTTCCAAAAGATCCTGGACACTTTATATATTTTGGACAAAATCTTTCTTGGAAGCTCTGACAGAATTTAATTAAAGTACTAATTCAATCACTAAGATATCTGTTGGAAACTCAAATACATCAGTGATTTTTCAGACTCGATTTTATCGAGGGAAAAAAGATTTATATTTTTCGACACAGACCAACAAGGACGAAATATTACAATCATACCTTCGCTTCCTCCAATTCTGACGAGTAGAAAAGTAAATTTGAAAAAGAAATATTTACCAGTGACAACATCGTTTTAATTATACATTGCGTTGCATAAAATCCAGCGATAAAGATCGAGTGATAAGGAGTAAATTTTTTAATTCTTCGATTGTTCCATCACATGAAGCGCGAATGCAATAAAATGTTCTTTTATTCATCAATGCGTGTTTATTTACGGCGCTGCACTCACATCCATCAGATCCATCGATTCATTTTGTCGATGGATTGATGAAACTTCTGACTGAATACGGTGGACATAATTTCCTAGTCGAAAAATGTTAATAGTTGTGTGTGATTATTACATGAGATACATGGAAACACTCCTAAATTATAATTTAATAAAAAAAATTAATGTAAAGATGAATCTTTTTCTGATTTTTCTTTTGATGCATCATACATCAAAAGTTGATTTAACAACTAACACAGTGACAGTGACAGTGATACAGATTTATTATTAATTAAACGTGTACACACACACACACACACACACACACACATATAAAACACATACAAATTAATAATTTTGTATAAAAAATAATGTCATCGTATTCAGATATTAGATTTTACCGAAATGCGCACCAAATGTATTCTGATTATAAACGCAAAATATACATATCATGTAAAAATAATATACAGGGTGTCTTATAACAGGCTAGAGAGCATTGCCTAGTCGACAAAGGAACTGTTGCCGGCGCGCGGCGAGAGGAAGGACAACGCACCAATGTTGTTGTCCTTACCTCGCCGCTCCTACATTCCGCCGCACCGCGTCTAAGCTCGCGCTGATATGGCCGCTGAATATTCGCGATTACAATTACGAGATTATTTTATGAGGTACCACAGATAGCTCATATTGAATTGTAAATTGTAAAGTTCAAGGTTCAAAAGTTCTTTAATCAAGGAAAACATCGAAAAAAAGAAAGATAGAGAGCGATGAGATCTACAGAGATTCTCATTGTTTTCTATCGCAATCTATCGTTTTGCTGCATCGGATCCGAAAGAAATGATATCGCGTAAAAATAAAGTACGATGAACACTTTTCATCGTATTCTATTGTACTCTATCGTTAGGAGAATATTTAATGATTAGAGTATGATAGAATTCGCGTAGAGACTCATCGTGTCCTATCGTTTTATTCAAGTCTACACGGAAAATATGTTTAGTTGAGTGAACCAATTTTCTGACGACAAGAAACATGTAAAGAAAGCGTCAATCAATCATACATTTATGCATGTCAAAATAACACACTCGGATTTGCGTTGTATCGCGATTATACCTAGGAATCAATTTTATGCCGAGTATCGTTGGTGCACCATTGACAACGATGGTCCTCTTTTCGCAATTGTACGATACAGAACTTTCAGTTTCTTCTGTTGTTAATATACCACTGACAAGAATTATGATATAAGACAACAATTTATGCGTGATACATGGTAAAAATGTTTGGTCCATGATACAGCTTGCAAATGAAATATGAACGATACAGAGATATATTAACTGAAAATATTAACACTCAGTCTAATTCATCAAGGTTTATGGTTAACTTAAACAAAATTGTGTTATTCTCAATCAAAATTTCTTAATCGTTCTTTCTTTCTCTCTCTCATTTCGTCAGAAAATTGGTTCATTCAACGAAACATATTTTCCGTATAGACTTGAATAAAACGATAGGACACGATGAGTCTCTACGCGAATTCTATCATACTCTAATCATTAAATATTCTCCTAACGATAGAGTACAATAGAATACGATGAAAAGTGTTCATCGTACTCTATCTTTACGCGATATCATTTCTTTCGGATCCGATGCAGCAAAACGATAGATTGCGATAGAAAACAATGAGAATCTCTGTAGATCTCATCGCTCTCTATCTCTTTCTCCTTTTCGATGTTTTCCTTGATCAAAGAATTTTTGAACCTTGAACTTTACAATTTACAATTCAATATGAGCTATCTGTGGTCATAAAATAATTTCGTAATTGTAATCGCGAATATTCAACGGTCATATCGGCGCGAGCTTAGACGCGATACGGCGGGATGTAGGAGTGCAACGGTATATTTTATATTTATCTTAACCCGCTCTATGTCTCCACGAGCTTTGCCAGATTTGTTATAAGACACACTGTATATATAACATAAAATGTTTATAATTTCTAATACTAATTTTGTATAGTTTGTAAAATCTAAGTTCCAAAATTACATATATATGTAAATATTAAATTATTGATATTTATCAATCAAGTACACGTACTTATTACTGACTTTAATTAAATCCACTCATCAAACTGTTCTTAAAAATATGCCATCAAATACCCATCGAAGACACTATATTGTTATTTGTTCGGAGAAAATGCGGTGATTAATGCTGAATTAAAAAAAAAACTAAGCTCAACTAAGCTGTCGATTACATAATCCGGTATAAACAAATGCGTTCCAGTTCACAAGCTTAAAACTGATTGAGACGTTTAACTTAACGATATAATGTTTACGGTTGTAATAATACGGAATGCTATCGTTACATTATACGTTAAAGTTATACTCATTGCATAATCAGATATTGAGAATACATTTGGATAATTGTCATAACAGCAAATGAATTTTGCTCGCGAGAAGTTTGCGCTGCGATTGCGTGGGAACGATAACGTCGCGGTTGACAAAAATGTATTTTGAATGTCGGTCATGATTGCTGCAATATTTCATGCTGTTAACGACATCACGCCTGAGCATTGTGAGCGCAATTACATTGCAATTAGCCGCAATTGCTCGGAGAACGGTAAAACTGATGAAGCTCGTGCCCGTTCGTAATTACAGACTTGAAAAATTTTTGGAAGTTCACTACGTTAGAGTTGCAAGAATGTCGGCCGAGGTTGATAGTCCAGCGTTGCATTAAATGCTCTGAATCTTTTCATCCCGTGAGTGCGTATAGATTATATGTTTGTTGGTATAACATTACAATACATTATACCGAAATAATTAATCAATTTTTACTTTGTATTAGCTATACGTTCCAAAATACACACATATGGAAATTCACTAAATGTAAAAACTATTCAATACATTGACCGCTATATATTAGGAGCGCAAAAAAGTTCTGAGCCCTAGATTTCATACTACTGAAATCACAATTTAAATTGCATTAATTTTCCCGCCCTCTTGCGGTTTTAAAGCAGTGACATTTGGTCTTTCGAAACATCGTGAGATTTGGCGTTTGATGCACATAACCTTAAAATCAGCAGTGTTCACGATGGCAATAACAAAAGGTCACATTCGATTTTCCATCCACTTCGCGTTTCATCTGAAGAAAAATGCTGCTGAAGCCACTGAAATGATCTGTGTTGCATATGGAGAGAACGCTGTAAGTTATGCTACGTGTAAAAGGTGGTATCAAAAATTTCGCCAAGGAGATTTCAGTCTTGAAGATGAACCGCGTGCTGGACGCCCTCAAAAGATTGAAACGGACGAACTGCAAGCATTGTTGGATATAAACTCTGCACAAACTGAAAAGGAGCTTGCAGAGCAACTTGGCGTTACGCGACAAGCCATTTCCACACGTTTACACGTGCAATGGGAAAAGTTCAAAAGGAAGATGGGTTCCGCATGCACTGTCCGAAGACAACAAAGATCGACGGCGTGACACGGCACTCACTTTGCTTTCAAGGTTCCGGAAAAAGGATTTTCTGCACCAAATCATTATAGGTGATGAAAAGTGCATACTTTATGATAATCCGAAGCGTAAAAAATCATGGGTTGACCCTGGTCAACCTTCGACATCGACGCCAAAGACCAATATCCACGCCAAGAAGGTTTTGCTTTGCATATGGTGGGAATGGAAAGGTGTATTGTATTACGAGTTGTTACAGCCGGGTGAAACAGTAACGGCAGATCGCTATCAGCAACAATTGAGCAATTTGAGCGATGAGTTTGAAGAAAAGAGGCCATTTACTGGCAAAGGACGTCGTAAAGTGATACTGCTTCATGACAATGCCCGACCACATGTTGCGAAAGACTCAGGACCATATCTTTGCGTTAGGCTGGGAACTTCTCCCGCACGCGGCGTATAGCCCAGACATGGCGCCTTCCGATTACTACCTATTCCGGTCTCTGCAGCATTTCTTGGCTGATACACATTTTGTGACACTTGAAGAGATACGAAAATGTATTGATGACTTTATCGCCTCGAAGCCGGTGAGCTTCTATTATCAGGGAATTCGCAAGCTGCCCGAAAGATGGCAAAAAGTCATCGATGCAAACGGGGAATATTTCGTTGATTAATATAGTTTTGTTTGTTTTTAAATAAATTTTGAATTTTGCAAAAAAAGGCTCAGAACTTTTTTGCGCTCCTAATACAATGCATTGTGTTTGTTGATTGAAGCAATTGTTTTTTCCTTCTTCTTCTATTCTTTTTTATTCAAAAGAATTTCGTCGAAGTGTATTTGTTGAATCGATACAACGTCCTCATTTTCTATAAGTAACTATATCGAAATTCTTGAACTATTGAGTTTGCAAAGTTGATCGATAGAAGATACGCGTCTTCTATAGGTTTAATCATTATTGAATATATATTCAATATTTTTTTCACCGTCATGGACAGCTTAAATTATCCGAGAGGTCAACATTCACCTCAAGACAACATCTACATGATAATTTTCGTGGCATGTGTTAGTGTATATACAATGTCCTCTTCATTATAATATAATGAAATTAAAACCCGTGAAATGAAGCAACTCGTCCGGCAGTTGCTTGGAAAATTTCGAAGCGGCTGGTCGTGTCGAAGAGAAATCAACAAAGGAAGAAAACCAATACCTTCCCAACAACGAACATTATGTTTTAAAATAACTATTTTGGAAAAAAATGATTGAGAAATGAGAGGTACGGATATTTGGACCAAGTAAGAAAAAAAAGCAGAGAAAAAGAACTAATTAAGTGTACAAAGATTATAACAAGAGAATTATAAGCAATATTCGATTTTCATTATGATTGCGCTTCTAAACGAAACAATCAACGGATATTTGTTCCTGAACGACCATTTAGCAGGTTAGAGTTTCACATTATATCACATTTACACGTTCTTTGGCCGTCGGACTTCATCGTGCTTGATTCAATGAGAAACTTATATTGACAGACTTCTGCATATAGCAAGGAATTATAACGGTGGGGCAACATAATTGCTTGACTATTAACCCTTTATATCCTAAATTAATTTACCCAAGACCTTATTAAATTTTTGCGTAATTAAATAACTCTTGACATATCATAAAATAAGAAACAGGAAAATAAATTTTGTAACAGTTTAACGATTAAATTTTGACATGGTACTTGTAAGTACCGACAGGAATGTAGGGTAAGACATGGGAAAAAAGTTCAAGAGCGCATATATAGAGCGGTACTTTGAAGTACCGTCAGGATACAAAGGGTTAAGCTAACAGTTCGAGTACGACTTATACATATGATAAAAAGCTTTTCATCTTCATTCATAATCCACTGTATTGTTTGCCGCGAAGAGTCGTGATGTGCATTATTAAAAAGTAATCAATCGTTTGTTATTTATCGTTTCGCCCAAAGCCAAACGTTTTCGGTGGAACATATATCCAGAGACTGTAACAGCTAATCCAATAACACAGTCTTGCGAGGTACAGTTTTAAGAATGGGCGGGGGTGATTCTTGTAGTTTTTTTTTGCGTTGAAAACGAATCTGACTATGAAATTGCTCCAGCATGTCAGGTTTTTTTGAAATTTTAGCTTAAATGGTCAAAAAATGGCTATTTTAACCATTTTTATGAATTTCTTTTAGAGAACCAAATTTTTTTTTCAATTTTCCACAATTGCATCGCATAGTACTACTATTTAGCTTTAAAATCCGTTTTCCTAAATCATTCTACGATTTTTTAAAGTGAAGATATACAATTTGGAATTCAAGACTTTTAGTCATGCAAAGCCACCCGTTTTGCCGCGCCGAACTTACTGTTTGACAAGTTCTTTATTATTTTGCCTACACAGGAGTTCTTGAGGTCGCTAATTAATTACGAGTCTAATATCACAAATTCAAAATTCAAAATGGCAGATAAAAATGTCAAGAATATTCACCAAATTACGTGAAATTCATCACTTGCGGTTTCTGGGATATCGGATTTAGTAATATACCTTTAGCATTTTGGACTTCTGAGCTGTTCACTACCAAAATAAAAGAAAAACGTTCGGTGAATTACCGGTTTTCATTAAGTAGTGCTGAGTATATGTGAAATTCAAAATATTTTAATAGTTGGTATTCAAATCGTTTTTCAATGAAAATACTCGTTTCGGAAGTTTATCCATCTTTGAAGTGCTATTTTTCCTAGAAACTGTATGAAATAATTCTTCTCACTTAAGATTGATTTGTTTTGTATCTCATTAAGAAAGAAATTTCATTAACGTAAGTTTGGAAACAGTTTGACTACTTACAAAACGCAATAGGTTATTGTTTTTAAAAAGCGCTTGTCTTTTGTTTTGGTGACAGTTCGGAAACAGTTTGTCTGCTTACAATAACGCAATAGATTGATATACATATTTTTAAAAAGCGCTTGTCTTTTGTTTTGTTATAAAAGGGTTAACTACAATTTCTAATATAGATTGAAACGCAAGATTCTAGCAAGCATTTGTTGTTTGTTATTATTTTATTATTGTCATTTGTTTTTGTGTAACGTGGATGCACTTTCTCTGGAATGGGACAGTGAAGTAAATCTACTTTTTCGAATAGTTTTCTGAACAACTCTTTTTATCAGTTCTTTTAAGAACAAAACGTACAGTGAATAAATTCTTTGTTTTTTCTGAACAAAGATGTCAAAACGAGTATGCGTCAATCTTCCCGAGAAATTTTGTTACATATGTGGTAGGTTTGCTACAGAAAAACAAAGGCGGAGAATTACAGAATCAATTTAAATAAACTACCGGAATTACTTTGGTATGGAGATGAATAATCTTGATAAAACATGGGTTCCCAATTCAGCTTGCACTAGTTGCATTTTTACGTTGAATGCATGGTCTAAACATACTGATAAGAGAATACTGTTTTCAATACCCACGATTTGGCGAGAGCCTTGGTCGCATGATGATTATTACTTTTGTTTATGCAAAGTTGACGGCTTTAATATGAAAAATAGGGATCATATAAAGTATCCTGATATGACTTCAGTCTCAAAACCTGCTCTTTACAAAGATAAAAATATCCTTCCATCTCTACCACCTTCCTATGCTACAAAATTCAATGAATCAATTGATGTTCATAATATCAATGAAAGTAATGATGTTGAAATCGATTTACCTTATACAGAAGCCAAATCTGAACGTCAACCTTTTACTCAGAATGACTTAAATGATCTCGTTAGAGATCTGAATCTTACGAAAAGCAATGCTGAACTCCTTGGATCAAGACTAAAGGAAAAGAACTTACTTGCAGAAAATACTACTTTTTATTGGTATAGAAATAGGGAAACAGAATGTCTTGATTTCTTTTCACAGCATGAATCATTGGTGTTTTGCAACAATGTTCCGGGATTATTGAAATATTTGGAAGTTGGAAAACTATAATCCTAATGATTGGAGAGTTTTCATAGATTCATCGAAAAGAAGTTTGAAGGCAGTTTTATTGGATAATGGAAGTCAATATGCTTCTATACCTGTTGCACACTCTGTTCACATGAAAGAGACTTACGACAATATCGCAACCCTATTTAAGTATGTTAAATATGATGAGCATAACTGGTTCATTTGCGGCGATTTGAAAATAATATCAATGATCTTAGGTCAACAGTCTGGGTATACAAAATATCCTTGTTTTCTGTGCATGTGGGATAGCAGGTATAGATCAGAACACTGGACAAGAAAAGTGTGGCCAGTTAGGGAAGAATTGATACCTGGATCACTAAATGTTATCCGTCCTCCTCTTGTACAGCGTTCTAAAATTTTATTACCACCTTTGCATATTAAATTGGGGCTAATAAAACAATTCACTAAAGCTTTAAATCCAGAAGGTGATTGCTTCAAGTATTTGTCTTCGAAATTTCCCTGGTTGAGTGAGGCAAAAATCAAAGAAGGCATTTTTGTTGGTCCCGATATAAGAAAATTAATGAAAGACGAAAATTTTGAAAAAACAATGACACCGGCTGAGAAAGATGCTTGGATTGAATTAAAAAATGTAGTTGAAGGGTTTTTAGGAAACCGAAAAAACTCCAATTATAAAGAAATTGTGCAAAATATGCTGCATGCTTACAAAAATTTGGACTGCAATATGAGCATCAAAGTTAGTTTCTTGAACAGTCATTTGGATTATTTTCCTGAAAATTTAGGCAACATGAGTGACGAACAAGGCGAGAGGTTCCATCAAGACATAAAAGAAATGGAGAAAAGATACCAAGGAAGGCAGGACGTTAACATGTTAGCAGATTACTGTTGATGTCTAAAGCGGGACAATTACAATGCATTTCACAAACGCAGAAGCGAAAAGCACAGCTTCATAGAAACAGAATAAGCCTTTGATAGAATGTGAAATCGACATGTTTTCTATTTTTTGCTTTTGACTCTGTTAGCTGGATCATCTACAGAACTTGCTTTGATTGGTCGGATCTCCTACTGATCTTGCTTTTGCTGGTTAGAACATCTTTCAACCTTCTTTTTGCTGGTCGAAACTTTTTCTAATGTAACTTAAACTGGTCGAATCTTCTACTAATGTAGCCTTAACTGCTCGGATTATCTCCTGATTTTGCCTTTGCTGGTGGGATCTTTTATAGATCTAGCTTTAACTGGTCGGCTTATCTTGCCTTTACTGATTGAATCCTCTTCTCATCTAGCCTTAATTTGTTGGATTTCTTCCGATCTAGCCTTAACTGGCCGGATCTTCTTCTGATTTTGCCTTAATTGGTCGGATATTCTCCTGATCTTGCCTTTGCTGGTTGGATTCCTGTGGTTGGATTCGTAATTAGCGACCACAAGAACCCCGGTGTAGGCAGAATAATAAAGAACTTGTCAAAAAGTAAGTTCGGCGCGGTAAAACGGGTGACTTTGCATGACTAAAATTCTTGAATTAAAAATTGTATATCTTCATTTTAAAAAATCGTAAAATAATTTAGGAAAATGAATTTTAAAGCTAAGTAGTAGTACTATGCGATGCAATTGTGGAAAATTGAAAAAAAGAATTTGGTTCTCTAAAAGAAATTCATAAAAATGGTTAAAATAGCCATTTTTTGACCATTTAAGCTAAAATTTCAAAAAAACCTGACGCGCTGGAGCAATTTCATAGTCAGATTCGTTTTCAGCGCAAAAAATCTACAAGAATCACTCTCACCCATACTTGAAACTGAGAAAACTGAAATTTCGCAGATCTGTGTAATTCAACGATATTTTCTTTATGTTTGGGATCATTGTTCTATTGTAGCATCCATTTTTCGTTTTCTCTTATAAAACACTTTTGGATAGATGATAATAAAGCCTTCTCATGAATTTGGCAACTCTGCCAGTGCGTAAATTGTCTGTCAAGAAATGCAAAGTGCCAAATCCTTGCTTTGAGGTGCAGCCCCAAATGATCCTTGCTTTGAGGTGCAGCCCCGATAAAGGTGTACCTTTATCGGATTTAATGATCCGCTAAATGCGTCTATTGCTGCGGGTATATCAGGTTGGAGTGATAGATATCTGTCCAAAAAAAGCTCCGTAAGAAAAAGAATTACATTGCTTTAATTGCAGCCCATATTTTTTTACGCCCAAGCAATTCTTTCCCCGACGTATTTTTCGGACAGCGGAAGTTTCTTCATTTTGCTTCGATATTTTTCATTATGAGCATGTACACATCTTATTGTTTCACATGATATGTTTATGCCTCTTTTTTTCCTTCAATGTGATTTGTCCACCTCACTACGGTAGACGAGTATTGTCTGCAAATACAATCCGTACAATCAGTGTATCTTCTCTGTCTTTAGTTTTCTGCATAGAGCCTTTCCAGTAAGTCATCGACTATTTTTACTCTTAAGTAGCTATTCATCCACATACTTATAAATGCCTTAGACTTTTTATATACTTAGTAGCAGCAGAGCGCGACATTTTTGGTCCTTTCGAATGTGTATAGTGAAATACGGCATCAAATCGTGATGCGTATGGAAATGTGTCTTACGAAAGTCGAACAAAATAATTGCAGCTTCCTATACAAAGCATCTTAATGAAATTAACCCTCTACCAACTCCTGCTGGAATTTCCCATCTAACGTTCCACGCAAAATTTTTACCGGATACGCTCTTGTTAAATAGATTGTATGTATATATCATAAGAGGTACTTGAAATTATGTTGCTATTTTTTTTACCGATTTTTTATTAGTTATCTTTTTCTGTTTCAAGATCCACGCACCAAAGATTTCTTTCTGATTAACACATTATGGCGGCTGCCACTTTTGGTTATATTATATATGTATAGCATATATGTTCTTCTGCCGAAGTTTATGGAAAAAAGGGAACCCTACAAATTGGACAGAATATTACAAATATATAATGTCTTACAAATTATATTTAACATATATATATTTTATTTGGTAAGCCTAGTTGTGTATTCAAATGCTTTAAAACCTCTGGTTTCTTATTAAGGAGTAACGATAAAAAAAGACATTCTATTACTTAATCATCCAATTATTCAATGGTACAAAAAATACAATCCAATATTTAAAATTCAATATTTATAAAGTTATAGCTTCGACAATGTTGTAAATTTCGTAAACATTTTAGTGCGCTTGAATAAAAGAATGATTTTAAATGTAATATTTAACTTATCTGTGAATCACTCTAAATTGATCATTTTGTTATGTGAGTTATTTGTTATTGAGGTAAAATGTCGCTGATCTACAAATGTCCAAAAAAATTTACACATGTCTTATATTTATACAGGGATTAAATCTGACCTGGTTAAGAGGATACAGCTTTAATTGCGAACCAGTCGATTTCTCTTACACACCAAGAGCAATACAGGTAACTGTAAGAATTCAATTAATTAATTACATACGTATAGAAATTAACAAGATGTATTACATCCCGTCTCTCACTTTGGCTTCCTCTCTTTTTCTTCTGTTCTTCTTTCATCGATGTTAACTCTGCGAAATTTACATTTATGTTTTATAAATAAAACGATATTTAATATACTATAAAGTTATATCATAGTTATGAGACACCTTCACTTTTTTGCGCTTCGTATTAATATAAAAAAAAAAGAAGAAAGGTCACTGAATGACAAAATAATACACATTTTAACCACTTACCAGATTGCCAGATTGGTCTGGTATTACTTCATGCTCAAGATCGCAGATTTGCTGGACACATTCTTCTTTGTACTTAGAAAGAAACAAAATCAAATCAACTTCCTTCACGTATATCACCACTGTGGCATGGTAATAATGCTTTGGATAGGCGTTAAATATTTTCCCGGGGGACACGGTATATTTCTAGGTACGTATAATTGCAATGATAAATATTCTTGCGGAATATTAAAATCTGTATTACATAATATGCCGGAGAAGCATATTTTTTTGGCAAATGCCCTTCTGTTTCTATAAATTTACTTGTATATGAAATATTTCATAGCGGTACCAATCCAACCACCAATCATCGTATATTTTATCGCTATTGTTAATAACAATTACATAACATGCAACTGTAAGAATTTGCATCTTGTGATCCTGTTTATCGATCGGTCGCCAATATTTTCTTTCAGGATTAATCAACACATTTGTTCACTCGATTATGTACACGCACTATCTGTTGTCATCTTTGAAAATAGACACGAAATCATGGAAGAAGCACATCACTCAGCTACAAATGCTGCAATTCTTTATATTGGCGTATCATATCTCCCAATTACTGTGGACGGATTGCGGTTTCCCGCGATGGCCAGCACTGGTGTTGCTGCCGCAACATGTTTTCATGCTTGTATTATTTGCGGAATTTTATTACAACGCGTATATTAAGAAAGAGCCGGCGAGTGCAGCAGCGACGACGAAAACGGAGACGGACAGTGTCTCCACAGAAATCTCGCATGCCAAATTGAAAGAGCGATAAGTTCGCGTGGCGTACTATCCGCTCAATTTGTTTCTGCTATTATTTCTCCATTGTTAATGTATCGATATCAAAGAGTTAAACATTAGTTATTCATGACTTGTGAACTCGCAACGAAGTTATCGCATTTCACGGCAGTTTCCGTTATAACACACAATGTACATCTGTTGTTTAATAAGCCCCGAGACCAACCATGAAACACTTATATTTTTGAACAAAATGGACTTTATTTTTCACTGTAATTTCCTTTTATCTCGATACATTTTGTCTATCTCTTTTCTAGTCCTCTTATTCCGTCAGAAAAGTAGATTGTGTCAAGCCCTGCAAAATACTCGTTTGCAGTTGCAATTATTAGGTGTACAAATGAATAATCCAAATTATTTTAAGCAGATATGAAATCAATTTTAAATTGAATAGATTTTCCCGCTCTTTTGTGATTATGCAATGTTGACATATAGTTATTAAAAAGAACATATAGTTTGGCGAAAGGCCCAACATAACCAAAAAGTATTCAGTTCAATACAGTCGAAAATGGCAACAGATAAGGTGCATATCCGACAATGCATTCTTTACGAATTCCAACGAGGAAAAAATGCTATAAGAGCGTGCGAATCGGTTTGTTCTTTTCTCGGCGAAGGTATTGTATCATACGATGTGTGCGCATTTTGGTTTAAGTGGTTTAAAAGCGGTAATTTCAGTCTAATCGACAAACAACGCCCTGGAGGCTCTCCGAAGTGCGATAATGATGATTTGGAACAGCTGCTCGCTGAGAATTCGGCACAAACACAAAAGAGCTTGCAGAACAGTTGGGAGTAACGCAGCAAACGATTTCCCAACGCCTACATGAGATGGAAAAGATCCAGAAAGAAGGAAATGTGTGCCTAACCGCATGAACTCACTGAAACCAATAAAAATCAACGAGTGCTAGCGTGTATTTCTCTTCTCAATAAGCAGCGACGAAAGTCTTTCTTGTGGAAAATCGTTACGGGCGAAATGAATACTCTATGACAATCCGAAACGCAGAAAGTCATGGGTACATCTCGGCGAATCATCAAAATCGCTTCGGAAAGAAGGTTCTTCTCTGCATTTGGTGGGATATCAAGGTGCTTTATTATGAGTTGTTGAAACTGGGTGAAACAGTTACTGCGGACTGCTACCAACGTCAATTAATCTACTTGAGTCAAGAATTGGAACGAAAACGCCCGTATACTGGCAAAAGAAAACGTCCAGTGAAATTGTTGCATGACAACGCCAGGCCACACTTTGCTTCCAATACAAAAGACACCACAATGAGTCTTGGCTGGGACGTCTTGCAGCACCCGGCGTATTCACCAGACATTACTCCATTCGATTATCACTTATTCCGGTCGATGCAACACGCCTTGTCCGCTATGCACTTCCAATCAGTGGATGAGATCCGAAAATGGTTTGACGACTTTATCGTGTTCAAAGACGAAATATTTTTCCAAGATGGAACTCATCAGCTGACTGAAAGATGGCTTAAAGTTGTAGAAAGCAATGGCGAAAACTTTGATTGAATAATTTAATTTACTTTCGTTTAAAATAAATCTTGAATGTACCTGAAAAAATTAGGTTACTCATTTGTATACCTAATACTTCCCCACTGGTTGTGAATTTTTTTCCATCCAATCATTTCTTCATGTTCTGGTATAAAAAAGTCGCAGGGGCTGAATCAGATGAATATCCTCCCTCAGGGGAGGAGGCTAAGTCGTAGTGTAATTCATTTAAATTCAAGCAAATTCTTAAATAATAAAGCAATTGTCCATGACGATTTACGATAGATATACGAGGTCTGTCCAAAAAGAACATTTTAAAAATCATCTTATTTTCCTAATATACAACTTAACCTGACTTATCTTCTTCAAAATAATGTCCTTCACTGTTGATACATCTTTCTCAACGTTTTTTCCACTGTTGGAATGCATTCTGATATGCGATTTGTGGAACGGCCTTGAGTTCCTCTAGCGACTTTTTTTATTTTATCTATACTCTGACGGCGTCCTTTTAAAGAATTTTTTAGCTTAGGGAACAAAAAGAAGTCAGCAGCTAAATCAGGTGAATATGGAGACTGGGGAATGACAGTCGTGCTGTTTTTTTGCAAGAAATGTCGAATAAAGAGCGCCGAATGCACGGAAACATTATCGTGGTGTAGCATCCATGTTTTGTTCGCCCGCGCTTCAAATCTTTTCTTCCTGATTTCCTCCCTCAAACGCCGCATCACTTACAAATAAATCTCTTTGTTGACAGTTTGATTATGCTGAACATACTCATGACGCACGCAAAAATTGTGACAATACCTAAATACGCACTCACTCAAATCACTGTAGACTGAAAGTGAAAGCACGCAGAATGACGCGGATTTTATTTTAGAACAATTACACCGTAGAACGCCATCCCGCGGGCAAGCAAATATGCAAGCAAATAACGTGTTGGTGCGTAATTTGAAAAGTGCGGTTTCTTTTTGGACAGATCTTTTATGTGGATTGATACGTTGTTCTGATAAAAAAGCACCTTTCTCCTTTTCAAATGCAATAGCTTTTTGTGATTTTTCCGTTGAAAGTCCTAATAATGATATATGATGTATACCAGTGATAGTTTTCCTTTTCTGAGGATAATCGATGAGAAATATGTCATGGGCATCTTAAAAAGCGGTCCCCATGTTTCTGGCCGAATAAAACATCTTCACCTTTTCGTAGCAGATTCGCCTGATGAAATTCATTTCTTAACTGCTGATTGCTCCTTGCTTGCAGGTAGTAGTGAATCTAGGTTTCGTCAACAGGTGAACGAATTAATTGAAAGGATCTTTTGTATTTTTTGTATCCCGCTTCATCGATCCAAAGACTCCTTTGAAATGTTTTGTCGAATGCGTTTTTGGTCCAACGTCACCAAACGCGGCAACCATCGCGCAGTCAAATTTCTCATATCCTAATCTTCATGTAATATTTTAAACATACTACTGTGATCAAAAAATAAGGTGAATTTGTTTATAAAATGAAAAATCTTTATTTATTCTTCCAAATCAATTTCATAGCTTTCAATGTACTCCCCGTCCGACACAATGCACTCATGCCAACGTTTTTTCCAATCCTCGAAACAGTCAGAGAAGTCTTTTTCCGGGATGGCCTTCTTACTTACAATACTTTCTTCGATTTGGCTTTTATCTCCTCAATCGAGTCGAAACGGTGTCCCCGAAGCGGTCTTTTGAGTTTGTTGAACAGCCAGAAGTTGCACGGTGCTAAATCAGGCGAATACGGTGGTTGTGGAACGATATGGGTCGAATTTTTGGCGAAATGTTCTCGAAGAACCAATGCAGTGTGGGACGGTGCATTATCGTGGTGCAGAAACCAAGAATTGTCTGCCCATAATTCTGGTCTCTTGAGGCGAATAGCTTCACGCAAACGACGCATAACACTCAAATAATATTCTTTGTTGCCTAAAAGAAATTCATAGTGCACAATACCGCGATAATCGAAGAAAACTGTCAACATGACCTTGATTTTTGAGCGACTTTGGCGCGGTTTTTTCGGCCTTGGTTCACCTTTTGCACGATATTCGCTGAATTGGTCGGTTGTTTCCGGGTCGTATGCATAAATCCAAGTCTCATCTCCCGTAATGATGCGTTTCATGACGTCCTGGTAGTCAGAAATCATTGTTTCACAGATGTCAACGCGACGTTTTTTCCAAAAAGTTGAGTGTTTTTGGAACCAATCGAGTTTTGACGCATAAAACATCTTTTAAAATGATTTGGGTTGATCCAAATGAAATGCCCGTAGCATCAGCAAGGTCTCTAATTGTCAATCGACGATTTTCGAACAGCAAATCTTTGATTTCCTTGACGTGGCTTTCATCGGTAGATGTTGATGGTCGTCCGGGGCGCTATTCGTCTTGAACTCGTTCTCGGCCTTCTTTGAAGTCTTTGTACCACTTGTAAACATTTTTTTTCGACATAGCCTTATCACCAAAGGCCTTCTGCAACATCCTCAACGTTTCCGCGACAGAATATTCATTCCGCAAACAAAATTTAATGCAAATTCTTTGCTCAACAAAATCAGACATAGTAAAAATCAAAAAACTCACTTTTGTATGTTTACAAAATCACGTATAGTTCTGCAGCAATTGAATATATTGACATAAAACTCTGCATAGATGTCAAGTGCTACCAACCCACCAAGAAACAATTTCATGATTTTATAGTATCCGCGAAGTTTAAATGAAAAATTCACTTTACTTTTTGATCACAGTAGTACGTTCAGAAAATGTGCCTGCGTCATTTACTATTATTCTGACCTTCAGTCTCTGATCATTTAGTACGATATGATGCACTTTGCCGACCATTTCCTGATTGCAGTTTTTGGGCGAACCGAGCGCTCGTCATCAGATATACTTGTAGGCCAGCCTTAAACTCAATCTTTAACTCAATCTTTCACCGTTGAAAATGGAGGAGCAAAATCACCGTAAATAGAATCCAACTCGGTTTTGATTTCTCTTATAGTTTTCCCTTTCAGATTCAAATGTTTAATTACGGAACGAAATTTGATTTTTTCCATCGTTAACTAAACATACTGACGCGCATATTACAACTCATTGCAAAAACTAAACATTGCAATAACTAAACTTAAGGCTAAGCATTTCGGAGCAGTTATTAAAAAAATGTAGTTTTCACATCTTACAACATTTTCCATGCAGTAACGACATCTTCAGGCTCGAAATATTACTAACGACTCACATATCTACATATGGAAGATCACGAAATATGTATAATATTACGCTGACCCTATGCAGAATGTAGTTTGCTTCTTAATTATTGGCTGAGTGCAAAAGTTCGTGCGGAGTTTGTGAGTAAAAGTCACACAGTGATTAGGCAAACAAAAATCTTTATTCAATCAATGATATATTCTCCATCGTTTTCTATAATCTTTTCCCAACGTTCTGGCAGCATACGGATGCCTCGATCATAAAAACTGCGCGGTTTAGATTCGAAGAACGAAGAGATGCCGTTTTTTAAGGCCTCCAAAGAGTCAAAGTTTTTTCCATTTAAATAATTTTGCAATGACCGGAACAAGTGATAGTCAGATGGTGCGATATCAGGAGAATAGGTGGATTCGTTAAGACATCCCATTTCAGGCTCTTCAGTTTGCGCAGCGTCTTTTTCGAAACGTGTGGTCTGGCGTTGTCGTGATGAAAGACGACTCTCTTGCGATTTGACAAAATCGGACGTTTCTCTTTTATTTCTCGATTCAGATTGGTTAATTAGCGACAGTACTTGTCCGAATCAATCGTTTCGCCAGCGGGGAGAAGCTCGAAATAGATTATGCCCTTGCAATCCCACCAAACAGAGAGCATCACCTTCATCGGGTGCAAACTGGCCTTTGGCATTGCGTCACCATGCTCACCTGATTGTTTTCATGTCCGTTTGCGCTGAACATTGTTGTAGAGGACCCATTTCTCATCGCCCGTCACTAGTCGATCTAAAAACGACTCGTTATTGAGCCGCCCGAGTAAAGAAACGGCTGCAGAAATTCGCTTGATTTTGTTCTTCTCGGTCAGCAAATGGGGCACCCATATATCGAGCTTCAAATCGAATCCCATCTTTTTTAAACGCCGAAAAGCTGTTGATCGGTCAACGTTTAGTGCTGTAGCAACTTCTTCTGTTGAAATTCGCGGATTATTGAGCACTAAAGTACGCAAAACATCGTCATCAATGTCAGAAGGTCGACCAGAGCGTGGCTCGTCTTCAAGGTTAAATTCTCCGCGCCGAAATTTAGCAAACCATTTTTCCACAGTTCGTTTAGCTGGTGCTTCATCCTGATAAACATCCTGAATGTTTTTTACGGCTGCGGCAACGTTTATTCCCTTCCGAAACTCGTAAAGCATAACATGCCGTAAATGCACCTTATCGATACTCATTTTTAAAGTGATATTTCTCGAAGCAGTTTGTATGAAAACAAATGATTTTTTTTTAATAACAGCTGAAGACGTCACCTTTCCAACGTTATATAATATGTAGATGGAAGTATTAATGACAACACTTTACGACGCTTATAACTCTATCTATTGAAACTCCGCACGAACTTTTGCACTCACCCAATATATCAAATGCCTTTTTCTCCTCTTTTTCTTTTTTATTTTATTTAAAAGGATTTCACCTAAGTGACATAACGTCGTCATTTCCTGTAACAAGAAACTGTTGGAATTCTGGAACTATTCAATCTACAATGTCGATCAATAGAAAATGAGACGTGTGTTCGTATGAGTAATTAATATTCAATAATTTTTCATCGTCATGGACGGGTTAAGTTATTCGAGAAGTCGACGATTTCCATGAGACAGCATATGATAATTTTGATGCATTGTCAGTGTATATATTTAACGTTCTTCTGATTGTAATACAACGAAGTCAAGACAGAAATTTGATGAGAAGCAACCTGTTCGACAGTTGTTTGAAAAATTGCGAAGTGGCTCGTCGTGTCGAAAAGCATCAGCAAAGAAAGGAAACCAATACTTTTCCAACAACGAACATTGCGTTTTAAGATAACTGTTTTGGGGGGAAAGATAAGAGGTACGGATATTTGGACCAAGGAAGAAATAAAAAAGACAGAGAAAGAGATCCAATTAAGCGTACGAAGATTATAATAAGAAAATTATAAACATTGTTCGATTTTCATCATGACTGCGCTTCCAAACGAAGTGATAAAAGGATACTTATTCCTGAACGACCATTTAGCAGGTTAGAGTTTCAACCATTATATCCATTTTTACGCGTTCTTTGGCTGTCGGTTTTCATTTGTTGAGAAACTTATATTGATGGACTTTCGCATGTAACAAAGAATCATAACGGTAAGGCAACGTAACCGCTTGACCGGTAAGTTAGCAGTTCGGGTACAACTTATACGTACAATAAAGAGTTTCTCGTCTTCATTCATGATCCACTGCACTGTGCACAGCGGAGAGACGTGATGCATCATTATAAAGTAACGAGTCGTCTGCTATCTATCACGTCTAAAACTTTTTAAAAAACATATTATAATACTATATATATTATACTATACTACTAATAATACTAATACTATATATATATTATAATACTATAAGCAAGAAAAATTCGCGGCCTTTAAAATTAAAACAGACTATATTTACAATAGCTTGTTATTTTTCATGCAAATATTGATAAATGCGTCATGTTTGCTTTGCCATATGCACCACAGCCGAATACGCATTTTAATTCAATGAAATCAGAATATATCTCTGATCACATAATACTGATGACATAATACTCGTGTACGAGTAAATTACGTATTAGGTGTACTTTGCAACTTTGCTTCCGCCGTTTTCCTATAAATGGCTTTAGCGGTAAGTAATGTTCGAAATAAATAGATCATAGACGTCGTGCAATAAACTTGGCAATAAATCTGCGGCTGAGGCTCATCGAATGCTCTTAAATACTTATGGTGAGGCCGCTATTAGTGAAAGAGCGTGTCGTGAGTGGTTTCAACGCTTCAAGAACGGTGATTTTCACGTCGAAGACCGGCATAGTGATGGAAGAGAGAAGGTTTTCGAAGATGCAGAATTGGAGGCATTACTTAATGAAGACTCGTGTCAATGTCAAGAAGAATTGGCACGATCATTGGGAGTGACTCAAGAAGCAATTTCAAAACGCCTCAAAGACATGGGAATGATTCAGAAGCAAGGAAATTGGGTGCCGTACGAGTTGAAAGCGAGAGATGTTGAACGACGTTTGTTTGCATGTGAATAGTTGCTTGAAAGGCAAAGACGGAAGGGATTTCTGCATCGCATTATGACTGGGGACGAAAAATGGGTTCATTACGATAATCCCAAGCGCAGAAAATCATGGGCACATCCCGGCCATGCTTCCACGTCGACGGCCAAATCGAATATTCACGGCTCCAAAGTCATGCTCTGCATTTGGTGGGACCAGTGCTCGGCGTAGTGTATTATGAGCTGTTAAAACCGACTGAAACAATCACAGGCGATCGTTATCGAACGCAATTAATGCGTTTGAGCCGAGCATTGAAAGACAAACGGCCACAATACAACGAGAGACACGATAAAGTGATTTTGTAGTGTTACGTCCTGCAGGAGGAACGCAACTTGACGCTTGCTTTCGCAAGCTTCGACGTACTCGCAAATCTGCGGAACAGATCATGGATCGGAATGATCCCTTTATCTGGCGCAGACGTACGTCGGTGGTCCTTTATTTAGGTCAAGGAACTGAATCCTTTTACCTGGGATAGGACCGTGAGCGACAGTTGAGGGAAGGGAGAATTTTTGGTTGAGAATAATTATTTGGAAAACGTGATTGGTTTACAATTACAAACAACTTGTTTTATTAGTGATTAGACGGAAGTTCACAATGAAATAAAATTTGTAAGATTTTATAATGTGTCCGTATACATATGTGGTTAACAATCGGGCTCAGAACAATGATTCTCGATTACTCAGAACAATATTCCGTGTTCGTTATGTCCGACTGTGATCGAAAGGATTGGGCCACTGACGTCTGATTTAACAATTAAGGAGGAATGCCAAGGAGGATAGAAAACGGAAGTAAAACGAAAGGAAAAGAAAAGAGAGAGAAGAAAAGATAAAAAAATGAAACGAAAGAGGTCACTCAGGTAAAAGAAAATATAAGCAACTTACTGCTGGACTTCTCTGATCTTAGTAGACAATGAAAGGTGTGGTTGCTGCGTCTCTGTGAGGATAGATGCCTCAAGTTCTGCGCCAAGGACAGGCAGCTGGTTTCGGCAGGATCGCTCTCAATGGCCCAAGAAGGCACAAGATCGTTACACCGAATAATTAACAAGTGAAGAATATTGGTCGGTCTAAGCCACAAGTTGGCTTGATTGTTAAGAAACCCTGAAGGGGTGCTGGAGAGAAGCGTCTATCCTGGGTGCTGGATCGGCGAGAAATGAGTGAGGCTTTTGACTTTTCTCAAAAAGTCAGCTCGGTTGAGAGAGTGGGGTTTTGGGGGAAATGTTCCAGAAGATTATTTTATAGGAGATAAAATGCATGTGGCAATAAGAGGATTTCGAAAGTCTTTTGTAAATAAAAAAAACGTGGCAGCTATCTTAAGAAGTACATATCGATATTTCTAAGAACGATGTCGTGGTACTATTATCAATGGTTAAGCGCGTGGAAAACAGGATAGGAGTTGATTCAAGATTGTTAGTATTTTCGGGGTATCGAAAATTCCAGAGATATCGTCGTGTGGTATCATGCCTGAGCGCATTCGGCCATATGATAAGTAATCATAAATTCGATTTCCCTTATTTATAAAAGAAGTCTAGGGTCCGCTGAGTCAGCAGGACGTAACAGTAGCATGACAATGCTCGACCCCATGTTGCGAGAATGGTCAAGTCATACTTGAAAACGTTGAAATGGGAAGTCCTACCCCACCCGCCGTATTCTCCAGACGTTGCTCCCTCTGACTATCACTTGTTTCGATCAATGGCACACGGCCTGATTGACCAGCATTTCCGGTCTTATGAAGAAGTAAGAAATTGCATGGATTCGTGGATCGCTTCAAAAGATGACCAGTTTTTTCAACGCGGGATTCGTACGCTGGTCGAAAGATGGGAGAAAGTAGTGGTCAGCGATGGACAATACTTTGAGTCATAAATGTATAACCAGTTTTTTATAATAAAGCCTCGAATTTCGGAAAAAAACGGCTGAAGCAAAGTTGTACACCTAATATATACAAAAAAGTATATCAAGCTGAACAAGATCTCGGTACACCCAAGCAATTCTTTTCTCGACGTGTTTTTCAGACAGCGGAAGTTTCTTCACTTTGCTTCGATATTTTTCATTATGTGCACGTATACATCTTATTGTGTCACATGACATATGATTTAGCCCTTTTTTCTTCGATACGGCTTCAATTCACGTCACTATGATATTGTCTACAAATATTCGTACAATCAGTGCATCTACTGTCCGTCGTTATCTGCATAGAATTACGTTCCGGGAAATCATCGACTTTTTTCACCTCAATAAGTAGCGGTTGGCCCCCTCACTTATAAATATTTTAAACTTTTTCATATACTTAATAACAGCAAAGCACGACATTTTTGGTCTTTCAGGATGTATACAAAAAAAACAAATCATCAAAACGCTATGCGTATGCACGCATCACGAAATATATGTCTTTTTTTCACGAAGGTCGGACAACAATTGAAGCTTTCTATTCCAAACATCTTAATAAAATTATCCCACTATTAACTCTTTGGAATTTCGCGTGTAGCAGTTTCCATGTAAAAGTTTAAGTGGACAAAATTTTATCAAACAGACTATATGTATATACGCATAATTGTAAGACATACTTGTAATCATATTGCTATTTTTTACTGATTTTTTATTAGTAATTTTTTTCTGTTTCAAGATCCACGTACAAAAGATTTCTTTCTGGTTGACACACTATGGCGGCTCCCACTTTTGATTATATTCTACATGTATAGCATATATGTTCTTCTGCCGAAGTTTATGGAAAAAAGGGTACCGTACAAGTTGAACAGAATATTACAGATATATAATGTCTTACAAATTATATTTAACATGTACTTATTTTATATGGTAAGTTGTAAATTTAAGTACTCTTAAACTTTCGATTTCTCACTAAAGTAAAGATGAAAAGAGGACATTCTGTCACTTAATCATCAAATTATTCGATGTACAGAAAATACCAAACGCTAACATGTAAAAAGTCATAACTTCGGTCATGTTGTTAATTTCGTAAACTTTTTGATACGCTTAAAGGAAAGAATGCTTCTAAATGTAATATTTAACATTGTACCTGAATTATCCTAAATTGATCATTTTATTATATAAATGGGGCGAGCAAAATGACACTGGTCTATAAAAGTCTAAAAAGATTTACAGACATTTTATATTTACACAGCTATTAAATACAGCTTGGTTAAGGGGATACAATTTTAATTGCGAACCTGTCGATTACTCGTATACACCAAATGCAATACAGGTAATTGTAAGAAATTAATTAATTACATATGTACAGAAATTAGCAGGATGTGTTACACCCCGTCTCTCATACTTTGCCTTACTCTCTTTCTGTTCTGATCTTCTTTCACCGATGCTAATTCTGCGAAATTTGTACTTACATTTTGTAAATAAGACGATATTTAGTATATTATATAGTTATATCATAGCCATGAGAAATCTTTATTTTTCTGCGCTTCGTATTAAAAAAAGAAGAAAGGTTACTGAATGACAAAACAATACACAATTTAACCACTTACCAGATTGCCAGATTGGTGTGGTATTACTTCATGCTCAAGATCGCAGATCTGCTGGAGACATTCTTCTTTGTACTTAGAAAGAAACAAAGTCAAGTCAACTTCCTTCACGTATATCACCACTGTGGCATGGTAATAGCGGTTTGGACTGCCCTTAAATATTATCCCGGTGGTCACGGTACATTTATAGGTACGTATAATTGCAATGATAAATGTACTCGCGGAATATTAAGATCTGTATTACGTAATATGCTGGAGAAACAAATTTTTTTGGCAAATGCCCTTCATCTTTTATAAATTCACTTGTATATGAAGTATTTCACGGCGACACCAATCCAACATTCTCGTATAATTTATTACTGTGATTAACAACCATTTTATAACATGCAGCCGTGGGAATTTGCATCTCATTATGTTTTTTGATCGATCGTTAATATTTTCTTTCAGGAGTAATCAACACACTCGTTCATTCGATTATGTACACGCACTATTTGTTGTCATCTATGAAAATAGACACGAAATCATGGAAGAAGCATATCACTCAGCTACAAATGCTGCAATTCTTTATATTGGCGTATCACACTTCTCAATTACTGTGGATGGATTGCGGTTACCCGCTATGGCCAGCACTGGTGTTGCTGCCGCAACAAGTTTTCATGCTTGTATTATTTGCGGACTTTTACTACTACGCGTACAGTAAGAAGAAGCCGACAAGTACAGTAGCGACGACGAAAATGGAGATGGACGGCGTCCCCGCGAAAATCTCAAGTGGCAAATTGAAAGAGCGATAATTTCGCGTGGCGTATTATCCGCTCGATTTGTCTCTGTTATTATATTTTTATTTTTAATGTATCGGTATCAAATTGTTAAATGTTAGTCCTTTATTACTTATGAACTCGCAATGAAGTTATCGCATTTCACAACAGTTTCGCTCACAATATACAATGTACATCGGCTGTTTGATTAATCACGAATCTAACAATAAAGAACTTACGGTTTTGGACAAAATGGATTTTTTTTCACTATAGTTTTCTTTTATCTCGATACATTTTGTCGATCTCTCTTCTAGTCCTCTCATTCCGACAGCGAAATAGATTAGGTCAAGCCCTGCAAAATATTCATTTACTGTTGCAATTGCTTCTCTGTTGATTGCGAATTTTTCTCATCTAGCCATTTCTTTGTGTTCTAATAAAAAAGCCGCATAGGCTAGATCAAACGAATAGTGGAGGGAAGACAAGTCATTTCATTCAAAGCAAGTTTTTAAGTAATAAAGCAATTTGGTCATGATGATTGCATATGTGTGAATTAGTATTAGTGTTATTGTATATGAATTAGTATATTTAGTATATTATTATATAGAATTAGTATATTAGTATGTTCTGATATTCTAATAATGAAGCATGATGTGTAACAGTGACAGTTTTTTTTTTCAAAAATAATCGATGAGACATATGTCATGGCCATTTCACAAAACAATCCCCATAATGTTTCTGGCCGAATGAAACTCTACTTTTTTGCGCTTCGTATCAATATGAAGAAAGAAGGAAGGTCACTAGTAGTAAAGGAATACGGTCTCTAACTCAAATTGCAAAATCTTTAAGTAAAATTGGATGTTAATTGATTAAATTTTTTTATCGATAACTCTTTCCGCAAAATCTTTTTTATTGCTTCTATGGGCAAGATGATGACCATGACTTCACGCATACGTCAAGAGAAAATGTATATCAGGAGACGATGCGAGACTCGAACCCGGACTCTCGGGGTTCCTATTATGCAACGGTTCGACTACCTGGATCACGTTAATAGACAATTGTTAGCGGGACGCATAGCGAAAGCTTCTCACAACGTGTGTGTGATGACGCATACGTCAAAAGAAAATGTACGTCAGGACGAAGCCAGACTCGAACCCGGGGTTACTATGCGACGGTCTAACCATTCAGACCAACGTGGACTGTTGCTAGTGGATGCATAGTAAAGCTTCACAAACGGTGCATGAGGTCACTACGTCACGACAAGAGAGGAGGTAAACAAAATCATAAGTATCTCTTTTTAATTTTATTTTATTTTATGTATAAACAAATTAAAATGGTTATATATTGGGAATACAAATTAGTTCGGTCCGTTCTTTGTGTTAAAAGATGTATTTATTTCAAAACAAAATGAATGAACAGAATGAACAGATAAATTAAAGTATTTATCATCGCTGGCTACTACTTTCTCCCATTTCTCAGGCAATTTTCGAAATCCATCTTGAAAAAATGACTCGTCTTTTGAGGCCTTCCAAGTTTGGAGCTAATTTTCGATATCTGCGAAAGAAGTGAACCGGTGACCTGCCAAATCGTGCTGCATCCTTCGGAACAACTAGTAATCAGAAGGAGTAATGTCCGGAGAATACGGCGGGTGCGGTAAAACATCCCATTTGAGCGTTTCCAAATATTTTTTTACGACTTTTGGCTTTTTACGACATGAGGCCGAGCGTTGTCATGAAGAACGCCTTTCAACGTCTCTCGGTTTCAGTTCATAAGGCACGCAATTTCCTTGTTTTTGAATAATTCCCATGTCCCAATCGTACGAAAACGGTTTGTTGAGTCACTCTCAATGATTCTGCAAGCTCCTCTTGCGTTTGACTCTGATCTTCTTCGAGTAATGCCTCTAATTCTTTGTCCTCGAATTTTTTTGACTGTCCAGAGTGAGGCTTGTCTTCGACGCTGAAATCTCCATCCTTGAAACGTCGAAACCATTCCCTACATGATTTATCATTTGGAGCAGCGTCACCATAAACTTTAACAAGCATTCGATGGGCTTCAGCTGCACTTTTCTTCCAATTAAAGCAGAAAATTAAAACCTCCCGCAAATGCTGCTTGGTTAACACAAAATTCGACATTTTCAACACTGTAAGAAGCAAGGTTTTATATGAAACTCAAAGCGATATAAACTGAATATTATTGGTAGATGTCTAACCTCTCTGAAACCGCCAAAATCGGCAGTCACTATAAACCATTCATAACAGCCGGAGCCATCTTTTGAAAACGGACCGAACTAATTTGTACACCCAATAACTTCTCCCGTTAACGTGAAAGTTGCCTCGTATGTAAAACCAATTTGATAAGGGAACATGGGCCGAACATGGTGCCATCATTCTTTCACAGAAATCTATACGAAGCTCCACATCTCCGTCTTGCAATTCTTGGACATATTGTAATTTGTATGGATGGAACTTGTTTTTCCTTTAAAATTCTCCAAACAGACTTGGGAGCAATATTATGAGTTTGAGCGGCTCTGTTAATAGTAGAATTGGGACTTTCAATAGATATTTGCAGAACATCTAGTTGTTTTTTTTCGTTAACGGCAGGTTTCTCTGATTAGGGCGATTGTTTGCGCTACCAGTTTCTCTGAAACGTTCCATTGTTTTTAGGACAGTGGACTTATTAATTCGACGATTCGGATACGTCTCATCAAATAATTGAGCGACAGCAGCGTACGACCGTTCGTTATCACCCCATCCCACGCATCATGAGGATAGTGATTTTTTCACGTTCCGACAATTCGCTAGCCATTTTTAAAACGTTTAATTTTTAATCTGCCTAAGATCTGTGAGAACTGATTTTAAGTAGCCGTGAAAACAACTGATTTTAAGTAGCTGTGAGAACAACTGATTTTAAGTAGCAGTGAGAACAACTGATTTTAAGTAGCCATGAGAACAACTGATTTTAAGTAGCCGTGAGAACAACTGATTTTAAGTAGCTGTGGAGAACAACTGATTTTAAGTAGCAGTGAGAACAACTGATTTAAGTAGCCGGTTGATCCTGGATAACACTAAGTGCATGAAATTTTGAAATTTAAACGGCCGCCATTTTTAATGGGGGGAGGTCGTAGCGACTTAAAATTTTAAGGGTGTGTTTGTTATGAAAAGACCTTTCAAATGAGCCCCCATTCGATCCTTAGTCCAATTAAAAATTTTCAACCCCCTTTTATCCCCGCGTACAAGGGGGTGGAGAATGATCGGTATCCAAGCTTTCTTGAAAAATCAAAATACATGTTTTACCGTTTTTTGATATTTTCATTTTTACAAAAATTATTTAAGGGTTTCCACACTTTTGACAAACCCTGTATGTAAAATGGTTGGTATTCGACAATTCGCATAATTCATGGATACAAAGGCATAATATATTGTAAAAATGAATACAGTTTTATTATAACATTTGATGACATACTTAATTGTAAAATAGCTAATAAAACAAATAAACGACATAATGGTATACTATAATGTCCCCATGGTAACGTATTTATCGAGTCAAACACAATTTATTCCCTCTGGTCTTGTCCAGATGGATTAACTATGTAGTTTATCCTTTCTTACCTACATCGTCAACAGAGTTCAAATAAAAAAAGGCGCCCCCCGCGCCTTGTCGCATCCTGCCTGCCCAGTAGCGCTGCGCGCGCTTTGTCGCGCCCTGCGCCGCCACGCGCGCTGTAACCTCATTGTGTTTTCTCTTCTTACAGAGTCAAGTGAGTTCAAGTTTCCGCGCTTATTTTATACTTTTCCAATTTTCTCGACATGATGAAGCATCGGAAAGACCGATCCCCACGTTCTTCACTAAAGAGCCGACGTAAGCACCGGGAGCGGTCCTCTAGCAGGCGATCAGGTTCTCGATCGCTCTCAAGATCGCGACTTAACCTCTCTCGCCAGTCGCCGCACCACTTGAGAGAGAGAGTATTCAGTGACGCGTTCACCATCTTGTGACCGAATCTTACACACACTAAGCGAGTTTATGGATTATTGGAAGCATCGGAGGTCCCCGGCACCCAGCGAGGTGTCGGAGGACGGGGAGAGACCAACGATTCTACCTCCGCCACTAGATCACACGTTGTCCTCGGAAAAGTCCGGCGAGGCTTCTGCCGAGATATACGTTGAGCATAGGGCCTTCAGGGGCCAGGATGGCGATCCAGGTATGTCCCCGTATTGGCTTCTCGCCACGAATAGCGACACAAAAGGGATATAAACATCTGCTCTCTTTCCATCGCATTTCCAGTACACTCTCCTTTTCTTTTAGGACAGGTCTCATCTCCACCTAATAATGTTTCCTTCTCTACACCAGTGATCACAGCAACGCTTGAAGAAAACCTGCCTGATATAGAGGAGACTGAACCGAATGGCCTTGCTTCCGAATTATTCGGAGAACAATCTCGCCCACCTGTTGCAGCTATTTGGTCGCAAATTATTTTAAACACGACCAAGTCAGAGGTCCGCACAGGTCTTAAAGAAGAATTACGCAACACCTTCCTTTGAAATGTTTTGTCGAATGTATTTTTGGTCCAACATCAGCAAATGCGGCAACCATCATGCAGTCAAATTTCTCATATCCTAATCTTCATGTAATATTTTAAACATACGTTCAGAAAATGTGCCTGCGTCATTTACTATTATTCTGACCTTCAATCTCTGATCATTTAGTACGATATGATGCACTTTGCCGACCATTTCCTGATTGCAGTTTTTGGGCGAACCGAGCGCTCGTCATCAGATATACTTGTAGGCCAGCCTTAAACTCGGGTAACTCAATCTTTCACCGTTGAAAATGAAGGAGCAAAATCACGTAAAATCCAACTTGGTTTTGATTTCTCTTATGGTTTTCCCTTTCAGATTCAAATGTTTAATTACGGAACGAAATTGATTTTTTCCATCGTTAACTAAACATACTGACACGCATATTACAACTCATTGCAAAAACTAAACATTGCAATAACTAAACTTAGGGCTAAGCATTACGGAGCAGTTATTTAAAAAATGTAGTTTTCACATCTTACAACATTTTCCACGCAGTAACGACATCTTCATGTTCAGGCTTGAAACATTACAAACGACTCACGTATGTACGGTCATGGACATAAAGGTTGTCACTTTTTTTTAATGACTTTCGGGACGCATCCCAACTCGAGAAAGATGAGAGCTGCTGCTCCGCCTGCGGAGCACGCCTACGCAGTAACTCACTACGAAAGACGAGAAATGAAATATACGTGGTATGACATAAGTATGTCAACAATTATTGCATTCAGCAGAGAAAACCGCTCAGTGAGCGATTAGTGACTAAATAAATTCGATTTCACTTAAAATTTAATATACATACCTGTTCCTGTTCAATACCTTGCAAAAGACGCATTCCCATTTGAATGACTTACACTATGTATCTATCCCTCCGCTGCTGATTTTTCAAAATGTAAGAATTGGGTGCGTTCACGACACTCAACGGTTGAGCAACTGTTGAATAATTTGTCAACGTTATTGGTCCGAATGTAAGGATCTAACAGTAAGGACCAATAGTCACTAATCGCTCACTGAGCGGTTTTTCTCCGGTAAACGCAAATGATTGTTGACATACTTATGTCATAC
The DNA here is from genome assembly GCF_003227715.2 of Harpegnathos saltator. NCBI lineage: Eukaryota > Metazoa > Arthropoda > Insecta > Hymenoptera > Formicidae > Harpegnathos > Harpegnathos saltator. The sequence continues at coordinate 775,784 of NW_020230360.1, forward strand.
CATATATTTCATTCCTCGCCTTTCGTTGTGAGTTTACAGCGCAGGCGTGCTCCGCAGGCGGAGCAGCAGCTCTCATCTTTCTCAAGTCGGGATGCGTCCCGAAAGTCATTAGAAAAAAAAGTGACAACCTTTATGTCCGCGACCGTACATATGGAAGATCACGAAATGTGTATAATGTTACGTTGACCCTATGCAGAATGTAGTTTGCTTCTTAATTATATCAATTACCTTTTTCTCCTCTCTTTCTTCTTTATTTTATTTAAAAGGATTTCACCTAGTGACATAACGTCGTCATTTCCTGCAACAAGAAACTGTGTTGGAAATCTTTAACTATTCAATCTACAAAGTTGATCAATAGAAAATGAGACGTGCGTTCGTATGAATATTTAATATTCAATACTTTTTCATCGTCATGGACGGGTTAAGTTATTCGAGAAGTCGACGATTTCCATGAGACCGCATATGATAATTTTCATGCACGCGTCAGTGTACATATTTAACATTCTCCTCATTGTAATATAATGAAGTCAAGAGAGAAATTTGATGAGAAGCAACCTGTCCGACAGTTGTTTGAAAAATTGCGAAGTAGCTCGTCGTGTCGAAGANTTACCATTTTGTTCTTTATTAAATAAGACAAAATTAATATTCTGCTTCAGTTTAATAGTTGTAATTTCAGAAGTTATCATAAATACTGATCATGTAAGGCAAAGGATTGTATAAAGTATAAGTTGTCGTATCATCCACGTGGATTTTCTCATGTCGACACTACCAGTGATATTTAATCTGACTGTATTATTTGAAGATTGTGAAAAACATTTAACAGGATAATATCTTTGACTTAACCACGTATCCATAATTTCACTAATTCTAACAATTTTTATTGGTTTCTGTCATCAAGTATATGTTGTAAAGTGATCCAGAGATTATCAGGAGTGGCAGAACGAAACTTACTATAAAGAGAAAAGTTCAACGTTGCGTGTATGTGTGCGTGCACGTGTATATGTTTATGTTATTAATAATTTATGAATTTTACAATACGAAACACATTTTTACTTAACCACGTGTTCAGTTTAGCTTTTTAACGTAAATGCATAAATATATCAAAATTCTACGTAATAAATAATATGCCTCTCTTAAGCCCGATTAATTAATTAATACATAAACACATAGATTTGAAATAGTATAAATTCTCTCGTACATATAGTTATCTTTCACAGGCAACACCTAATAGCGAAGTACGTATTATATAATGATACTACAAAGTGTTACTTACAATTCGCCCAAATATTTTTTGACAGCTAGTTGAAACTTATCTCGTGTGATTATATACTCTATCATACGTAAAAGAGCGAGACCTGTAAATAAAACAGAACGATGTATATAACAAGTTTATTTGGTTTACATAGAGTAAGGACCAAGTCTCATAATTTATATGGTATTTTCTTCCAACGATAAATGAATATTTTTTTTTTAAATCTCCAGTTAAACACTAACCTTTATTATAATACCAACGAGAACAGAGGCCAACATCGATTTCATCCGCGACTCGTACATCATATTCGGAAAGAGCTCTCATCTGACAGTTAATTTCATACTGAAATGTTAATTGAAGAATTTGGATTGCATAGAGATCCACTAATTGAACCGATAAACTAAGTGAACCGATGAAAATCTAGAATAAATCATTCTGATATAACTAAAATATACGCTAGTGCACAAATTAACATTATGCAAATGTACTCCAGCAAACATAAATATAACGGTTATATTATTGTAATATAACGAATATAATTTTGACGTTATATTATATAAGTTAACGTATTATATAATTTGAACATTATATAATATAATAAGTAAATTGCAAACAAATTACAAAAGTATAAGTTACACATACATACACTCATATTAGTAAATAAATAAGTTATAATACATGTACATTAGATGTAATTATCCACTCATATAAAATTGCAGTTATGTAACATACAAATAACATGTTACTAAAATATTACAGGATAGTTATTGTATATAACGAGACCGTAACTTATATATAACAGTTATATATAACAGTTATGTTATGAGGTTTCAAGCAAAAGTTATATGGCTGAAATATAAAAATTATACAAAATATATGACGAAAACCCTTACACCTGTCATGCTTACAAAATTAAATATTTGTTGTGCTATTAATTCTTTCCACATTAGCAGTAGCGGTATTCCATATACAATGAGGTTTGTACATGATTGAAAAACGATTAGAAAAATTAAGAAATGTCTTCAATACCGATCATTTGCCTTTAAATTCAAAAGTATCTCGCCCTCTAATAATGCTGATAGATATATATTAACCTCGTTCATGATATAATGACTGTAAAGCTTCGATAGTGTTTCGCCTATCCACAGGTCGGCCCACCGAGACTGAGTAACCACTGCTGTAAACGGCTGACGTGCCATTTGGTGCGAAATGACTTCGCCGATATGAGCCTTGCGGCCAGGGAAATCGATATCTTTATCATATGGAACATCCTTTTCACTATAAATTGTGAATTCATATGATCAGGTGATGACATGTATAATAGAAATGGCAGTATGCTTTTCTACAATTTAGCTCTTTCATAAATTACACTAACGTATAAAGTTAATTTAAAAGTTCTAATAACGAATTAAACACTGCATGATAATAACATCTATTTTATTATTAGGTGTGTGAATTAATTCGGTCTATCTGGCGGTCAATTGCTGTACTATGTAATTTTCTAACCTATAATGTCTGCAAAAGGCTTTATTCTTTAGTTTTGATATCTGGCAATAATATTCAGTTGATAAACGTTTGGGTTTGTAATAATAACATCGTGTTTATCTAATTCGAAAATGTCGAAATTCGAGCCAAAAAAGCATCATCTCCGGGAAGTTCTCATTTTCTGTTTTCATTTGAAGAAAACAGCCGCTTTAATTCATCGAATGCTCGTAGAAGCTTATGGTGAAAGTGCTCTCACCGATAAATCATGCAGAGAATGGTTTCGACGTTTCAAAAGTGATGATTTCAGTGTCGATGACAAATCTCGTCCAGGTCAGCCGAAGAAGTTTGAGAACGAGGAAGTGCCGGCGCTAATCGATGAAGATCCGTGTCAATCGCAATATGAGCTCGCGCAATTGTTGAATATTGATCGATCAACAATTTCTGTGCGTTTGGCAGCCATGAAAAAGATTAACAAAGAAGGAAGATGGGTGCCATACGAACTGAAAGAAAAAGACATCGAGAGGTGAAAAGCCATGTCTGAAATTTTGCTTGCCAGGCAAAAAAGAAAAGGTTTCTTGCATCATATTGTGACTAGAGAAGAAAAGTGGATATATTTCGATAATCCCAAACGGAGGAAATCCATTAGCGACCCATGAAAACCATCCACATCGATACCCAAGCGGAATATTCACGGCAAGAAAGTAATGCCCTGTATATGGTGAGGCCAAAAGGGTCTACACCCTACACTACTGTATCATGAACTATTAAAACAGAGCCAAACCATTACTGCCGAACTTTACCAACAACAACTGATCCATTTAAACAACGCATTGAAGAATAAGCGGCCGGAATATGCAAAGAGACACGACAAAGTGATCTTCCAGCACGATAACGCTCGGCCACATGTTGGAAAGATTGTGAAGGCCACATTGGAAGCACTTGGCTGAGACGTTTTACCTCACCTGCCGTATTCATCAGACATTGCTCTATCCGATTATCACTTATTCAGATCGATGGCACACGGACTTTCGGACCAGCACTTCAACAATTATGAAGAAATAGAGAAATGGCTCAATGAATGGATCGCTTCGAAGGACGAGTCGTTTTTCCATCACAGAATACAACAACTGCCAGACAGATGGGAAAAAATAATAGCAAGCGATGGCAAATACTTTGATTAGTATACTTTTTTATGTTTTTTTATACTAAAGTCTTTTTTTGGAAGAAAAAAACGAACCGAATTAATTCACATGTCTAATATATACCTATATATTATAAGACCAAAACATCCCATTGAATTTATTGTATTATTTGGGAACACTATGTGATCCCTCTTAGGCAATACATCGGTTAATTCCGTAAAGAATGTTAAGTAACGATCGACAGTTGCAATTATACTCGTTGCATCTTGTAGCATCTTCTTTTGCGACATGTGCCAAATGGTGTCACTCTTAGATATTTCACTCTTTGTATGATTATCGTTGTCTTCAAGCAGAGCAATGAACACATTGGAAGGAGATATCGAAGGCGTATCACTAAAATACGTCTTGTTAAAGTAGAAGTCAAACTTTTCTGTGAATATTTCGGGTACATTCGAGAAAACTTTAAAATGCTTAGGATATACTGTAGATATGTTGAAAATTGCCTTTAATCCGGGCTCATCCCAACATGGAAACACTCTCCGAGCCATGTTAGGTTGCATGATGACTAACCTATCGTTAGAACATATTGTAAACATAAAATATTTTAACCATTCTATAACATAAAAGATGTGGAAAAGAGTTTTCTACATATATGGATAAATTATATATAGAAAAAATCGGATAAATTAGCATGTGTCGCGATAGTAGAGAGTAGCGCGCTCGAATGATAGAGCTTGTAGTGCAGCCCATTTAGTCTAACAATAGCTGTCGACGTACTTTTTTCCTTTAGTTACGCGATGGCAACTGTTGCTAAGCAAAGTGGTTCGCTAGAACCTCGAACGTCCGAGCGCGCCATCCAGTACCGCCGCGACACACGCTAATTCATCCCATTTATTCCATGCATAACTCCATCCATTTTAACGATTTTTGCAAAATGCTATTTGATCCTTTTCTTTATCTCAATCAGCTGTATGCCTCTATTGGCTATTTGAGTTAGCAAACATAATGCACATATATGAATTATACAGGATGTTCCATAACTTGCTACAAGAAATTCATGGAGATATAGAACGAATTAAGATAAACATATAACCTCATACCGTTTTGCGATATTCGCAATAATTATTGGATTATTAATTATAGAAATGTGACGAGTGAACGCACACAGCCATGCATGATTAGAGAAGAATATAGCTATCCGTATTATTGCGCGGTCCAGTCGATTCAGCAACTGTTGTTGGTATGTGATGAAGAGAAGGACAATGTGCCGCGCTGTTTGTCTTATCTTAACGGCGAGATGCCATTCCTAGATCTCGCCGCACGCCAGCTGAATCGATTGAATCGCGTTAAGCCCGAACAACTCTTTTAATATTATTTCGGCGTACGATCACTTATTAGACTTTTATGATTAATAACTCGATAATTATCGCGAATACTGCAAAACAGTACAAGACTTTTATATTTGTCTTAATCTGCCATATGTTCCCATGTTACGAATTCATTGTATCGACTTAAGAGATATTCTCTACATAACTCATGATATTAATATTGTCTGCATATGATCACACAAAATTGTACGAAATTTAATTTATATATATGTCAATACTGAGAAAAGGCTGGTATACAAATATGAATTATGTAAATGCTTGTTTTCGCAATTATGATCATTTTTAATTGATTTATATACCGACATAGGGATTATGAACACTTTGTCGATAAATATTTTATAAGAAAACGTTGAATTAATCGGTTTTATTTTTGATTTTTACGAATGATAACTATATAAACCAGTATAACCAGCATAACACTTGTACCAGCAGAAAAGAATGTTTACATACAATGGTTAGCAGTATGATTCTCGTAAATTCTTACCTTGCTTTCTCAAGATTTGTTCCACTTTTCTTGTATTCGTATTTAACTACACCGTTCCAAGGACGACGACTAACAGAGCCAATTGACAAGTTATAAGTCCCAGGAACTATTATTTTATCAAACTGCAAATCCAAAATCTGCGAGTGTTTGCAATAACGGTAGCCAGTTAATCTGTAGCTTTCAAGTGAGTTGATATTTACAACCTTTATCCGACTGTTGATATCCAATTCATAGGCGTGCAAACTTATGACTCTTATCGAATTTTCAATAATGAACGTGATATCACTTATACAGTCAACTACGTTCCAATTCGGATTCATTAGCGAAAATATTAGGATATTCATGTTATATCGAATTGGCCGAGAGTTAGAAACCAGTAAATCATTATAAGAGGAAACATCCGAGCAATGTTGCAGGTCTATGTCTAAAGATTGATCATGATCAGTAGCAATGTAGTCTGGCAGAACAGCGGCGCACATCGAAATGTAACTTAACAATAATATTAGGAATTCCATGTAAATATTTCTCAAAGCCATATATGTACCTAAATGGGGAATTTAATTTTTTGCAGAATATTAGTTAATGATACGTTTTTATGAGGTCATTTATGAGGTCATTGTTCCATAATATTGTTACTTAATGTTGATATTAATGTAAGAAGACTAATACAACGGATATAAGGATTCAATATCTCTTACCTATGTGGATATATGTTCTGTATTTGATATTTCCACTTCTGGTGCTCGTTGCCTACTACCGTACGTAGCATAAATACAGCTTCTGATATAGAGGTCCGTTTACTTGGCCGAGAGTTAGACACAAAAAATATAAACACAAATCACGCAACAATGTTACGTTTTGAAAAACACCTTGACGCTAGATTGATTACATATAAAGAATTTTGCTAGGTAATAGCATATTTAGTTAATATTGATATCCTGAACTGATATTAAACAATATGGAAAATATTATATTTCATATATTATTTCGGAAACTTTACTGAATTTAACAATTTTGTAAACTTTGACAAAACATCACAAAGATTGACAAGACAAATTGTTTTAAAAACTTTAAAGAGAATAAACTTTTTCATTTGTTCAGCATGATTTTAATGTCTATTTACAAGAAAAAAACGACAAACATAGTTAACTTTTGAAATAATCCGTATTATTTTCAACAAACTTCTCTCATCTTTCGGGCAGCTGGCGAATTCTATTTCGGTAAAAAGATTGTGATTTCACTCAATAATATCAATAATGCTTTTTCATCCCTGATTACGATTTTGTGAAGAAAGTCATTTTGTTTGAATTATAACAACTAGGACATTATCGTATCAGAGCGTCTCACAGTTTCCACAGGCATTCCACTACGTTCTGCATCAATAACATCAAAATGGTCACTTCGAAACCCACTTTGAAACCATTTTATAAATTTTGTGGATCACAGCATCTTCATCTAAACCGAAACAAATCATTTTGGCGGCTTCAGTAGCAATTTTTTTTAACCGGAGCACAAAAAATACAGTGCTTAATATACTCCTTCTGAGAAGACATGGTACAAATTACTATTTTATGAGTTTATTTCGCAAGTAGAGAAAAGTTATGGGGCGTTTGAAAGGGTAAAACTGATACTTCAAAATCCCAAAATAGTAGGAAATAATTTTAATTTATAACAGAATTATAACTGATTGAATGTAAAGATCAATCTCTTTTGTATGTCTAATACACTCATCGATCTCATTTGTATATCTAAGATATACTAAGTATGTAAATTAAATCAGTGCTTTTACATTTACTTGGTCTTAAATAATATTTTGAATTTAAAGATTTTTTACCGCCATAATATAGTTTTAGAAGGACGTTATTTATATTTATAAAATGCTATGTGACTCATCTGCATTTTTGAGATCAACATGATGTCAAAAATCAATTGTGTTCAAGACGGCTGTTGACAAGATGCATGCCCGTTAACAATAAAATAATTAATTGCTTTGCGCTCGACCTACGTCATAATATTTCATATTTCTACCACGGAAAGAACTGTCCTCCAAGGCAAATTAACTGAAAAATAAAACCAGAGTTAATTTGACAATCATATCCGCAATAACAAGCTGAATTAGACTTAAAGAAATTATTATTATATTTAAATCACAAAGAGGTTTTGAAAAGAAAGATAATATCATATTTATAGCCGATATTAGTAATTAACTATAATAGTATAATAATAGTATTATAATTGTTATGAACGTTTGTAACGTAATACAATTTTTCTGATATAAATTCTTGTTGGTATCGAACAATTTATATTTGGAAAATATTATGTTTTATATACCACTTCGCAAATTTCATGGAATGTAACAAATTTATAAATCATGATGAAACATATTGCGAAGATTAACAAGAAGAATTACTTTGAAAACTTATAAAATAGAATAAATTTATTACTTATTTACTATAAATATGTCACTTATTAAATTGAGAAATAAAAAAAGTTTGATATGATAAAATTTGATATATTAATATTAAAATTAGTATTTTATAGGAAAATGAATAGAATTTATCGAGATCAGCAAATTCAATAACCTATACTTTTATTGGCTAATTCAGTAGGCTATATTTTATTTATTTATCCTTGAGACATCTTACAGAAGATAGTGCCTGGATTCTTAAGCTATTTGAGATTAACGGATATATGTAGTGGACACTTATGAAAGATTTATATTGTATTGGGTGAGTGCAAAAGTTCGTGCGGAGTTTCAATAGATGGAGTTATAAGCGTCGTAAAGTGTTGTCATTAATACTTCCATCTACATATTATATAACGTTGGAAAGGTGACGTCTTCAGCTGTTATTAAAAAAAAAATCATTTGTTTTCATACAAACTGCTTCGAGAAATATCACTTTAAAAATGAGTATCGATAAGGTGCATTTACGGCATGTTATGCTTTACGAGTTTCGGAAGGGAATAAACGTTGCCGCAACCATAAAAAACATTCAGGATGTTTATCAGGATGAAGCACCAGCTAAACGAACTGTGGAAAAATGGTTTGCTAAATTTCGGCGCGGAGAATTTAACCTTGAAGACGAGCCACGCTCTGGTCGACCTTTTGACATTGATGACGATGTTTTGCGTACTTTAGTGCTCAATAATCCGCGAATTTCAACAGAAGAAGTTGCTACAGCACTAAACGTTGACCGATCAACCGCTTTTCGGCGTTTAAAAAAGATGGGATTCGATTTGAAGCTCGATATATGGGTGCCCCATTTGCTGACCGAGAAGAACAAAATCAAGCGAATTTCTGTAGCCGTTTCTTTACTCGGGCGGCTCAATAACGAGTCGTTTTTGGATCGACTAGTGACGGGCGATGAGAAATGGGTCCTCTACAACAATGTTCAGCGCAAACGGACATGGAAACAATCAGGTGAGCATGGTGACGCAATGCCAAATGCCAGTTTGCACCCGATGAAGGTGATGCTCTCTGTTTGGTGGGATTGCAAGGGCATAATCTATTTCGAGCTTCTCCCCGCTGGCGAAACGATTGATTCGGACAAGTACTGTCGCCAATTAACCAATCTGAATCGAGAAATAAAAGAGAAACGTCCGATTTTGTCAAGTCGCAAGCGAATCGTCTTTCATCACGACAACGCCAGACCACACGTTTCGAAAAAGACGCTGCGCAAACTGAAGAGCCTGAAATGGGATGTCTTAACGCATCCACCGTATTCTCCTGATATCGCACCATCTGACTATCACTTGTTCCGGTCATTGCAAAATTATTTAAATGGAAAAAACTTTGACTCTTTGGAGGCCTTAAAAAACGGCGTCTCTTCGTTCTTCGAATCTAAACCGCGCAGTTTTTATGATCGAGGCATCCATATGCTGCCAGAACGTTGGGAAAAGATTATAGAAAACGATGGAGAATATATCATTGATTGAATAAAGATTTTTGTTTGCCTAATCACTGTGTGACTTTTACTCACAAACTCCGCACGAACTTTTGCACTCACCCACAATATTACAATATTTAGCAATCTGAAATTATTTCTAATTCTGCATTACAATTAATGAGGTCAAATATATACATAAAGTTTTCACTTAAAATATTTACAATAAATAAATATCCAGGAAACTCCAGAAATTAAATATCACAGTATTATTTGGGATACTTCCAGGTTATCCTAGTGTAACGGTCGAACTCCGCTGTTCGGTCGTTGCTACGCGTTTCGCGCGGATAGTGCTCGTCGGAGTCCGAGTTCGAGGAGGAGTAAAGCAGCGAGACACTTGAAAATGGTAATAGAAATAACTTAGCTTTATTCTATGCTTAATGAGATACGAGAGTTCGGCCCCGAAGGCGCTGTCGCGGGTCGCGTCTATTAGGCGCGCCGGTACGGTACGGTGCGGTGTGGGGAGCGGTACAAGCGCGCGTACGGACGGATAGGCCGCGCGGAAGGCGGGGCCTATTGCGCGACGCGTGTAGACGGTAACGACAGTAACGGCGCGGTGATCGGTCTCGCTTCGCGACGCGGGGCGTCTCGGACAATTATCGCCCAATACTCGTCTCGCAATCGCTCGCGTATACTACATGGGCTGAAAAGTCTTTGGCCTGACATATAGATGGCGCCACAAACTAAAAATCCTTATATTTCCTATAGAGTACCAACCTTAACTTAGATGCTATAAAAATTTCATGATATTTCGTTGACTCGTGTACAAGTTATAGCTTTCGAAGTGACGTTACCTCTGAATTTATCTTTACCATGGAAAAAAAGTGAATTTCGTGTTTTGATTAAACATTGCTTCCTGATGGGAAAAACACTGTTGAAGCAAAGGCATGGCTTGATAAATGTTACGGCACATCTGCCCCACCGAATTCAACCATCAAATATTGGTTTGCTGAGTTTCGTCGTAACCGTACGAGCACAAATGATGCACCACGTTCAGGAAGGCCAAATGAGGCAGTTACTCCAGAAAACATCCAGAAAATCAGTGAAATCGTGTTGAATGACCGCAAAATGAAATTGAGTGAGCTAGCTAACATCATAGGCATCTCAAAGGAACGCGTTGGTCATATCATTCATGAACATTTACATATGAAAAAGCTTTGCGCGCGTTGGGTGCCGCGTTTTTTGACAATTGAGCAAAAAGCGGAACGTGTTCGACTTTCAAAGCAAAATCTGGCCCTGTTTAACCGCAATAAGAAGGAGTTTTTGCGTCGATTTGTCACAATGGATGAAACATGGATCCATCACTACACACCGGAGCCCAATCGGCAGTCAGCGGAGTGGTTATTGCCTGGTGAAAGCCGTCCGAAGCGCCCGAAGACACAACAATCAGCCGGCAAGGTTTTGGCCAGTATTTTTTGGGATGCGCATAACATAATATTCATTGATTATCTTGAACATGGTAAAATTATCAATAAAGAATATTACTGTACATTACTGAATCGATTGGACGACGAGGTCAAGGTCAAACGGCCACATTTGGCAACGAAAAAAATTTTGTTTCACCAAGACAATGCTCCAGCTCACTCGGCTCGCGATAAGACCGATAAATTAAAGAAATTGCGCTATGAATTGGTCCCGCATCCCCCGTATTCTCCAGACCTGGCCCCCAGCGACTATTTCCTTTTTCCCCGACTGAAGCAGTGGCTCGCTGGTAAAAGATTTTACTGGAATGAGGAGGTCAAGTTGGAAACAAATGCCTATTTTGAGGGACTTGACACCGAGCACTATAAGACCGGCATCGAAATGTTAGCGGACCGTTACACTAAGTGCATTACTCTAAATGGAGATTACGTCGAGGAATAAAATACTTTTTTCATTAAAAAAATCGTTTTTTCATTGTTAAGCCAAAGACTTTTCAGCCCATGTGGTAGATGGTCGCCGGACCGGAGATTTCGACTCCCGGTCGAACGTACGCACGCAAGTCGCGGAAGACGCGAAATGATTTCGTCCGTCGGGGCCGAGGACTCTCGACAGAGAAGGCGTACGCACCTTCCCTTTTCCCTACGTTCGCGGAGGAAAGCGACCAAGTGCTGAGGACACTCAGCGGAGACGGCGGACATACCGTCCCGTGTTCTTGGTCGCTAGACGGATCGCCTAAAGGCTGAGTACGCTCAGCGGAGTTCGCCGACGGACGAACCCCTGACTCAAGGCGGCGGTTAAAGGCGAGAGACTGTCGAGTACGCTTGACTGAGCACGCGCACGCACGAGCCCAGGAAGACGGAAGACGACCAAGTATCGCGTACGCTCGATCGAGACTGCGAACGCATAATCCCGCGTTCTTAGTTGCCGGTCGAGTAATCGGAAAGCGGAAGGCAGAGCGAAACGGTCCGGATATTCTCTCTTTCGGCATAAGGCGTCTAGATCGAATCTACGCGGTACGGTTCGGTCTGATGTCTAGAAGCTCGATCGCCGCCGTTTTATGGTTGTTCGCGCTACGATTGATACGGCGGCGATCGAACGGCGCGCCTATCGGCGCGAGGCATGGCGACGGCGCGTGATCGCGGCCGCGCGCGCTAGCGGCAGCGTGTGATCGCCGCGGCGCGCGATAGCGGCGGCGCGAAATAGCGGCGCGCGATCGTCTTCGATCGATTAAGGTTGGCGCAAAGCGCCGTTCTTCGGCCCGACAGGTGGCCGGTCGGGCCGGTAGTAACGAGGTGCATTTGCGCCTCGTTACATCACCCCCCGGCAGAGGGGTCGTCCGGTAGGCGGCGGCTGGACCGGAGCTGGCCGTCCGCGTGGAATCGCAGCATCCAGCGCCCCTCTGGTGTTCGGAGGCGATAGCGGCGGTTGATGTGGACGGCAGAGTGGGGAATGAACTTGTGGACGCCGGGCTCCACTTCGACGAGGACCGGCGGCGGTGGCCTCGGGCCGACCGGTCGGAGTATTTTCGACGGTCGGACGGGAGTCGGACCCGAGGGTGGTCGCGTCGTCGGGAGGAGAGGCGTCCCTGCTGCTCGTTGTGGCGGCGGCGGCGTCCGTTGCGGCGGTGGTGGCGGCCGTTGTGGCGGTGGTGGCGGCCGTTGCGGCGGTGGCCGTTGCTGCGGCGGCGGTCGTTGCGGCGGCGGAGTCGTCGGCGGTCGCGTGGGGCGGGTGGTAGCCCTTGTGGTTGCTGCCAGCGTCTTTGTCTGGCGTCCTCGGCGCCCGGGTGCAGCGGAGGGGCAGCGGAGCCGTTAGCAACATCGCTTTACGGCGCTGCGTCGTGTCTGACTGCTGAATCCTTGTCCCCCTCGCTGGCACTTAGGGGTTCGGCGGCCTTGGCGACGGCGGCGGTGGGCTCGCTGGTGGTAGCGGCGGTGACGTCGTCAGTGACGTTGGCGGTGACGTCGGCGATGGCGTCGCTGGTGGTGGCGACGTCGACGGCGGCGAGGCGGCCGGGGCTCTCTCCTCGTCGTCGGAGAGGGCGAGATCCGTCCAAAGGACGGTGAGATCCTCGATTTCTATGCGAGACTCGCTCATGAGAACCCTTGTGCTTCTCCTCAGCTTGCCAAAAACTCTCGGCTTATCACGGGGCGATAGCTCGAGAAGAGCTATGCTGTGCTTCGCTACGAAACAAATAAACGTTAAAAAGAATACTTATGTTAATGTTGAACACAATACTTAATACTATTATTAATGATATGTAAATGTTTAATATCACACACTTTCACTGTTATTGAACATACCTGATGCCATGTCAACCAATCTTTAAAAATGTTCATACCTAACGCTGTTCTAAATTTTTGGACTCCAACTTTCCTCTTCTCGATTCCACTGGTTGATGATTGGTCCAATTGATCCATTTTCACAGCACTTAATATGTTATTTAACAAAAAATGAACACTATGATTGCACTATCACTATTCTTATACACTGCATATAAACACTAAGTAATACTTATATTACATTAATTAATGATATTAAGAAAATATAATGTTGATGTAACATAACATAAATATAACATATTTAATGTTTACTAGGTAACCTAACCCTAAACCACGTACTCGCGGAAGAAATGCGAGAGAACAATTACGGAAAACACAGATATTTTGCGCGGGCCCCTCCATGCCTCCTCTGTCATGCGTTTTAAACCGTCAGTGGTTTTTGACATATATGTAGCTCTACGTCACTTCAGGCATGCGTTGTAAGCATGGGAAATTCTTTGGATCCCCCAGCACTGCTTCTGGGTTTCTTTTAGTAGTTCTACAATAGTTCCAATGCATTAGGTCGGTTTTGTCGCGGGTGCCGGCCTTTAACTATTTTTTAATAATTTTTTAAACTGAGCGCCAGCACCGCATCACAAGAGTAAAGTATCAGTTTGCTGGCAGTTCCAGCCGACTTCTGGGTTTCTTTTAGTAGTTCTACAATAGTTCCAACGCTTTAGGTAGGTCCCGTCGCGGGTGCCGGCCTTTAATTATTTTTTAATAATTTTTGAAACTGAGCGTCAGCACCGCACCACAAGAGTAAAGTATCAGTTTGCTGGTAATTTTAGCCAACATTTTATATATTCCTGCAGTTTTGCAATTCTTACGCTTTAGGTGATGATATAAAAAAAATATTTTATATAAAAGTTGAACAGTTTCGAGAAGGACGTACAATGATGATCTTGGTTTGACTTTGACGTCTATATGTGTTAAGTCGACGTCTATGTATTAGTAAGTAACCAGATTTACGGACCCCATTGCCACGGGTTTTTTGTACGGGGTTTTTCCTTCCCCGCGGCACGGGTGTCTGGCCTCTACGACACCCGTGTCACGAGCCCGTAATTGACACGCCCGGGAATTGATCTTGGAGGGCTCCTTCTCCGGCTAAGGTGACTGAGGCCTGGGTCGGCCTCAGTCTATCGAGTCCGGCTTGCCTGACTTTTTGTAGTGGGTTGTCCTCCCCTCGTCTGGTGTATGCTGTCATACTTTCGGGCCCAGATGCTCAGGTTTTTACATTGGGTTTTCCTTCCCCTCGTTGGGTGTCCGACATCGCCAGAGTGACAGCAGGTCACCTGACGACATCAGACTTGCGGGCCCCATCGCCACGGGTTTGATTACGAGGTTTTCCTTCTTCGGGTCCAGTTGCCTCCCTCGTGGATCACCTCTTGCGAGTTTACTCCTCCGAGGTTACTCATCGAGCTTGGACGCCCAGGTTTTTGATACGGAGTTTTTCTTCCCCGTGTCTGGTTGCTTACCTCAGCTAGGCTAACGAGCCCGAACGCTCGGGTTTTTGCCTTGGGTTTTCCTTCCCAGAGTCCGGATTCCTGCATGTAAGGCCAGACTAACAAGCTCGGACGCTCATGCTGTAGAGCTCGGATGCCCGTTCTTAGGTTCCACGAGCTGCCCCGGTTCCGCCTGGATACGGGCCTCCCCAGAGCAGCCTCCCAGTCACTGTCTTGTCACCAGGAGACAGCTCCTCCTGGGACTAATGTCGGACGCTCTTAGTCCGGTCCCTCCGTACAAGTCCTCCAGCTGGCGTCCTGCCATAGGGATCCTCAAGCCTCCCCACCACGACAAAGTGGCGACACGGGGAGGAGACATATTATAACCAAAAGCATGGTGCGCGTTACAATATATATACTAGGTGCGCAACTAAGTTTCCGGGTTTCACACATGGATGACGCTAACGACACATGTAGTCGACATACATGTCTGAAGTTGTGTTTTTTATAGCTTGGACATCTGTTAACAATAAACAGTCGTAATACCAACACATATCGCAACGCAAAAATATTTTTTCTAACAACGATGATGTCGAGTTTTGTGCCAAATAAACAGCATTTGCGGGAAGTTTTGCTTTTCTGCTTTAATTTGAAAAAATGTGCAACTGAAGCACATCGTTTGCTTGAGGAGGCCTACAGCGAACATGCACCATCGAAAACTACCTGTGAAGATTGATTTAAACGCTTCAGAAGTGGCAATTTCGACACTAAGGACAAGGAGCCCTCCGGACCAAAAACAATTGAGAACGCCGATCTGCAAGCGTTATTGGATGAAGATGATACGCAAATACAAGATCAACTTGCGGAGGCATTAAACATGACTCGCCAAGGAAGTTCCAAACGTTTACATGCCATGGGAAAAATTCAAAAAGAAGGAAAATGGATGCTGCATAAGTTGACTGAGAGACAGATGGAAAATCGAAGAGCTACTTCCGAAATTTTGCTTTTGCAGCATGAAAGAAAGAGTTTCCTGCATCGAATTGTTACTGGCGATGAGAAGTGGATATATTTCGAGAATCCCACACGCAAAAAATCGTGGCTTTCACCTGGCGGAGCATCAACATCAACGGCACGGCCAAATCGCTTCGGAAAGAAGACAATGCTCTGCGTTTAGTGGGACCAGAAGGGAATCCTGTACTGTGAGTTGTTGAAACCGGACGAAACTGACAATAGGCATCGCTACCGACAACAACTGATCAATTTGAACCATGCATTGCTCGGAAAACGGCCAGAATGGGACACGAGACACGAACGAGTGATATTGCAGCACGACAACGCTCCGTATCATTGCACTTCTATCGTCCAGAATACTGTCAAAACGCTGAAATGGGATCTGCTACCGCACTTGCCATATTCGCCAGACCTGGCCCCTTCCTATCATCACTTGTTCCGGTCGATGGCGCATGGCTTGGCTGGGCAACACTTGGTTAATTTCGAAGAAGTGCAAAATTAGTTGGATGAATGGTTTCGGTTCAAAGACGCGTCGTTTTATCGTCGCGGTATTCATGTATTGCCAGAAAGATGGCAAAAATGTGTAGCTAGCGAGGGATGATACTTTGAATAAACCATTTTTGTATTTCTCTGGAAATTTTCCATTTTTCATTAATCAAAAACACCCGGAAACTTAGTTGCGTACCTAGTATATTATATATTGGGTATGGGAATAAGTTTTAATCGTTTTTTATGTAGACAAAAAACATAGTTTGAATATGAAAATATTAAATGATTTTATTCAAAATATTTTCCATCTGAAGCGACAACTTTCGTCCACCTTTCGGGCAATAAACGAATTCCTCGAGTGAAGAATTCTATTTCTTTCGAGGCGATCCAGTCATCGACCCATTTTTGTATGCTGTCATATGAGGTGAAGCGCTCTCCAGTAAGTGCCGACTGCATCGACCGGAACAAATGATAGTCTGAAGGGGCAATGTCTGGTGAATACGGCGGGTGGAGTAAGACCTCCCATTTCACCCCTTCTAGGTATGTCCGGACGGGTTGACCAACATGTGGCCTAGCGTTATCGTGCTGCAAAATCAGCTTCTCGTGTCTATCGCGCCATTCCAGCCGTTTTTCTTGAATAGCTTGTTTCAAGCGCATTAGTTGAAGTCGGTAACGTTGGGAATTGATAGTTTCGGACGGTTTCAGCAGCTCATAGTTGACTACACCCCGCATATCCCACCAGATACAGAGCATGACCTTTGACCCGTGAATATTGCGCTTTGGCGTTGATGGACCTGGTTCACCTGGCTTCACCCATGCTAGTTTGCGTTTAGGATTGTCGTAGTGAATCCATTTTTCATCGCCAGTGATGATCCGATGCAAAAAACTCTTTCTTTCTTGTCGTTGAAGCAACATTTCGCACGTGACTAAGCGCCTTTCAATGTCCCTTTCTTTCAACTCGTGTGGTACCCAATTTCCTGCCTTCTGAACCATTCCCAGCGCATGTAGGCGTTTCCCAACGGTGGATCGATCAACATCCAATGCAGACAATTCTTCAAGTGTCTGACATGGATCAATATCAAGAAATTTCTCAAGTTCCTCATTTTGGAACATTTTTGGGGCACCATCGCGTTCTTTGTCGTTGACATCGAAATCACCACTTTTGAAGCGTTGGAATCAATATCTGCAAGTTGGCTCCGATGGAGCATGGTCGCCGTAAACATCCACAAGCAAACGGCACGTTTCCGCAGCACTTTTCTTCAAAAGATAGTAGTGGAGAAGAACTTCCCGCAAATGCTGCTTTTTTGGAACAAATTCCGACATTTTCGATGCGATATGAATACTTGCTATTTGCACTCCAAACAAAAGTCTTATACTGCGTTTAACAGCTTACATATATACTTTTTAAATCCATGTATCGAAAGGTTAGAAAAGATGCAAGCGATACTATTAATGCCATCTATGGGGAAACAATTAAAACTTATTCCCGTACCCAATATATTAATAATATATATATAAATAATATATATATATATATTAATATTATATATATTAATAATATATATATATTAATTTTTATTCTCACTTAAACTAAATATAATAGTAGAATATTAAATTATCTAAATCACATGAATAGATAAATATGTCAAAATTCTGCAAAAATATATTATGTATAGTGATTTAGTATAAATATAAACTTTTAATAACATGTTATTTACGAGTTTTAATAACATGTTGTTTATATTCCTGTTATATAATTATAATGTCTATGAATAGAAAATTACAACTAACGTCTATGCAACATACGTGTTATATTGAGTGTTCCCTTTTACTACTATCAGGTAAAAGTTAAAGATTTGTATTTGCTGAAGGGTTACAAAACATATGTTTATCTAACCTTTTTTCATCCTCACAGTGAGTAGAATGTGCTCTTAAAGTTTGGTCACCTATTTCTGAAACACCTTATATAATAATATCTGAGTTCGATAGAGCAGGTGTCTAAAGTGCTTCGAAAGGGTTTCTTTGTTTTAATAAGTAAATTACCGTAAAATTAAGATTGTATTATAAAACCCCATTCTTAGTAACTTATTCCTTCTGACAATATTGTCACGTAAATTTTCCGTCTTATTTTAACACAACCCGCAGGTACTTTAACGTAACCTTTCTCATTTTTGACGTGATCATTCAACATGGCCGCGGTGAGAAAGTGGAGGCTCTAACTGGGGTGGGGGAAACGTAGTTGATTGGTAGAGAGTACATGGTAGGGAGAAGGAAAGGTGGGGATGTAATGCTATATATAATTCGGATAATCGTAATGAGAAGTCAATTCTTTGGCTACCTCCGGTACAAACAGAAATGGAAGCATTCCGGAAACTACTAGAATTTATACATGGACTGTGCACTGTGGATTTTATAGTGCAACTACCACTAGAAATTACTCATTTAATATTGAGCTTGTTAGATAAGGAGTCGTTTTATTCCGCAGCGCACGCATCTTCTCAGTGGTCTGAGATATGTCGTAATTATGATAGACGCAACATTCATATGAAAATTATTAGTTGTAGAAAATACGAGCCCTTCCCGTGGAATGGCACTAGCATCTCAGCAGAAACGTTCTGGCTTTCGAAGAAGAAATCATACGTATCATATTCGAAGATGTCTCGCAAGGTTAGTAAATATTATAATAGACAATATTCAACGACAACATTTAGACACTGTCGATTACGTATATAATTAAGCCTGACATAAATGTAATTAAGTTGTAAACAAAAATTTGTGATACAACATAATTGTAAATAAAATTGTACAAAATTTGACTTTTTATCTTTTGAACCACAACGACAAGTGTAAGACGAACATAGCTTTGCGTCAATGTGTTCTTGCATCTACTTTGCATATATTCTTTTAGATTTAAAAATGTATACCAATGAGATATATGTATAATAAGAGCTGACGAAGCCTTCAGTGAGAGACTATACTAAATGCAACTAATATTGAAAAGTTAATCGGTAGTCTCATTTTGTAAATAATATATTAAATAGGCCATTAAATATAAAATGACCGATGTCCTTAAGTATTAAGTTCGACAGTCGATATCTCTGACATTTCATTGTTATAATTCTTGGTTTTTTTGTTGTAAAGGTACACCATACAAGGTACATCATCCTTTCAAACGCATGTTTGCGTTTGTAATTATCTTGCATATATTCGTAGATTTAAAGATGTACAGATATAAAGATGTATGTAATAAGATATATGTAAAATCTGACCAAACTTTCAGTGAATGACATTTACCTGTGTTTCCTAAGAATCATTACAAATGCACCGTAATTCTTTATAAACGAAATTCGACATTATGACGTGAACATCTGTATGGTGCGGGAGGAAATTGTGGCCAAGACAAAAAAATCAATTTTCTTTTCATAAACTGATAATTTTAAGTGTATAGGATAATGCCTTAAACGTTTTTCAATGTAAAATATTTTTAAAGTTATTCAAGTTAGAAGTCATAGCAGGCAGGTCATAGCGCGCTTAAATTAAAAAGACACAGCCGTCTGTTTGGATTCCACATCTATATGCACTCACACAGTTGACTTATTGCATTCGAGGAAAACTCCATTTCAAACTAGTATTTATTGTCCGTTATAATTATTGAATAGGTCCTGTATATTAGTACGATTAGTTTATTCCTGACCATCGTTCTGAGGAAACACATTTTCATAAGAAACATCCGCGAAGTGTGTGTCTCCAATTTTGACGAAATTTGGCATATTTGTAGAATAGTCAAAAATAAAAAACCCATATTTTTTTTATCGGCAATGGCGCAGGTTTAAGGGGTGAAATTATCCCTCAAAGTTTTCATCTCCTTTATGTTATTTCGATAACTATTGCAGATAGAGAAAAAATTTTTCAACAAAAATTGTACGGTTTTTTATGAAAAATAAAATAGGCTTGGTTAAAATAAAAATATATTTTTTTAACAACATGACCATATCAGATTTAATTAATTTATCAAATTCATTATATGGAAAAAAAGTTAGCATTTTTCATTCTGAATCTATCCATATACAGGGTGCACAATTTATCTGAAAACATTGAAATATCTCGAGAACTATGCATTGGATAAAAAAAAGTGGTTAATGAAAGTTGTTAGCCTCGAAGGGTGGATGTCCCCCTCACAATGATACCAAACTCGACCTCCCACCCCACCCCCTGGGGGTGGGGGTTGGGGACAACTTTGAAATCTTAAATAGAAACCCCCATTTTTTATTGCAGATACGGATTCTACGCCACAAAATACGTAAATTTTGTCCGAAACTTTTTTTTTATTCGTGATAGATGGCGCTGTAATCGCAAAAAATTATATTTTCCGCAATTCTCCAGAAATGATCATTGGATTGAGAAATAAAAAATACCTGTTCAATATTTTTAAAGAACATAATAAAAGTTATTTCCCCCCCATCCTCTCGGGGTAGGGTGAGTGATAACGTTCAAATCTCAAATGGGGACCCACATTTTTCATTGCAGAATTAGATTGTACGTGAAATTTTTATTGAAACAATTTTTTTCTTTGAAACAATTTTTTATAATAAGCCGTAGTTCGCCATACACTCACAGTGGCGCGTCGAGCAGTTCCCTCTTCGATTCGGGTTCCCATTTGAGATTTGAACGTTATCACTCACCTTACCCCGAGAGGATGGGGGGGAATAACTTTTATTATGTTCTTTAAAAATATTGAACAGGTATTTTTTATTTCTCAATCCAATGATCATTTCTGGAGAATTACGGAAAATATAATTTTTTGCGATTACAGCGCCATCTATCACGAATCAAAAAAAAAGTTTCGGACAAAATTTACGTATTTTGTAGCGTAGAATCCGCATCTGCAATAAAAAATGGGGGTTTCCATTTAAGATTTCAAAGTTGTCCCCAACCCCCACCCCCAGGGGGTGGGGTGGGAGGACGAGTTTGGTATCATTGGATGTCCCCCTTCGAGGCTAACAACTTTCATTAACCACTTTTTTTTATTCAATGCATAGTTCTCGAGATATTTCAATGTCTTCAGATAAATCGTGCACCCTGTATATTAAAATATTATTGCGCTCACTCTCGCACTCGTGCTTGCACTCAGGTAAATGAAAACACATAACAAATATGAAGCTCTACTATTCACAGCACAGCTCGTTCAAGCTTTTTACAGGAATAATTCTCTGATCTACAATTCTCGCGTCTGTCCTTGATGACAGTTTGCCGGAAACTCTCTGTCAGCTGTTTTCTTCTTATCGATTTTCCGTAGTCCAGACAATCTTCGTTCAGTTGTCAAAATCAGCATCAGATGCCTTAAGGCTCGCGGACAACGGATACTGCCACAAACCTTGTGGCTCGGATACAATATTAATAATGTTATATAAATATATGTCATTATATGTCATTAGATCAAAGATGTCAAAAATAAATAGTAAAAGGTTATGTATAAATTTGAGAACTGTGGAATGTTTTTAAATATATTTAATTTTGCAGGTACACAATGAATATAATAAGTTTTGTAATAGTACTATTTAAAGAAATTTATAAATAAATAAAATGTCACTATGTAGAAATAACTGGAAGAGTATTTTTACTTTGTTGCACGTAAAAATTGTGATTTAATTATTTTTGTAATTGCATATAATTTGCCAGAGGAAATATATGTTCACAGTTTTGATATTAAATAATCAAAATTTTCTCATAAAGCTTAATTTGGAATATCACAATATTGCTAATTCATATTAATTCATGTAAAATGTTATGAATATAATAAGTGTGTTATATAATAAATGTGTTATAACAGTTACATTGGTAAGTAGAAAATTATAAATAATAAGTATGTTACATGTTACATTATGTTTAATGGGAATTATATAACTGTACATATATCTGTTTTATTAAGAGATTGATATTCATTATTATGTCCTGGAGGAGAAATGTAACTGGATGCTTGCTTTTGCAAGATCCGAGGTACTCGGAGGTCTACGGTGCAGATCAAGGATCGAAATGACTCCTTTATCTGGCGCGGACATACGTCGGTGGTCTTTTATTTAAGTCAGGGAACTGAATCCCTTTATTTGGGATAGAACCGTGAGCGACAGTTGAAGGAAGGGAAACTTTTTGAGAATAATTAGTAGGAAAACGTGATTATGTTTAAATTACAAATTGCCAATTTTATTAGTAGCTAATCGGAAATTTACAATGAAATAAGGTCCGTGAAAATTTACGAAGATTTATAATATGTATATATATATTGGGTGAGTGCAAAAGTTCGTGCGGAGTTTCAATAAATGGAGTTATAAGCGTCGTAAAGTGTTGTCATTAATACTTCCATCTACATATTATATAACGTTGGAAAGGTGACGTCTTCAGCTGTTATTAAAAAAAAAATCATTTGTTTTCATACAAACTGCTTCGAGAAATATCATTTTAAAAATGAGTATCGATAAGGTGCATTTACGGCATGTTATGCTTTACGAGTTTCGGAAGGGAATAAACGTTGCCGCAGCCGTAAAAAACATTCAGGATGTTTATCAGGATGAAGCACTAGCTAAACGAACTGTGGAAAAATGGTTTGCTAAATTTCGGCACGGAGAATTTAACCTTGAAGACGAGCCACGCTCTGGTCGACCTTCTGACATTGATGACGATGTTTTGCGTACTTTAGTGCTCAATAATCCGCGAATTTCAACAGAAGAAGTTGCAATATATAGGATGTTTCAAAAGTAACGGACTACCCTAATAACTCTTCGGTATTGAAGTTTCAAGGAAAATGATCTCAATAAAAGTTGTAGGGATTTAAGTGAGCTACCTTATAATGATCTTGACTTTGACCTTGACTTTTATTTTCAAGGCCATTTGAAGGTCAACTTGCGTTTTTTAAATAAGAACCCTTATTTTTTATTATACTATTTTTTTACTAGTTAATTTGGACAACTTTTATCTAAAATATTTTTTTATTTGTCTAATATTTTTTGAGACATTTGAGGAAAACTTGATAACTTTTTCAATGTTTAACTTACGATATCTCG
The DNA here is from genome assembly GCF_003227715.2 of Harpegnathos saltator. Lineage (NCBI taxonomy): Eukaryota > Metazoa > Arthropoda > Insecta > Hymenoptera > Formicidae > Harpegnathos > Harpegnathos saltator. The sequence continues at coordinate 799,219 of NW_020230360.1, forward strand.
TTAACTATTTGTCAGAAGAAAAACTGGTACTAAACTTTCTTGCTTTATTCAGTTTCAAAAATATATTGTATTAATAGTGCCTTGATTTTTGTTAATTTACTGATTTTTGGAAATTTTAAAACCATCAAATTAACAAAAATCAGGGCGCTATTGTAACGATATATTCTTGAAACTAAATAAAGCAAGAAAGTCTAGTATCACTTTTTCTTCCGACAAATAGTTAGCGAGATAAGTTAAATATTGAAAAAGTTATCAAGTTTTCCTTAAATATCTCAAAAAATGTTAGACAAATAAAAAAATGTTTTAGACAAAAATTGTTCAAATTAACTAGTAGAAAAAAACAGTGTAATAAGAAATAAGGATTCCCATTTAAAAAATGCAAATTGACCTTCAAATAACCTTGAAAATAGAGGTCAAGGTCAAAGACAAGGTCATCATAAAGTAGCTCACTTAAATCCCTACAACTTTTATTCAGATCACTTTCCTTGAAACTTCAATACTGAAGAGTTATTAGGGTGGTATGTAATTTTTGGGACACCCTGTATATATATACAGGGTGAGAGGTTATAAGTTTACAACCCGAAGTGTGAAGGTAGATGGGTTAAGACAAATATAAAAGTCCTACTATTTTGCGAGATTCGCAATAATTATCGAGTTATTAATGACAGAAATCTGAGGAGTGGGAGCACGCCGACATAGATGACTGGAGAAGCGTTGTAGCTGCTCAGGCCACAGCGCGGCCCATTTAACCTAATAACTGTTGGCGGCGTGCGGCGAGATGTAAACGAGGTAAAACAACGAATAGCGGCGCATAGTCTTTTCCCTCGCCGCGCACCGGCAACAGTTGCTGGATCGACTGGGCCGCGTTGCGACCTAAGTAACTGCAATGTTTCTCCAATCATCTATGCCGGCGCGCTTCCATTCCTCAGATTTCATTGATAACTCGATAATTATTGCGAATCTCGCAAAACGGTATGAGACTTTTATATTTGTCTTAACCCAATCTACCTTCACACTTCGGGTTGTAAACTTATGACCACCCACCCTGTATATATATATATATATATATTATAGAAAAACAATTGCGCTTTGAATCTCGGTTATCCTGAAGAATCGCTTACATGTTCTAATACGGGAAGATCCGGTGACGGAGAAGCACGAGGAGAAGGTGAAGATCGCGTGACGATGCTTCTGAAGAGGAAGAGTAAATTGGTATGAAGCCGCGGAGTAAGGCTGCGTGGAAATCACATGTATCGCCTCGTAGAGATAATGTCAGAAGAGAAATTATCGGGGAAGGGCTCCAGAGTGGAGGAGAGCCTATAGGAGATCGGTCGTCTATGGGACTCAAAGTTGTCGGTAAGAGATAGGAGATGAGCTTCCAGGGGGGATTCAGGATGGAACAAAATAAGAGAACGAGAGTCTTGAAGTGTCTATATCGAGGTGGTGAACAACATGATCCGGTCGGTCTTGCACTATCATTGATATTGATTCGATCTCGAAATCTTTGCGGTCCGAGTAAAATTCTGTTTCCACTAGAAACCAAGGATACCGAGCATGAGCAATATTAAGGTTGGGAACAACAACAAAGGAAAGATGGTGAATCTGTAGAGACTCGGATAGATGGATTCATAAAACGGGGGGGATTTCTAAAAAACACTGGACACGTCCATAAACTAAAGAACAGTATATTTATTCTAAGAACACCACTTGCCGTCCTCCGGGAGACCGACTCGCACGCGTGCGCTCTCTGCGCATCCCGAACAAAAGACGAACAACTCGCGCGTCTGTCGTCAGCCACGCCGCCGTCTGGCCCGAGACGTCCTGCAACGGCAGAGACTCCGAGAATCGGAAAATCCTTATAATTCGGCCATTCTGACTGTTAATCGACCCGATTAACCACAAAGTAGTTCAACTGAACAGACTCAATGTAACAAAACTATCTACTAGTGATTATAGATTATATGTAAAACACATATCACTCCGCTTTGGGTTCTGACAAACTTTGAACAATAAACGCTTCTATTCTAAACTTGAAATTAGCTTGAAATTAAAACGCAAACGCCCAGCGCTGGATCTCTTTTTTTCATTAATTCGGCGTCCATGGTCGCATGTTTGAGGCCTCCCAGACACTATGATATGGAGTTTGAGACAATTGGAAGCCTTCGATGTCCTTCACTACATATCAGGTGTAGTAAAAAGAAATCCATTATTTTTCCAATAGATGGCTTTAGTTATCTGTATCTCGCGTTGTATAAGTCCGATCGGGTTCCACTAGATGGTGTTAGAAAGATGAGATTTCGTACTAAAAAAACTTTTCTGACAGTTTTGTGATTAGTTGACTCAGTTTTGTTTGAGCGCGCGCCAAAGATGGACACTAGCAAAGAGAAAATACGCTATATTTTACAGTTTTTCTTCGATGAAGGCGAAAACGCAAGCCAGGCGGCTGAAAATGTGAATAGTGTTTATGGTCCTGATACTGTAACAGCCAATCACGCGCAATTTTGATTTCGTCGATTCCGTTCCGGTAATTTCGATGTCAAAGATGCACCACGCACTGGAAGGCCAATTGTCGAAAATATCGATAAAATCATGGACATTGTCGAGTCCGACCGTCATGTAAGCACTGTTTCGATTGCCCAAGAGCTAAAGGTTGCACAAAAAACCGTCTGGAACCATTTGAATAAGGCTGGATACAAAAAGAAGCTCGATGTATGGGTGCCACACGAGTTAACGAAAAAAAACCTCATGGACCGAATTTCCATCTGCGAATCGCTGCTGAATCGCAACAAAATCGACCCATTTCTGAAGCGGTTAGTCACTGGTGATGAAAAGTGGATCACTTACGACAATGTCAAGCGAAAACGGTCGTGGTCGAATCGCGGTGAGCCGGCGGAAACGGTGGCCAAGCTAGGATTGACGGCCAGGAAGGTTTGGCTGTGTGTTTGGTAGGATTGGCAGGGAATTATCTACTATGAGCTGCTCCCCTACGGCAAAACTCTTAACTCGGAACTGTACTGTCAACAATTGGACCGTCTGAAGGAAACAATCGCCCAGAAGCGGCCAGCTTTGGCCAATAGGAGAGGAATTGTGTTCCATCAGGACAACGCCAGGCCACACACATCGATAGTGACTCGCCAGAAGCTCCGGGAGCTTGGTTGGGAGGTTCTTATGCATCCACCTTATAGTCCGGACCTGACACCAAGTGATTACCATCTGTTCCTGTCCATGGCGAACAATTTTGCTGGTGAAAAATTCGCTTCAAGAGAGGCTTGTGAAAATCGACTGTCTCAATTTTTTGCCAATAGGGACGAGGGCTTCTATGAGAGGGGCATAATGAAATTACCTTCAAAATGGCAACAAGTTATCGAGCAAAACGGCGCATATTTGACCTAAATCGGATCATTCTAACTATGGTAATTAAAACCTTCAATTTCATGCAAAAATAATGGATTTCTTTTTACTACACCTGATATTAGGTGTACAACTTTGCTTCCGCCGTTTTCCTATAAATGACTTTAGCGGTAAGTAGTGGTTGAAATAAATAGATCATAGACGTCATGCAATAAACTTGGGCATCTGTGAACATAACACTATAGAAACATTAGTCGATTTGTCTGCATCATAAAGTTATTCTCCATTGAAAATGTCAGTTTACGAACCAAATTCTCGTCATTTGCGGGAGGTTTTAATTTTCTGCTTCAATATGAAGAAATCTGCGGCTAAGGTTCATCGAATGCTCTCAAATACTTATGGTGAGGCCGCTATTAGTGAAAGAACGAGTCGTGAGTGGTTTCAACGCTCCAAGAACGGTGATTTTCATGTCGAAGACCGGCAGTGGAAGAGAGAAGGTTTTCAAAGATGCAGAATTGGAGGCATTACTTAATGAAGACTCGTGTCAAAGTCAAGAAGAATTGGCACGATCATTGGGAGCAACTCAACAAGCAATTTCAAAACGCCTCAAAGACATGGGAATGATTCAGAAGCAAGAAAATTGGGTGCCGTACGATTTGAAGCCGAGAGATGTTGAACGGCGTTTGTTTGCTTATGAACAGTTGCTTGAAAGGCAAAGACGGAAGGGATTTCTGCATCATATTGTGATTGAGGACGAAAAATGGGTTCATTACGATAATCCCAAGCGCAGAAAATCATGGGCATATCCCGGCCATGCTTCCACGTCGACGGCCAAACCGAATGTTCACGGCTCCAAGGTCATGCTCTATATTTAGTGAGACCAGCACGGCGTATTGTATTATAAGCTGTTAAAATCGACTGTAACAATCACAGGCGATCGTTATCGAACGTAATTAATGCGTTTGAGCCGAGCATTGGAAGACAAATGGAAGCCGTAATACAACGAGAGACACGATAAAGTGATTTTGCAGCATGACAATGCTCGACCTCATGTTGCGAAAGTGGTAAAGACATATTTGGAAACGGTGAAATGGGAAGTCCCACCTCACCCACCGTATTCTCCAGACGTTGCTCCCTCTGACTGTCACTCGTTTCCATCAATGGCACACTGCCTGGTTGACCAGCACTTCCGGTCTTATGAAGAAGTAAGAAATTGGATCGGTTCGTAGATCGCTTCAAAAGATGACCAGTTTTTTCAACGCGGGATTTGTACGCTGCCCGAAAGATGGGAGAAAGTATTGGCCAGCGATGGACAATACTTTGAATCATAAATGTATAACCAGTTTTTTTACAATAAAGCCTCGAAATCCGGAAAAAAACGGCGGAAGCAAAGTTGTACACCTAATATATAAAATTTAATTTTATAATTCAATTTTATAATAAATAATAAAACGTTTATTCTTGTTATTTTTTATATAATAAGATAGGTATTATTATATATGTATGCATTATATTTTTGTCCTGTGAGAAATAGTAAAATTATTAAAAATATAGAAATATGAAATATAGTAATATAATATTATAAAAATATAATATTATAAAACATAATATTATATTATATATATATAAACATAATATATAAACATATATAATATATAATATATATAATATATAAACATAATATTATAAAAAAAAAGTTGGCACTACGAGGACTCGAACACTCCTCTGACGTAAACGACAAAATACTAGCGTGCGCCTTAGCTTCCGCAGCTACAGCGCTTCACGCTTATTGATTCCTAGTTACTACACTTAACATGTAGCTATTTTTTTAATTGAAAATTTCTCGCAAACGAAGGCCCATGCATGCAAACCCATTTAGGGTTTTTATGTACTCAAATCCCCTATTCGAATGAAATATGACTCATTCTATTATCGATTTTACATGTCTTGTCATCTCCTTGTATCATAGAATAAATGTCTAAAGTGCATCGGAAGAGCTTTTTGCTTTAACAAATAAATTATCGTAAAATTAAGATTATATTATAAAACCCCATCCATTGTAATTTATTTCTTCTAACAATATTGTCACGTTAATTTTCCGTCTTATTTTAACACAACCCGCAGGTACTTTAACATAACTTTTCTCATTTTTGACGTGATCATTCAACATGGCCGCGGTGAGAATGTGTTGGCTTTAACTGAGGTGGGGGGAAACGAAATTGATTGGTAGAGAGTACATGGTAGGGAGGAGGAAATAATGCTCTATATAATGAGGTGGGGATATAATGCTCTATATAATTTAGATAATCGCAATGAGAAGTCATTCCTCTGGCTACCTCCGGTACGAACAGAAATGGAAGCATTCCGGAAACCATTAGAATTTATACGTGGACCGTGCACTGTGAATTTTATAGTGTAACTGCCACTAAAAATTACTCATTTAATGCTGAGCTTGTTAGATAAGGAGTCGTTTTATTCCGCAGCGCATGCATCTTCTCAGTGGTCTAAGATATGTCGTAACTATGATAGACGCAACATTCATATGAAAATTATTAGTTGCAGGAAATACGAGCCCTTCTCATGGGATGGCACTAATATCTCAACAGAAACGTTCAGGCTTTCGAAGAAGAAATCATACATATCATACTCAAAGATGTCTCGCAAGGTTAGTAAATATTATGATAGACAATATTCAACGACAACATATAGACATTATAGGTTACGTCTATAATTATACCTACGACATAACTGTAAATAAATTTTAAATAAATATATGTAACAGACATAAACATAATTGCAAGTAAAATTGTACTACTACTACATAATTGCAAGTAAAATTGACTCTGATTTTTGTTTTCCTGGTGGATCCAATGTGACATAACAATAGGTGTAAAACCTATATAGTCTTGCGTCAGTATGGTCTTGCATCTGGGACTTTGCATGTATTCTTTAGATTTAAAGATATATAGTATTAAGATATATGTAAAAGCTGACGAAACTTCAATGACATTTTAATGACACTTCAAATACACAGTTTAAAAGATAACTTAATAGGATAAGTTAGAAATATGAATTAATATAAGAAATATGGTTGAAATTTTATTTTTATTAGGTGTACAACTTTGCCTCCGCCGTTTTCCTATAAATCTTTTTTTTTTTTAGTCACGGAGGGGAAATCCATCATGGATACCCCCGACACTTGGGAAGTTCGGGGGTTATGTCGGACTCTTACCGATTAAAATCCCTGCGGGATGTCTACCTGTCGGCCCGGTGAGAGGGGAGTTAGGGGAACTATTCCCGTATTGCCTCTCTAACCCCCCGGCCCCAGGACTCTCCGGGAGTCCCGCGCCATCAATGCACCGCGCCCTGTTCCATAAAGGTAATCCAAGGCGAGGTCCCCGGTCGGTTGCGCGACCGGTTGGCCTTCTGGTGTCACCTGAGGAGAGAGGGGACGTCCACCCTCCCTCCTTACTCTTCTCCCTGTTAGTCAGGGTGGAGGGGTTTTAGGGGCGTGGGCTCATCCCCAAATGGGTTGCCACTCCCCTCCTATCCCAACCTATCCGTCGCGCAGAGAAAACCAGGGTTCCAACTCATGTGGAATCCCCGGATCCCCCCTGCGGACGGAGACGGGCCCGAGGCGGCCGAGGAGAAAGACTTGTCCCCCGGTTATCCAGGGGTTCTTCCCCCCTCTCGGCCGACGCCATTTCTGGCCCGCTACCCTCCCCCGGGGGACGACGACCACCACGCCGCCTCCTGCGGCGGGTTCCCGGTCGTCGCTCCCACTCGGCTGCATCCTTCTTGGACAGAACGTCCTTGCAGAAGGAGGCCGCCGCTTCCCATACCTCCTCGCTCCTGCACATGGCCCGGACCAATAGCGGGAGCGACATATCCCCTTCTCAACACCTCACTGCCCCGGCTAGGACACGGCGCTCCCCCCTCCAGGCTGGACATGCAGCCAGAGTATGGTGCGTCGCGTCCAACAGCACGGGGCAGTGGTGGCACCGGGTGGTGAGCTCCTTACCTATCCGGTGCAGATACTTTCCGAAGCAACCGTGCCCCGTCAGCACCTGCACCAGATGGAAGCCGTTTTCCTATAGACGGCTGTAGCGGCAAGTAGTGGTCGAAATAAATAGATTATAGACGTTTTGCAATAAACTTGGGCATCTGTCAACATAACCCCATAGAAACATTAATCGATTTGTGTCTGCATCATAAAGTTATTCTCGATTGAAAATGTCAGCTTACGAGCCAAATTCTCATCATTCGCGGGAGGTTTTAATTTTCTGCTTCAATATGAAAAAGTCTGCGGCTGAAGCTTATCGAATGCTTTCAAATACTTATGGTGAGGCCGCTATTAGTGAAAGAACGTGTCGTGAGTGGTTTCAACGCTTCAAGAACGGTGATTTTCACGTCGAAGACCGGCAGTGGCAGAGAGAAGGTTTTCGAAAATGCAGAATTGGAGGCATTACTTAATGAAGACTCATGTCAAAGTCAAGAAGAATTGGCAGGATCATTGGGAGTGACTCAACAAGCAATTTTAAAACGCCTCAAAGACATGGGAATTATTCAGAAGCAAGGAAATTGGGTGCCGTACGATTTGAAGCCGAGAGATGTTGAACGGCGTTTGTTTGCTTGTGAACAGTTGCTTGAAAGGCAAAGACGGAAGAGATTTCTGCATCGCATTGTGACTGGGGACGAAAAATGGGTTCATTACGATAATCCCAAGCGCAGAAAGTCATGGGCATATCCCGGCCATGCTTCCACGTCGACGGCCAAACCGAAAATTCACGGCTCCCAGCCATGCTTTGTATTTGGTGAGACCAGCTCGACGTAGTGTATTATAAGCTGTTAAAACCAACTGATACAATCACAGGCGACCGTTATCGAACGCAATTAATGCGTTTGAGCCGAGCATTGGAAGACAAATGGAAGCAATACAACGAGAGACACGATAAAATGATTTTGCAGCATGACAATGCTCGACCTCATGTTGCGAAAGTGGTCAAGACATACTTGGAAACGTTGAAATGGGAAGTCCTACCCAACCTGCCGTATTCTCCAGACGTTGCTCCCTCTGACTATCACTTGTTTCGATCAATGGCACACGACCTGGTTGACCAGCACTTCCGGTCTTATGAAGAAGTAAGAAGTAGGATCGATTGGTGGATCGCTTCAAAAGATGATTAGTTTTTTCAACGCGGGATTCGTACGCTGCCCGAAAGATAGGAGAAAGTAATGGCTAGCGATGGACAATACTTTGAGTCATAAATGTATAACCAGTTTTTTACAATAAAGCCTTGAATTTCGGAAAAAAACGGCGGAAACAAAGTTGTACACCTAATAGTATGATTAAGTTTTTAACTTTATGCTTAATAATTTACCGAAAAGGCATTAAAATTTCACATAATACGCTAATATAATATTTTTCACATAATTTTTGGATTTTGCTTTTATCTGAGATTGTGCAACTAGCTTACTATTATGATATATTATAATAGTATATTATAATACTAATAGTATACTATTTCTATGTCCAAATTGCTTTCGCTTAATCCTCATCTATGTTTTGTCTTATCATAGTTGCAATTAATGCGATTATAGTTATGTTGATAATTGAGATTTCATTCATGTTTGTAAACAGATGCACTGATAACAAACAATAAACTCGAATTTCACGAAGCGTACTGTTGTACGTTCCGATTTATAACGTTGCAACATCTCGACAGTTCTCGAAGTTAAAACGTATCGCTACTAACAGTACATTTTCATGACGTCACAGCGTCAGTACTTGCAATATATAAATAAAGGAAAACACCCAATATGTGCAGCAAAGTTTACGCGGTTTTTGCTGGAAGTTACTCAGCAGGAAGGCAGCAGATTTTGGCGCCCAAATACGAGCTGAATGCGGATTAGAGGCGTGCAATTGCTGTTCTGCTCCAGGTTTTATTCAGGGTCTGGAGGGTCTCATTCGTGGGGCCCAAAGGACCCTACAGCGCGGGCAGAGCGGGCTCGTTAGCCTCGGCAGGCAACCGGTCTAGGGGAAGGAAAACCCCGAAATCACACCCGTGTTGCAGGAGCACGTAAAACCCTTGCTATTAATGGTAGAATGTCGACTTGGGAAAAAAACGCCCCGGTACTCGAAGCCGGGGCACGGCGGGAGGGGGCGTACGGTCCCGGCACCCCCCCCCCCCGTCGTCATCATGCGACGGGCCAGGCGGCGCGTGCCAAGCGGGCGCGCCGCCCGAATTGGTTACAGCCCGAAGGGAGGCGCTCTTGGACCGGCTGAGGCCGAGTGTGGGTCGGACGGACCCACCCTCGGTCTTCGCCGGTCCAAAAAGCGCCAAGAAAAGGAGGCGCGAAGCGGATGAATCCGCCTCACCACCGTGGCAGGAGGAGGGGACGCACTTCCCTCCCCTCGGGGGCGTTAGTTCCCACCGAGGGGACGGAGGTGCAACCCCCCGTACGAGTGGGGGTAGGGAGGTATTATCTACCTCACAGAAATGGGATGAGCTCTTCCCAGGGGAGGTGTTTCCCCCACTCGAGGGCGAAGAGCCCTCGGCCTGGGGGGCACCTCTCCGAAACGCGCGGGAGGGGGGAGCTCTGGGGGTAGGACGTTACGCACGCCAACAGTGGGGTATTCCACCCGTGCGGAGACCCGCACTGGAGGCAGCAAGTGGGAGGGATCTGCTCGAGGAGACCTTGCATGGGATCGACTATGTAAGGACTCTCCGGGTAGATCCTTCTATAAGGGCAGCCAAGGGCTACGGGAGACCCGTGGAAGCCCTTAATGAGGGGTTCAGAGAGAGCATCCTTAATATACAGGATGCTCTCTCTGACTATAAAAGGTTGGTAGAGGAGGGCGGCCCCGATGGAAGACTTGGGGCCCTGGAAGTTCAGGTCCGGGGCCTCAAGTCTGAAATCGCCCGCATTGGGCGGCTGCTGGAGAGGCTTTTGCCCACTCCAGCAGCAGCAGCTGCGGGCAGCAGGACCGCCCCCCTCCAGCCACCCGGGGGACAACCGGTTGTCACTGGGGAGGGAAGGGAGGGCGAGTGGACGGTCGTGTCCACTTGCAAGGGGAAAGCGAAAGGGAAGGGGGAACGGGGAAGGTTGAACCCCCAAGTCGGTGGGAGGGGGTGCCACAAAGAAGTTGGCACCCCCTCCTACCAAAGTAGGAAAGGTTGCTGGGAAGGGGGCTCCAAAGAAGGGACCCCCTCCCCCGACAAAAAGACCGCAGTTGAGGAACCCCCCGCGTAACCCTGTAGTAACGGTTACAGCGTTGCCGGGGATTCCTCCATTAACGAAGTAATGGCAAAGGCCAGGCTCCGGGTCGATCTCCAGGAGATCGGCCTGGAGCCTGGTGCGTTTAAAATAAAACGTGCCAGCAACGGGGGGGTGTTGTTGGAGATATCTGGTCAGGACGGACGTGACAAGGCCGATCGCCTGGCCAGAGATCTGCAGGACGCATTGCACGGGGAGGCTGTGGTCTCCAGGCCGACGAGAAAGGCGGAGCTCCGCATCGTCGGCCTGGAGGACTCAGTCACCCCTATACTACTGAGGGCCGCGGTACTGAAAATTCGGGATGCCCTCCAAACGATCTCCAGATCGGGGAGATTAGGAGATTGTCTGGAGGGCTAGGGGTGGCTTGGGTTCGGTGCCCGCTGGCACCGGCCCAAAAGCTGTTGACAGCGGGGGGGATAGTCGTGGGGTGGGCACGGGCAAGCGTGAGAGTACTGGAGGACCGGCTCCTCCAGTGTTACCGATGCCTACGCTACGGGCAATGGCGGTGACCTGCCAGACCGATTACGGTCTGGCAGGTCACTGCTTTAGATGTAGAGGGGCCGGTCACGTGGCAAAGGGGTGCACCGAGGCTGTTCGGTGCCCCCTTTGCCACCATGAGAGGTAAAAGGCGGACCACTGGATGGGGGATATCGCGTGTAAGGCGGTCCCTAGGGCTGCCCCGAGAGGAGGGGCTCCTCCCCGCAGGAAGAGGAGAAGGAAGAAGGCGGCGCGTGGGGGGGGCTGCGGCTGGTACTCGGCCGCAGCCTCCCGGCGGTGCCGCAGCAAAGGATAGAAACGGGGAACCGTTGGCCGGCCCAAGTAAGGCCGGTGAGGCAGGGGTGAGGGTGACGGAGGCTGAAAGTATTCAGCCTCCGCCACCAATTGATCTGGTAGGGCTAGGGGCGGGAGGAGCGACGGCCGCTCCTACTGCGCCGGACCCTCCCTCAGCGGAGGGGGGTCTCCGAGGCGGACGACATGGAGGTCGAGGCCTCTACATCCCTCCTGGCGGAGGTGGGGTGGGAGGAGTGGGGGGCAATGAGCAGGAGTAGCTCTCCTCACCCACTCCCTCACCCCAGGCCCATGGGATCTGCCGGTGCGGTAGTGGCCTCGAAGTGCTAGAAGCTCCCGCACTGGGACTCATGGGTCAGGTAGGAGCGGTCGGGGGTGGGCCGACCCCTTGTGGGAACACTCCTGACCGCGCCAGGAGGGATAGCCTCCCCCAGGGTGAGACCCCCGAATCCGCTTTTGTTGCGGAGGAGGAGGGAGCCCTGGGGGGAAGACACCCCGGGGGTAGTTTCCCCCTCGGTTCTCACTGAGGGGGGGTTGGGGGGTCCCGTTGGGACCCCCACACACCTTTCCCCCCGTGGGCGCCACCTTGACGTGGTGGGGGGGTTTGTGTACCTTGATGATGTACAGAGCTGTGCCGGCGGGGGTTTCGACCCCTGGCAGGTTCTACCATGCCGGAGAGACCTGTACTGAGAGGCCAGATTAAGAGCGTCCTTATTCACTCTCGGAGGGGCAGCTGCCTCCGAGTTTCATACAGGGACCGGAGGACCGTACTTGTACGATCCAAAGGACCCTACGGCGCGGGCAGAATGGGCTCGTGAGCCGGGTGAAGGCAACCGTTCTAGGGGAAGGAAAACCCTGATTGCAAACCCGTACTTGTCAGGACGTACAACCCAACACAATTGCGAGGGGCCAGGGTGCTTAGGCACTCTGGTACAGGGGACTCAGGCAACCCCGGCAGACCCTAGCCTAATACACCGTAACCCTAGGTCATGTCTCTGGGGCCAGGGGTCTTGCCTTAATTGGCCGGACCGCGAGGCGGGTCCTCTATAAAACACCACGTAATCCTACCGTTGAGGCATGCCACGCTTATGGGATGAATGGCAGGTGCGTGACCTGTCGCTAGTGGTTCCTCACCCTGGGCACTTGGCAAACCCAGGGTAATAATGGTAATAATGGTAATAATAATTACCCCGGGTAATACAGGGGCTCTACCCGGGGTCGACGCCCACTTCCCGCCAATTCGTGGGATCAAAAATGGATTCTCGAACAATTAAAACAAAGAACTACGATCTTTCGGGCTCAGAGCCTTCGGGCTCGACAGTCCTAACGGACGGGCGTAGCAGCCCATCCATGGACCGACCACCCATTCCGGGTGATTTTTCAGAAGGGACGGGGGTTTTAGTAGAGGTGGAGGGAATCCGCCAGGCGGACGCCTCCTCCCCTCCCCCTGGGGAGGTTGTGCCAGCGGACTCCAGAGGGCTAGCCCCTGGAGGGTCGCTCATACCCGAGGACCGACCACCGTCCTCTGAGCAGCGCCTCTCTGACCGCGGGGATGGCGCAATGAGCCCGCCGGGTAGGCTGGCGCGGGCAGCCACCCAACGCGGGATATCCAAGTCCCTGGTGTAAAATCACGGCACCGGGGACTAACAGACCAGGTCCCCTCTGCTCAAAGCAGAGGAAAAGGAAACCTTCCCCTACAAACAAGGGGATCAAGGAGGGGACCAATGGGGCAGTGGAAACGTTGGGGCGGATCACCGGTCCGGTGATACGCTCCGACACTATTCTTTCGCAGGGCAGCAGAGTCCATCTACCAGGCCTTGGGAGGACCGCTACGAAACCAGGAGCGGGACCGGGTAGAAGCGGAAACACCGGCGGAGAGAGGAAGAGGATGCGAGAGGCCACTAATTCTAGTGGCTCCTCCTCCTGCGGTATGGAGTCTCCTGCCCTGGAGCCAGCAAGGAAGGGGCCTGGCAAGCCGCCCACTACGGGTGAAAGGATGGGGGCAAAAAAGGAAAAAGAAACAGAGATGGAAAGGAAGAAGGAGGAGGAAAACAAAAAGTTGGAGCAAGACATCAGAATCCTCCTCGACACGGGCATGCTATTTTCGCTAGAGGACAAGCGCCCGGTCGAGGAGGTATTCAGAGATAATACAACGATTAACCTCCTCAGAGAGGCCAGGATGGCGGAACTGGCCTCGGAGGTGGGCCGAGCCTTGGGCGCGGTTCGGCTGGTCTCACGGAGGTCCCGCACTTTGAAAGGGACCTTCGTGGGACTGCTGAACCGCGCGGTGGCCACCTCCGAGACGGTGATGGCTACCCTGCTCGCGCGAACAGCGGAACTGGACAGCCGGGGGGAGGAAGCCTCGGAGACACAAAGGGAGGCGAAGGAGCTCCGAGTCGAGCTCAAAAAACTCAGAGTGGAAAATAGGAGGCTGGGTGAGGAGCTGGAGGCCATAAAGGCCTCCACCTCCTCGGCCCCCGTCCTTCTTCCCTCGTTTCTCCCCAGGGGAAAGGAAACTGTCGTACGCGGAGGCGGCGGGGGGATCGACGTCAACGACTACGTCGGCGGAGGAAGAAGAAGAGAAGGCCAGGAGGGAGGACAGGAGGAGGAAGAAGAAGAAGATAAGGAAGGAAACCAACCCTCCCTCCCCTCCTCCTCCTTCGAAAGGGAAAGAAGTAAAGGTGGGGGTGTTCGTGGACATTCCGTCTTATGACGACAACCCCCCGGAGCACCCCTCCCCCAACGTGGAGGACAGAAAAGGCGAAAAAGGAACTAGACGCTGCCATGACCGTCTCGGCCCATGCTTGCGGCCATGGGAAGGAGCTCCGCCGCATGAGGGCAGAGTTCGACTCCCTAATGGTGGCAAGCGGAAGGGGCCGGGCGGCTATGGCGGTGGCGACACTAATGACGACCACTACGGCTCAGGCGGACACCCAGGCCCCGCGGACACCAGCGGAGTCGAAGGGGACCAAGGAGGGAAGCAAAAAGGAAAAGAGGAAAAGGCAGAAGAAGAGGAGGAAAGAGAGGGCCAGGAAGATGAAGGAGGAGGAAGAGAGAAGGGCCCGGGAGAAGGGAAAGGAAACGCCGGCGAGTTGCTGGAGGCGATCCGGCGGCCAACCGGGCCCCAGCGGGAGCCAGTGGGGACGAATGAGCCTAAGTAGTCCCAAGTGGTGGGGAGGAAAGCGAGGCAGGGGGGAAGAACGGGACCCCCACCTCCTCTGCCGCCCCCCACCAAAACAGAAGGAATCTGGGAGGGGGAAGTCGGCGACGGTGTCGGGCAGGCCAAAGCCGCCTCGCTCAGCGGCCGTCACCGTTATGTGCCCCGACAGGAAGTATGAGGAATTCATGCTAGAGGCCAGGCGCCGGATCAGACCGACGGACCTTGGGATCAATGCGTCCCTGAGGGTCCGCCGGGCCCTGAATGGGGCCATGCTGATAGAGGTGCCTGGCCTCAACGTCGGGGCGTCCGCCGACCGGCTTGCGGAGGAGCTCCGCAAGCTGGCAGCGGAAAAAGGCCCCGGTTACCGCGTCCAGAGACTGGCGAAGTCTTCGCAGCACTGCGGATAGCCGACCTGGACGCAACGACCGGGGCCGAGGAGGTGACGGCCGCTGTGGCCCTCGCTGGGGATGCTCGCCGGAGGAAATTTCCTCCGGCGAGATGAGCGTCTCTCAGCGAGGAGTAGGCACTATGGTGGTGCGGTGTCCGCTGGCGGCGGCCGCTAAGGTCGCCGCCGCGGAGCGGATTCCAGTGGGCTGGACCCGTGGGGTGACGGCGCTGCCCGCTCGCGCAACGTTGTGCTTCCGCTGCTTAGAGCGGTATGTGTTACCGCTACGGTAACCCCGGCCAAAGGGTGCAAGGAGGCGGTGCACTGCCTGGTGTGCGCCGAGGCAGGCAGGCCCTCCGGTCACAAAATCGGAGGACCTGTCTGCAAACCCCCTCCCGGAAGAAAAAGGGGGGAAAGAAGAAGGTAGAGAGGCAGATGGGGAAGGAAGTCACCGGCGGGGGGGAGGCCCGAACCACCACCGCCGGAGGAGGACCGGACCTGATTAAGCCTGGGGAGGGGAGTCGACCAGCCTCCCCCCCCCCCGCCGAAGGGAGAAGTAGCTGCAGAGATTCCAGCCCTTCCCCTGGCAGGGACCTCGGAGGAGGAAGGGGATCTTTCAACGAACCTGATCGATCTGGATTGGGAACCGGAACCGGAACCGTTGCCCCGTAGGAAGAGGAGAGGGAAAAAGGAAGTCGAGAAAGATACGGGCGACCCGGAAATGGAGGAGCAACAAACAAAGGTGAGGAGGGTGGAGTCTATGGGCCCACTCCCATCAAGAGTATATAAAGGGGAGTCGGTGGGAGCGCTGCCCCCGACTCCCCTACAGGTTGACTCCGCCTCGTACCCCCTAGAGGTGGAGGTCACGCAGGAAGGCACCCCCTATATCGCCGCAGAGACACCCGCGTTGGAGGCCATCATGGCTGAAACCCCCTCCGGGGAGACCAAGACGGCAGAGCCATCGGAAGTCTCCCAGGAGGAGGGGGTTGATGTAGGCAGCCCGGAGGAGGCGTGAAAGGCTTAGCCTTCACGCGACTCCGGGCCCTACAGGCCAACCTCGGCCACGGCGCCCGGGCTCAGGATCTCTGCTTGCACAGAATGTCTAAGCTGGGCGCCGGGCTGGGGGTGGTCGTCGAGCCGTACTGGGTGCCGGTATCCAGCGTGAACTGGTTCGGCAGCCCGGACGGCTCGGTGGCCATAGTGGCAAACCCTACAGCGGTGACCCCTCCCTGTATTTTCAGGGAAAACGGGTCCTCGTATGTGGCAGTCGATTGGGGGCCCATCACTGTGATGGGGGTATATCTTCCCCACCACAGGAACAAGGCCGGTCTTGGGGAACTCGCCCCAGTTAAGAGGGTCCTCGACAGGATCGGGGAGTTGGTACACAGGTGCCATCCCCGACCTGTCGTGATTGCCGAGGACTTCAACGCCCACTCGGAAGGGTGGGGGTGTAGTCCCCGACAAAGAGACCCTCGGGACGGGATCGTGATCGGCTGAGCAGCGGGGCTGGGCCTTCTGTTAATGAACAGAGGCTCAACCAGCACCTATGTGCGGCCAGGGGGGCGGTCGGTCATAGATTTGACCTGGGCCACCCCCTCGGCCGCCGGGATGTTCCAGGAATGGAGGGTGGAGGCGGAGGGCGAATCGCTGTCTGATCACAGACACATACCGTGGGCCCTCCGCCTCCCCAAACCCGCACAGGTGCTGGCCCGCTGCCCAGGGGATGGGAACTTTCCCCTCCCCAAAAGATGGGCTCTCAATCGGCTTGATACGGACAGGTTTCGGGCGGCCGTCTTTGCGGCCACCTGGCACCTAGACGTGGGGCCAGGTGAGTGGGACCCCAGCGAACGGGGCTGGGGAAATCGTGGGTATCGTGGCGTCGGCATGCGACGTCGCGATGCACCAATCCCATCCCCGCCGGCACCGGGCCATGTACTGGTGGACAGAAAAGCTGAAAGTTCTCCGAGACTCCTCCGTCCACGCCAGACGGGTATACTACCAGGCCCGGCGACAAGGCGGGGATGCCACAGGGACAAGAGAGGGCTACCTCCGAGCCAGAAAAGCCCTCAAGGTCACCATCGTCGAGGCCAAGCGAGCGGCCTGAGAGCAAATGGTGAGCTCCCTGGACGACGATCCGTGGGGGCGCCCATACAAAAGGGTCATGAGGAAGATCCGCCCATAGACGTCCCCACCAACGGAGTCGTTAAACCGCCGGGCCCTCGAGGGGTTCCCGATGTCCTCTTTCCAAGGGCAGAAGGGGGCCCCCCGAGATCCCGACCCCCCCCGTTGGGGGAGGGTGATTGGGACGAGGGTCTGGCGGTGAGTCCAGAGGAGCTCACCGCGGTCAGAAAAAGGCTCGGGGCTAAGGGGAAAGCCCCTGGCCCCGACGGAATTCCTGGCCGGGCCTGGGCCCTTGCCCTCAGCGAGGGAAACCTGTCCGAAGCCACACGCAGGGTTTTCAACAGATGTCTCAAGGAAGGGGTATTCCCCCCAGAGTGGAGGAGGGCCAAACTGGTCCTCCTCCCCAAGGAGGGCAAAGCACCCGGGAGTGCGTCGGTCTACAGGCCGATATGCCTGCTGGACGAGACGAGCAAGATGCTGGAGCGCATCGTTGCCGACCGCCTCGTCCAGCATCTGTCCTCGAAGGGGCAGGACCTCCACGACCGCCAGTACGGGTTCAGGCCCGGAAGTACTGGATGCCATCCAGTACTTCCGGGACCTGGCCCAGGCGGTCGTGGAGGAGGAGGGCGGGGTGTTGTTGGCAGTCTCGTTAGACATAACGAACGCCTTCAATACCCTGCCCTGGCCGGAGATTGGACGGGCCCTCGAACACCACGGGGTATCCGTCTATCTCCGGCGGATCCTATCGGCCTACTTCGGGGGCAGGGACATCGTCTTCCCGGTGGAGGGCGGGGTCCAAGGCCGGCGCGCTATGGAGCGCGGTGTTCCGCAGGGGTCGGTTCTCGGCCCCCTGCTATGGAACATCGCGTTCGACCGGGTGCTGTGCACTCCGCTTCCCGCTGGCTGCCACGTCGTCTGCTACGCAGACGACACGCTAGTGGTAGCCGGGGGAGAGAGCTGGGGGGAAGCCCGCCTCCGCGCGGAGACGGCACTGGTGTCAGTGGTGAGTACCATCAGAGACCTGGGTCTCAAGGTGGCGCCCCAAAAGACCCAGGCCGTGTGTTTTCACGGCAGGAGTCGGAGGGCGCCGCCGGAGACCCAGGTGCTTGTAGATGGAGTCCACGTCCGCGTCGGGCCGACGATATCTCGGCCTGACGCTGGACAGCCGGTGGAGCTTTGGACCCCACTTTGGGGAACTGGCCCCCAGAGTGCGCAAGGCAGGACTGGCTGTGGCCAGCCTGACGCGCATCCAAGGGGGCCCAAGATGGAGAGCTCGCCGCCTGTACGTCACGGCGGCGCCCTGTACGGGGCGCCCATATGGGCGCCACAGCTAGGGGCCTGCCGCGGAGGCAAGCGCGCACTGCGGCAGGCCCTGCGGCCCGTGCTTATCAGGGCGATTCGGGGGTACCGGACCGTGTCGTACATGGCGGCGACCACCCTGGCCGGCGTCCCCTTGTGGAGCTTCTCGCAGAGGAGCGACACCTTCTTTATTGGAGAGTGAAGGAGCTCCGCAGGGAGGGAACAATGTCGGTCAGGGCCCTGAAGGGTCTGAGGCTCCAGGCCGAGGTCCGGACCCGGGAGAGGTGGGCGGACTTATTGTCCGACCCCCGGGGTCCCGGGCCAGCGACGGCGGTGGCTGTTCGCCCCTGCCTGTCCGAGTTGACAGGCAGGAGGGGACGTGGATTATCCTTCCGTCTGGCGCAGGTGCTGACCGGGCACGGGTGCTTCGGTCGGTACCTGCGCCGGATAAGGAAGGAGCTCACCATTCGGTGCCACCACTGTCCCGCGCCGGAGGACATGGCGCACCATACCCTGGCCACGTGCCCAGCATGGGCCGGGGAGCGCCGTATCCTCTGCGGGGTGGTGGGATGCCGAGAGGGGAACTCTCGCTCCCGCGCATGGTCAAGGCCATATGCAGGAGCGAGGAGGCGTGGACAGCGGCGGTCTCCTTCTGCGAGACAGTAATGTCCCAGAAGGAGACTGCCGAGTGGGGGCGAAGACCGTACCGGAGCTGCGGGGAGCAGTTCCGGGGCGGTCAAAACCCCCAGGGGGACGAGGGACGCGACAGCGGGCCCGGGGCAGCGCCGGCCGAGGAGGGTTCACAGACCCGCGAGGGTCGGGAGGTTCCTCGGCCGCCCCGAGCCCGCCACCGGTCGCAAGGGGGGTAGTAGGGGGTGGCGAACCGCCTTCCCTGCCTTCCCCCCCGAGCGACCGGACAAGTAGGGACAGGGGGGAGCGGTGCCCCGGTTGGGGCTGGGCCCTACAAATCCTCCCCTCCCTGACTAGCAGGGAGGGGGTAAGGAGGAGGGTGTGGATGTCCCCTCCCTCCTTGATAGGAGACACCAGAAGGCCAACCGGCGGGGGGTCAACCCCCGCCGGGGACCACGCCCTGGATTCCCTTCGCGGAACAGGGCACGGTACACAGGTGGCGAGGGGCTCCCGAAAGGGAGCTCTGGGGCCGGGGGGTTGGGGAAGGAATACGGGAGTTGTTCCCCTGACTCCCCTCCTCACGGTCCGACAGGTAGACATCCCACAGGGGTTTTAGTCGGTAAGAGTCCGACATAACCCCCACCTCCCAAGGGGTGGGGATATCCATGATGGATTTCCCCTGCGTGACCAATAAAAAAAAAGGTAGTACGACTCGTACTGTAGGAGGACAATTGTAACGTTACATCTGTCCCCAGGCATTGATGTTACTATTGTCCCCTATTTATCTACTATTTTATGATTCATAGTCAATTTTATACATAAATATTTAGACGGAGGTCAATTGCAATATGTGAATCATCAATATAGATAATCATATTAGGACCATACGTTATACCTTCGCAATAAAGGAAGAACAATATTTCAGATTTTGTGCACGCAATAAAACTTACTTGAGACATGAAAAAGTAACATTTACTCCTGCACACGTGCACGTTCCGCGAAGGCCGGCAGGGAACTAACGAACAAATGTCAATTGGTCTAACGAATTTCGCCTCATAACCATAACCACATATATATTATAGTTTCAGAAATATTCACGATGTTACAACCGTATCCTGTTACTTTTGTCCCCAGTCTCCCCTACGTACGTATAAAGTTATTCCAACAATCTACTTTTATCTGTGCCAGGCTTTTCTATTAATCAAATACGTCCATTTTATATTTTTTCCGCTCGTTTATCTTTCGTAAAACGAGACATTTTTTATATATTGTTGTTATATATTAGGTGTGTGAATTAATTCGGTCCGTTTTTTCTTCCAAAAAAAGACTTTAATATAAAAAAAGATGCAAAAGTACACTAATCAAAGTATATGCCATCGCTTGCTATTATTTTTTCCCGTCTATCTGGCAGTTGTTGCATTCCGTGACGGAAAAACGACTCGTCCTTCGAAGCGATCCATTCATTGAGCCATTTCTCTATTTCTTCATAATTGTTGAAGTGCTGGTCCGAAAGCCCGTGTGCCATCGATCTGAACAAGTAATAATCGGATGGAGCAATGTCTAATGAATACGACGGGTGAGGTAAAATGTCTCAGCCAAATGCTTCCAAGGTGGCCTTCACAATCTTTTCAACATGTGGCCGAGCGTTATCGTCCTGGAAGATCACTTTGTCGTGTCTCTTTGCATATTCCGGCCGCTTATTCTTCAATACGTTGTTTAAACAGATCAATTGTTATTGGTAAAGTTCGGCAGTGATTGTTTGGCTCTGTTTTAATAGTTCATGATATACTACATCCTTCTGGTCCCACCATATACAGAGCATTACTTTCTTGCCATGAATATTCTGCTTTGGTATCGATGTGGATGGTTTTCCTGGGACGCTAATAAATTTCTTTCGTTTGGCATTATCGAAATATATCCACTTTTCGTCTCCAGTCACAATGCGATGCAAAAAACCTTTTCTTTTTTGTCTGGCAAGCAAGATTTCAGACATGGCTTTTCATCTTTCGATGTCTCTTTCTTTCAGTTCGTATGGCACCCATCTTTCTTCTTTGTAAATCTTTCCCATGGCTGCCAAACGCACAGAAATTGTTGATCGATCAACATTCAACAATTGCGCGAGCTCATGTTGCGATTGACGCGGATCTTCATCGATTAGCGCCTGTAATTTCTCGTCCTCGAACTTCTTCGGCTGACCTAGACGAGGTTCGTCATCGACATTGAAATCATCACTTTTAAAACGTCGAAACCATTCTCTGCATGATTTATCGGTGGGAGTACTTTCACCATAAACTTCTACGAGCATTCAATGAGCTTCAGCGGCTGTTTTCTTCAAATGAAAACAGAAAATGACAACTTCTCGGAAATGATGCTTTTTTGGCTCGAATTTCGACATTTTCGAGTCAGAGAAACACGATGTTTTTGTTACAAACCCAAAGATTTATCAACTGAATATTATTGCCAGATATCAAAACTAAAAAGTACTAAAAAGTAAAGCCTTTTGCAGACATTAGAGGTTAGAAAATTATATAGTACAGCAATTGACCGCCAGATGGACCGAATTAATTCACACACCTGATACAATAGTGTTCTAACTTTTGTTAATTTGTCGACTTTTGGAAATTTCAAAATTATCAAATTAACATGTGTGTGTGTACGTGCGCACACAGACGCGCGACGTGCCCTCGTGTATACATTGTGACGTGGCAGCCGTCGGGCGCCCGTCACTATTAGGCGAAATCTCGCTCCCGTCACGGGGGGGGGCGGTAATTAGCGAGCGATCAATGGAAAGTGCTAGCGGACCTCCTCCAAGAAATGGTACTCATGTGGAAAAGAATCCTTAGTGTTAAGAGCGTGCAGGTGAGACGGTCCCGCGTCTCCCCCGATTTTGTGCCCCTGGACCTCCCGAGCCGAACAGCCGGACAGGAGGAACGAGAAGGATGATGAGGACCTCGCTCACGGTCAAGCACGCATTCCGCAGATGATTGCTCTCCATTTCTATCCTGTATTAGAAATTATGTATCGTTCAAAACAGACTACCGGCTGCCGTGATTGTTCTTAGGCAAGTTTAGAGGAGATCGCTGAAGGAGACGGAAGAGACTGCCGGCGGGCCACCTCTGTAAAGTTGGCCCCTCATTCTTCAAATTTGAAAAAAATTATTAGAGTTCTGAATGTTCCTCGCAGAGTTCTAAGTTCGCAATCATTTATAAAAAGAGTTCCGTCATTTAAAGTAGAGAAAATACTATTTTAAAAATCGAAGGGTCAACTTCACGATGCCCCTCATTATGTAAAAAATGCAAATTTTCTTAGAGTTCTAGATAGATTTTTAATAGTTCTATAGTTCTAGATAAGTTTTAAAAATAGTTCTGTTTAAAACAATAAGAAAAATTATATCTAAAATTCTCGAATTAGAAAACGAAAAATGGCAAGAACTCTACCAATTTTGGTTTTAGCGCGTCGAGTGTTAATAAGAATATTTAGGACTCGTGAGGGGCTAACCAGAACTCTGAATAAAACATCGGATTTTCAAAAAAATTGATTGTTTATTAAACACGTAAAATTTTTTTTCGGAAATCCGACGTTTCATTCAGAGTTCTGGTTAACGAGTTCACGAGTTCTGAAGATTATTATTAACACTCGGAGCGCTAAAACCAAAACCAAAGAACTCAAAACTGAAATTTAAAACTGAAAAGACTCGGCGATTTTCGTCTTTTGGGCGTCGGGACCAATTATAATTATTACGTATATTAATTTACTTATAATTATTATATATATATATATCTATAATTTTACTACTTATACTAATATTACTTATATACTAATATTGCTTAAGACGTACTTATACTAAAGCTTACTACATTTTTTTTTAGAACCTTTTTCTTATTTTTTGGGACATATGTTACTTATACTAAATCTTATTAAATTTTGTTTGTTTTCTTTAGAAACTTTTTTTTATTTTCTTGTATGTATGATACACATACGAAAAAGGTTCTAAAAAAAAAGATGTAGTAAGTGTGTGATACACATACAAAAAAATAAAAAAAGTTTCTAAAGAAAACAAAAGAAATTTAATAAGATTTAGTATAAGTATGTCCTAAAAAATAAGAAAAAAGTTCTAAAAAAAAATGTAAGCTTTAGTGTAAGTACGTCTTAAGCAATATTAATATATAAGTAATATTAGTATAAGTAGTAAAATTATAGATATATATATATAATAATTATAAGTAAATTAATATACGTAATAATTACAATTGGTCCTGACGCCCAAAAGACGAAAATCGCCGAGTCTTTTCAGTTTTAAATTTCAGTTTCGAGTTCCTTGGTTTTGGTTTTAGCGCTCCGAGTGTTAATAATAATCTTTAGAACTCGTAAGGGGCTAACCAAAACTGTGAATGGTACGCCGGATTTTCGAAAAAAATTTTCGATCTGAGAGACATGGAGATATTCGACTCGGGGGACGAAAATTGGCGAGAACTCTTTCAATTTTGGTTTTCGCTTACCGAATGTTAATAATAATCTTCAGAACTCGTAAGGGACTAACCAGAACTCTGAATGGTACATCGGATTTCCAAAAAAAGTTTTCGATGCGAGGGACTTGGGAATATTCGACTCGAGAGACGAAAATCGGCAAGAACTCTTTCAATTTTGGTTTTAGCGCTCCGAGTGTTAATAATAATAATGTAGATCGGCTTGGAATTGAGAGAGATCGAGACCCGTTTTTACGTTCCGCTTCTTCTGAAAAGATTGTGTTCCGCTCGAGAGAAAGAGAAGATTTTCGTACCGCTCGCGCTAATAGTTGGTGTTCCGGTGGCTATCATGCAAAAAAAGGCAAAGTACGAAGTGCACCGTTCGTGACCGAGGACCGAGGAGAAAAGTGGGAAAGGAGGAAGGACGACTGTCGACCTCGCGCAAAGGCGACCCGCCCAAACCGTTGAGGACCACGCTGCCGGGAGGTTCCCGACACTGTAAGACCGTTCACCTGCTATCGTTTCGGTGTTCCGTTTACGTGTCGGGTCCCAAAAAGTAATTGTGTGCCGAGCAGTATCGATCTCGCGGACAAGAGCGGCGGAAAGTTGTATCGTCCCGCGGGGTTTCGGAGTGTACCGATTCCCAAAGAGAATAAATTATGATACCGCTAAGAAGGCCACATTCTTTTCTTTCTCCACGCCCTTCCGATTTCCGAGCGAACCCATCCTGTCTACCGACTAAAAACTTCCCACGAGCTACCGGTCTCGTCGGAATCTCGCGTCGCGGTCACACTAGGTGACAATTAGCGTTGGTGAATGGTGCAGTTATCCGCACCTGGCGCCCAACATTCTTTTTTTTTTGTGTGAGAGACCATGACGCGTGGACCGACGGCAATTTGCCGACGGCGTTCAGAAAATAACGTCGCAACATACAGGATGCAGCGCCAAAATCCGGACAAATTAAACATTTTTTTGAAATATAATTTTTATTGTAAAAATGGAGAAATTTATAATTATTTTTTTTACTAAATTGTTTGTTAGGTCATAAAGAACACATTTACTCAATATAACCCCCTTCTGCTTGAATGACCGCCTCCATTCTCGGTCTGAAGCGTTTGCAGGCCCGTTTTAATGAGTCACGGTCCATATCGGCGAATGTCGCTTCAATAGCGGCTCTCAATGATGCGACGTTTGGATGTCTGGACTTATTAGTGATCCTTTCAACCACGCTCCATACATAGAAGTCCAAAGGATTTAAATCTGGGCTATTGGGAAACCAAAATTCTTCGGACCAAAACATGTCGACGTTGTCCGACAACCAATTTTGCACCAAATGACTTGTGTGCGCGGGCGCACCGTCCTGCTGAAAAACATACGGCTATTCAGATGATACAGTTTCCATCCGCGGCTTCACCACATTTATCAGAACATGCAAATAAACTTCTTTTGTGACATTTTCCCCTTTGTTAAAGAAATGATGGCATGACATCACCCTCATTGGACACAACACTTAGCACGTGAACATTCGCCGGAAATTTCGTTCTGGAAACAATGGAGACATCTTTAGGATCATGGACGAGCCAGCGATCATTCCTTCGATTGATTTTCGCATCGATAGTAAAAACATTTTCGTCAGAAAAAAACCTGAGGCGCCCGGCAGCATTGTTTCGTAAAAAACACAAAAGCAGATTACAGCGCTCAACTCGCTTTGTCCTGGCAGCTTCGGAAAGCATCTGTCTCACTTTAATTGTATATGACTTGTAGCGGAGGTCCTCCTCGACGATTCGACGCATAATTTTTTCACTCACACCGACAACCGACGACAATTTTCGAATCGACTGCCCTGGATCCTCAAAAATCAGCTCCTAAGCCCATTAAATGATTTCGGGCGTCCTGACAATGCGCTCCTTCGAGTGAGTTTTCCTTGCCGGTGTTGCAAAACCTTCGTTGAACTTCTCCGACTCGTTATACTTCGTGACAACACTATACACAGTCGATCTTGGGTACCTGAAGAATCGAATGATTTCTGTCGCTGAGCGCCCAGTGCGAACACTTTCGATAATCGCAGCTCTTCGATTATACTCCGCACTTGGTTTCAACATTGCTGTTTCGAGGTTATGAATGTTTAATATATGAGTCAAGCTATTTGGACGCCAATCGCGACCTCTCGAAGTGGTATAGAACGGCGGGAAATTCAAATTAAATTTTGTCCGGATTTTTGTGCCGCACCCTGTACATACATATATATTTTTATTTAAGTGTGCGTAAATACCGCTACATGTTTGTAAGCGTTCACATTCATAATAAATGCTCAAATTGCTGGCCATTAACAGTCTGACAATGTGCTAGTCTAATGTTAAAATTGGAAATAGGGTTTTCGCACACAAAAATGAAAATAGCAAAATCAACGGTGCACCTCACACACACAGATACACACGCACGCGCGCACACATACATACGCACATACAAAAGAGGTATATATCCGATCATGCAACCTCCACGCAGTACATCTTGGGTAATGCTAACTGCAACTTTTAAATTTTGTAACTCGAAAAATACCTAACGAAAAAACATTTAATTATAATGTTTTGGAAAGCCCTTGAGATAAGCTATAAGAATACGTAATGGAAAATAGGGAGTACTATTTAAGAAATTTAAGATGACCTTCACATGACAACGCTATTCAAGGTCATAATAATATTGCACATAGTGCGCCTTATAAAACCCTACTATTTGGTTGGCAAATAAGTTCGTTCGGTTTTTGTTTCAGTGTAAGTTTCATGCGGATTCGCTTTTCTTTTCTCAACGCTATCGTGCAAATCAACTACACATTTGAAAGATTGTTTCACTATTTATGTTGTGCTGTGTTTGGTTTGGCTAATATCAGTATTGTGTGTACTGCGTAGCTGTGAACATGAAAATAAATAACGTGCATTATCGTCACATTTTGCTCTATTATTTTAAAAAAGGCAAACGAGCTGCGGATGTTCATGAAAAGATGCCGTGTGTATGGAGATGATGCCTGAACAGAACGTGTATGCCAAAAGTGGTATGCCAATTTCCGTTCGGGAGATTTCGACGTCAATGATGCGCCCCGCTCCGGTCGCCCGATCGAGATTAATTCAAATGACATTAAGGCTATAATCGAAGTAAATCCATCCCAATCGATACGAGAGATTATTACGATATTGAATATATCCCACACAAGCGTAGAAAAGCATTTACGCCAGCTAGGATACGTTTCTCGGCTTAATGTTTGGGTGCCGCATCAATTAACCGAAGCTAACTTGACTACACGCATATCCATCTGCGATTCGCTACGGAAACGCCAAAAAGACGACCCATTTTTTAAACGAATGGTGACGGGTGACGAAAAATGAGTCATCTACGATAATGTAACGCGTAAAAGATCATGGGGGCACAACAAATAAGGAGCCACCGCAAACAACCTTGAAAGCGGGATTGCATCCGAAGAAAATAATGCTCTCCGTATGGTGGGATTTCAAGGGTGTCATCTATTACGAACTGTTACCGTCAGGCAAAATGATTCAACTGTATACTGTTGGCAATTAACGAAATTGAACCAAACAATCCGCACAAGACGTCCAGAATTAGCAAATTGCAAGGATGTCGTTTTCCACCACGACAACGGCAAACCTCATACGTCATTGTCCATTCGGAACAAATTGCTTCAACTTGGCTAGGATGTTTCGCCTCATCCTCCGTATTCACCGGATCTTGCCCTTTCCGATTATCATTTATTCCGGTCGCTGCAGAACTCAATGAACGGGAAAATCTTCAAGGATGAAAAGGCCGTTAAAAACCACCTGGATTGGTTTTTCGCCGATAAGCCCCAGACGTTTTACGAACGCGGCAAATGAAGTTGGTTAGATGGTTAGAGGTCATCGATAAACATGGCCAATATATAATTGATTGAAATTTATCTTGTGTATCAAAAAATTGTGTTTTATTCTATTCTAAAAAACCGAACGAACTTATTTGCCAACCCAATAACTTTGTATGAAATATTTTTTCTAAAATGCGTATTTTTCGAGACATTAAGGGGTTTTAATACTTTTCGTACATATAAAAATATATATAAAAATATAAGGCATATACGAGGTGTGGCTATAAAATAACGAGACTGATGCTTCCACAGAAGAAGTACGCATGCGCCAAACGCGAACGACCGACAGCTGTGTAGCATGAAGCCTTCTCTTTTGAATGCGGCGCCTCCCGTGTCTGTAAACAAATTAGTTTGGCCGTGGCCTTCGTTTGTATAAGACCTGTTGTTTTATTTTGCCGGAAATATGATAAGTGTAAAAATAGAGCAACGAATCGTCGTGAAATTTAACATGAAACTTAGAAAAAGCCCTGCTGAAACTTATCTTTTATTAAAAGAAGTGTATGGCAATGAATGTTTATCACGTGCGCGAGTTTTTGAATGGTTTAAGCATTTCCAAGATGGCCGAGAAGACTATTTGAAGATTATTTACGCCCGGTCGCCCTTCCACGTCAAAAACTGATGAAAATATTGAAAAAGTCGGTAATCTGATTCGATCTGACCGTCGGTTAACTATTCGTACGATTGCTGAAACTGTAGGAATTGACAAAGAATGGGTAAGGCAAATTTTACACAAAAATTTTAACATGTATAAAGTATGTGCAAAAATAGTGCCTAAAATTCTCACGATTGGACAAAAAGAAGCTCGCGAAAATGTTTGTACTGACACTTTGAATGTCATTGAAAATGACCCGAACTTCTTGGAAAGAGTGATAATGTTGAAGAATCTTGAACGACTCCTAGACGACACTTCAGGATCTCTCTAGCAAATAAAAATTTTGTTTTGGAAAATCTTAAGTTAATCGTTAGCCCACGGCGGCGGAGAGTTAATCGTTGGCCCACGGCGGTGGAGAGTTAAGCGTCGGCCCACAGCGGCGGAGAGTTAATTGGTTGGCCTACAGCGGCGGAGTTTTCAACACAAAAGTAGAATCAAATAACTAATTCGAAAGCCCATGGGTGGGGGTGGAGATACATGGTGAGCTCTCGCGGCTCGTCGTTGAGTTCACTTGTTACTTTGCGTGACTCATCTCCGAGTTCCACGCTCGCGCTTTGAAGGCATTTCCTTTTTATGTTTTTAAAAGAAAAACATCATGATGGCTAGCAGCCGAGAAAGCTAAAAGGTTGTTAATCGATGTTCTTTTTAAAACAAAAAGAGGAGTAGAGCCATTCTTTCCTAGGAGCTCGTCGAGACCAGACGTTTATTTCTTCCTTCTTCTAGGTGTTTTTTCGTCTCCTCCCTGTTTTCTACGTGGACCACATCGACCATCTGAATCCCGCGCGGCTCCTCGCTGGTTTGCCGGATCAACGTGGATCTCGCCGCCTTCCTGATTCCTGCGTTGTTCTCGCCGCCTTCCCGGTTCCTACATGGCTCTCATCGCCTTCCCCAATCCTGCGCGGCTCCTCGCCGTTTTCCCGGACCAACGTGGCTCCTCGCCGCCCTCCTGATTCCTGCACCGGTCATCGCCGTTTTTCCGGATCAACATGGCTCCTCGCCGCCTTTCTGATTCCTGCGAGGCTCCTCGCCGTTTTCCCAGACCAACATGGCTCCTCGCCGCCCTCCTGATTCCTGCGCGGCTCCTTGCCGTTTTCCCGGATCAACGCGACTCTCGTCACCTTCCTGATTCTGCACGGCTTTCGCCACGTTTCTGATTCCTTCCATCCAGCCAATCTCAGAGTCATCCGGCACTGTGTAACTCATGTCAGTTTTCGATCATTTAAGTGTTAAAAATAGAAGGACAATAATTAAAGAGTTCACGCGAAGAAACCGTGCTAGATTCTTATTCAGACATTTTTTGGTCCTTCGAGCCGGATACGTTTGTTCGCGTGTGCAAGTTTTGCGCCAACCTGCGGGAGTGATTTTTTTGTTCTGGAAAGGAAGGCCAAAGAAAGTTGTGAAATTCGCGGGCGCTGATACCGATCGAATCGTCGTGGGTACGTGCTAGTGACTCGTTAGCACGATGTCCGTTCATTAAAGTGTCGGTCGAACAGTGTTCCGGTTCATTCGTGCTAATGAATGGTGGCGCGCCGGGTTACCTATTCACCCGTCTGTTTACGAGTGCGGTTACCAATCGAATAGTTGTGTGAACTTACTAGTAACGCGTGAGCATATCGAACGTTCAACAGTGCCGCCAGTCAGACTCTCGGTGTGTTCGTTCGCATGGCTATTCACCTCGTCCGTTTGGTAGTGCTGCCAATATAGAATCGATATAATCGTAATAGTGAAAACTTATCTTTCGATCACTGATACATGTTCGTTACCATCATGACCAATCTGCGATACCGGATAACGCAACAAGAAAATCAGTTTTCGTTAATTCAACGATCAATTGAAGAAGCATCTGACGATCACTCCCACTCGAACAATCGTCAGTTAGTGAACACTCGATTAGAGGTGTTGGAAACCAATTGGTCCAAATTTCAAGCCGAACATGAAAGCATCTGCAATGGAGATTTTGGTCCGTTCGAAGAAGAGTCATACATTAAAAATAGGACCTACGAACGATGTCTGGAATTTTACATTCAAGCTCGTGCTTCGTGATTGACGCTTCGAGATAATCTGGGCAACTCTAATCCTTCTTCACGTTTATTTCTCTCAATGACCTCAAATCCCGGACCATCCTGTAGTCACCGTAATGCTCTACCCAAACTGACTCTCCCACGATTCTCAGGTGATTTCCATACTTGGAAAACCTCTTTTGACCTATTTTCATCCATTGTCATAAGAAATGCTGATTTAACCGATGCTGAGCGCATGCAATATTTAAAAACTTCGGTCTCCGGAGAAGCAGAACGGTTAATTAGTACTCTCCCGGACCAGACGATAATTTTGCCATCGCTTGGAAATCTCTCGTAACTCGGTACGATAATAAACGATTCTTGCTCAATTTGACAAGCTTTTTAACATTAAACCATTAAAAACAAATTCGGCTCATAATTTAAGCCTTTTTCACAGTTCGGAATCGCTTAATGCACTCAAGGCTTTTGGTTGTCCTGTAGAATCGTGGGATTCCTTTTTGGTATATCATTTGGCTCGACTATTAGACGATAAAACTCGTATCGCTTAAGAATTGCATTTAGGATCTACTACCACTTATCCCACCTTTGCGCAATTCGAGAATTTTTGAACAGTTGCACATTAGCTTTTGAAAGTTTAACGCTGGAAACAGAAAATCAATCTAGAAATAATCGATTCGACCTGAAGCATTCCAGACAAGATTCACGTGCGCGTACTTTAGTAGCCACTGGCAACGGAAGTTTAAACAGTCCAACTTGCAGTCTTTACGGGTCATCACATAAACTTACTACTTGTTCCTGCTATCAAGCCTTTTCAATAGAACGTCAGTTACAAGAAATCAACAAGTTGAAACTTTGTTTGACAATTGTCTGGGATCACATAACGTATATCAGTGTTCCAGCACTCGAAGATGTTTTAGATACGATAAGAAGCACCACACATCCTTGCACCGATCCATGTTTCCTCAACTCCAAGATTTTCCAAGAGCGGACCACAAAAACCCAACATCAGCTCCATCCTTCGTCCAAAGCAGCCAATGACTAGACCCTCAACTCGTTCATCACATTGAACGAGTTGCGTCAACACAGCTTCCCATTCTCCTCGCCACCTGTCAAGCCCAGATTCCTACGTCTAGCGGAGAATACGAATCATTAAGAATTCTTTTAGATCCTGGCTCGGTATTGTCTTTCATAACGAAAAAGGTGGTACAACGATTAAGGATTAATCGAAGTTCTGCTTCAATTCCGCTCTTAGGTATTGGTGGAATAAATTCTGGATGCACCCACGGAAAGATGAAACCAACTCTGCAATTAACTGCCATTGCTCGGTAGATCACGACTTATATGATTTATTGTGTCGATTCTGGACTCAAGAGGAGATATCGATGTCTACAAAATCATCCTTAAGTCCTGAAGAAGCTATCTGTGAAGATCATTTTAAATCCACACACTCTCGGGATTCCGCAGGCAGATATATTGTAAGATTACCTTTGAAAACCTCAGCAGCAAATTTAGGAGACTCCAAACAGCAAGCCTTACAAAGTCTATCACGGCTAAGCCGCCGAATGCAAACAGATCCTACTTATAGAAAAAGATACTCCACTTTCATCCAAGAATATGGATCACTAGGCCATATAAGTTTAGTACCAGATTCGGAAATAAACACTTCTCCCGTATTTTATCTTCCTCACCACGGAGTTCTTCGGGAGCAAAACCGTACCACCAAACTCCGGGTGGTTTTCAATGGTTCTAGTCGTACTAGTTCAGGAGTCTCTTTGAACAACATCCTGTACTCCGGAGTCAAGCTGCAAACTAATATCTCAGATGTTTTGCTATGGTTTCGCCTTCATCGGTATGTATTTTCGACTGACATCAAGAAAATGTACCGGCAAATCAACGTGCATCCAGAAGACCAAGATTTGCAACGCATTTTCTAGGAAGACTCTAATCAGCAAATTAAATCCTATCGGCTTACCACCGTCATCTATGGATTAAGCTGTGCTCCTTTTTTAGCTATCCGGACAATCGAACAGCTAATTTCCGATGAAGGCCATCGGTTTCCATTAGCAGTGCCATCTTTAAGCAAAGGACGCTACGTAGATGATATCTTTGGCGACGCTGATTCTATCCCTGAGGCGAAACTTATTATGCATGAACTTACCCAACTTTGCCACGTTGGAAGCTTTCCGTTGCAGAAATGAAGTAGCAATGCATCAGAACTCTTTCCACCATCTACCAGCACCCCCAAGGAAGAAGGTGTTCCAGTCGAAATCGAAGCTTCTCAAATCAAAGTGTTGGGGTTATGTTGGCATACGAGTAAAGATGTCTTTCAATTCACATCCTATCCAACTACCGATCGATCAATCACCAAGAGGACTATTCTATCTGAAATTGCTCAAATATTTGATCCTCTAGGTTTGATATCCCCAGTCATCGTCCGGGCCAAGATGCTTATCCAAGAACTTTGGTTACTTAAGACCGGCTGGGACGAGATATTACCACCCGACATTCAAAGCCGCTGGACGACATTTAGACAGCAACTAACGGAATTGCAGTCTTTGAATATCCCTCGATGGGCACATGCATCATCCACAGCCAACACAGTAGAACTTCACAGCTTTTCAGACGCCTCTCTTCTAGCTATGGCCGCTGTTGTTTACCTGCATGTCACTGATGGGGCCGGGAAAATCACAGTGCACTTAATCTCTGCCAAGACTCGAGTAACTCCCTTAAAACGCCTGACTATCCCACGGTTGGAGTTGTCTGCAGCTCTGTTATTAGCCCGGCTCATGACACAAGTGAAACAGACCCTAAATGTTCTGGATGTTCCCATTTATCTGTGGACTGACTCATCTGTTGCTCTAACATGGTTATCATGTCATCCTTCAAGATGGAAGAATTTCGTTCGAAATCGAGTATCCGCCATTCAAGAGACCATACCGTCGGCTACTTGGCGTTTTGTTTCAGGAAAGCAAAATCTGGCAGACTGCGCTTCAAGAGGATTGCAAGCAGGCCAATTAAAGGAAAATGTCTTATGGTGGAATGGACCTCCCTGGCTGACGCAATCTTCAGATACTTGGCCATCCCAACCTTCTGTAGCAACATCCGAGGAAATTTTGGAAGAGAGATCACGACCAGTTTTAGTAGCTTCCGTTAGAGGGCCCACGGCATTACGAGATTGGAATTTACAAGATTATTATTCATCTCTAACCCGACTTCTCCGAATTACTGCTTTGTGTCGGCGAGCTATCGACCGTTTTCGCCGTATAATACCTTGTGCTGCGTCACCGCTAACTCCTGCTGAGCTGGAATTGAGCCGCAATTTCTGGATACGCAAATTACAGTTCTTGGTTCGCTCAATCAGGAAATCAACGTCATTAATACGGGGTCAACATTGCCAAAATCTAATCCTTTAACTCGTCCAACTCCGTTCCTTGATCGGCACGGAATTCTCCGAGTCGGTGGGCGGCTACAAAATTCCAATCTAGATAACGAGGCTAAACATCCGGCTATTCTTCCCCGAGCATCCATCTTCACTTCTTTAGTTATTCGTGAAGCTCATCTTCGGACATTCCACGGAGGAACACAACTGACTTTAGCTTACATTCGGCATACATTTTGGATTTTAGGTGGACGAGCGCCCATCAGGTCCCATATTCTGCAATGTGTTCGATGTACTAGATATCGAGGACAGCGAGCTCAGCAATTGATGGGTCAATTGCCATCACCTAGAGTCAACCCTTCCCGTCCTTTCCTTCATTCGGGCATTGATTATGCCGGGCCTTTCTCGTTGAAAACTTGGAAAGGGCGAGCGGCAAAAGTAT
The DNA here is from genome assembly GCF_003227715.2 of Harpegnathos saltator. Lineage (NCBI taxonomy): Eukaryota > Metazoa > Arthropoda > Insecta > Hymenoptera > Formicidae > Harpegnathos > Harpegnathos saltator. The sequence goes on from NW_020230360.1 coordinate 833,099, forward strand.
ACAAAAGATACCTAGCCATTTTTATCTGCCTTTCAACCTTTGCCGTTCACTTGAAAATAGTCACAGATTATTCCACTGAAGCGTTTATCGCAGCCTATAAACGTTTCACTGGACGCAGGGGAATTTGCGCGTCCTTATATAGCGACTGCGGTACAAATTTTGTCGGAGCAGATACAGCGTTGGGGCAAAAGTTTAACGCTGCGTCACAAGAACTCAAGGATCTTGCAGCTTTGTTGGCAAACAATGGTACCGCATGTCACTTCAACCCGCCCTCAGCACCTCACCTTGGTGGCAAGTGGAAAGCGGCTGTAAAATCGACAAAATTTCATATTCTACGCACTATGGGAGATGCGGTCCTCACTTATGAAGAGCTTTCCACAATCACGACCCAAATTGAAGCCATTTTGAATTCCAGACCCCTCTCTCCATTAACAGACGATAGTGATGACATCTCCGCTCTTACTCCTGGCCATTTTCTTATCGGCGGACCTCTGAACACCATACCGGAACCTAGTATTGCCGACCAACCGACTAATCGTTTAACTCGTTGGCAATTCCTCTGACAAAAGGTGAAGCATTTTTGGAAAAGATAGTCCTCTGAATGTTTCCAACGGTATCAGTCCATCTCAGAGTGGCATCATCCCTCCAACCAGATTAAAGAAGGCTCGCTTGTGCTTCTAACTGACGAAAGATACCCTCCGGCAAAGTGGCCTCTCGCCCGAGTTCAGCAACTTCATCCCGGAAAAGATGGATTAGTGCGAGTGGTGGCTACACGCACTACCACCTCAATGTTGACTCGACCGATCGCAAAATTATGCATACTTCCATTGTCGAACAACGAAGAGGTGTTCGGTAACTCTATTCCCGAAGGCGGGCGGAATGTTGAAGAATCTTGAACGACTCCTAGACGACACTTCAGGATCTCTCTAGCAAGTAAAAATTTTGTTTTCGAAAATCTTAAGTTAATCGTTAGCCCACGGCAGCGGAGAGTTAATCGTTGGCCCACGGTGGCGGAGAGTTAATCGTTATCCCACGGCGGCGGAGAGTTAATCGTTGGCCTACGGCGGCGGAGAGTTAAGCGTCGGCTCACGGTGGCGGAGAGTTAATTGGTTGGCCTACGGCGGTGGAGTTTTCAACACAAAAGTAGAATCAAATACACAATCTGCCCCAGATACGATGAGACTGGTTCCATCAAAGTTCTTAGCGCAGCGACATCTATGAGTGAATGATGGTAGGTGAATGTTCTACCCTTCAACTACTTAACCTCAAAATTTGAGCGAATTCGGTTGATATTTCACTGTGGTTTGACATTTTATGTAAAGTCACTTTGTGTACGTCGGTCGAAAAACCAACATGGAACATGTTTTAAATTGGGTAAAAGTGGTGCAGAAACATACGAAACGCTAAAAAATGTATACGGGGATGAATGCATGTCCCGTACACTGGTTTTCCGTTGGTTTGGCCGATTCCATGACGGTCGTGAGGACCTTGCAGACGATGACCGAGCACCGCCGCCAAAAACCACTCGCAATGAAGAAAACATCGAGAAAGTCAAAGAAATTCTTCGAAGCGACCGCTGTGTGCTGCGAGACTCATCGAAGAGGAATCTGGGATACCGAAAAGCACAGTCTATCGAATTTTGACCGAAGATTTGGGCAAACGGAAGGTTGCACGATAATGCACCATCGCACAAAGCCATCATGGTACGTGAATTCTTGACCAAAAAAGGCATCATTGTTATCGATCATCCACCGTATTCACCTGATTTGGCTCCGTGCGACTTCTGGCTATTTCCCAAACTGAAATTAGCGATGAAAGGAAATCGTTTCGATACCATCCTGGTCATCCAAAAGACTTCAACCGCCATACTAAAGGCCATTCCAGCCGATGAGTATAAAAAGTGTTTCGAAAAATTTGTTGAACGTTTCTAGCGATATATTGACTCAGAAGGAGACTATTTTGAATAAATAAGAATAAAAAATCAAAATAATAAACGCTTTGTATTTTTTTTAGACAAGTCTCATTGTATCTGGGACAGACTGTGTAACTAATTCGAAAGCCCATGGGGGCGCAGATACATGGTGAGCTCTCGCGGCTCGTCGTTGAGTTCACTTGTTACTTTGCGTGGTTCATCTCTGAATTCCACGCTCGCGCTTTGAAGGCATTTCCTTCTTATGTTTTTAAAAGAAAAACATCATGATGCCTAGCAGCCGAGAAAGCTGAAAGGTTGTTAATCGATGTTCTTTTTAAAACAAAAAGAGGAGTAGAGCCATTCTTTCCTAGGAGCTCGTCGAGACCAGACGTTTATTTCTTCCTTTTTCTAGGTGTTTTTTTCGTCGCCTCCGTTTTCTACATGAACCACATCGACCACCTGAATCCCGCGCGGCTCCTCGCCGGTTTCCCGGATCAACGTGGATCTCGCCGCCTTCCTAATTCCTGCGTTGTTCTCGCAGCCTTCCCGATTTCTATGTGGCTCTCATCGCCCTCCCGAATCCCGCGCAGCTTCTCGCCGTTTTCCCGGACCAACGTGGCTCCTCGCCGCCCTCCTGATTCCTGCGCGGCTCTTCGCTGTTTTCCCAGACCAACGTGGCTCCTCGCCGCCTTCCTGATTCCTGCACGGCTCCTCGCCGTTTTCCCAGACCAACGTGGCTCCTCGCCGCCCTCCTGATTCCTGCGCGACTCCTTGCCGTTTTCCCGAATCAACGCGACTCTCGTCACCTTCCTGATTCTGCGCGGCTATCGCCACGTTTCTGATTCCTCCTATCCAGCCAATCTCAGAGTCATCCGGCACTGTGTAACTCGTGTCAGTGTTCGATCATTTAAGTGTTAAAAAAGATGAGCACAATAATTAAAGAGTTCACGCGAAGAAACCGTGCTAGATTCTTATTCAGACAAATAACATGTGACGAATCTTAGTTTTTCACTTATGATCCTGAAACCAAGAGCCAATCTATGCATTAGAAGGGCCCAATTTCACCAAGAGCTATAAAAGCTCGAATGAGCAAATCAAGATTCAAAGCCATGATAATTGTTTTCTTCGATATTCATGGGATTGTGTACCTTCACTGGGTTTCAGAAGGTCAAACTATTAATCAACATTACTACCTTGAGATTCTTGCTCAACTCCGTGAAAGAATAAGAAAAAAACGACCCAAATTGTGGAAGAACATATCATGGGTTCTCCATCAAGACAACGCGCCGGCTCATTCTGCATTATCTATCAAGACGTTTCTAGCCAAGTAGAACATCCCAGTGTTAGACCATTCGCCTTATTCGCCAGACCTTGCACCATGCGACTTTTATCTGTTTCCCAAGGTCACATCTGCATTAAAAAGAACAAGATTTCAGTCCGTTGAAGCTGTGAAAGAAAAAGCGGCACGCGTCATGAAGGAGCTCACAGAAGAAGACTTCCAGCACTGTTTCGAACAATGGAAAATTCGAATGGAGCGTTGTAGAGATAGAGGAGGGGTGTATATTGAAGGTGATAATAACTAAAAATGTATAAATTCAAAATAAAATGTTTTGCAGCAATAGTCTCGTTATTTTATAGCCACACCTCGTATAAAAAACTAAAGTTTAGATAATATTAAAGTGACAATATTGTCATATTAATTTTTCATCTTTTTTTAACATAATCCGCAGGTACATTAACGTAACTTTTCTCTTCTGACATCATTATTCAACATGGCCGCGGTGAGGAACTAGGGGCTTTAACTAGGGTGGGGGAACCTAAATGGGGGAAATGTAGTTGATTGGTAGAGAGTACATGGAAGGGGGAGGGAAGGGTGGGAATATAATGCTCTATATAATTTGGATAATCGCAACGAGAAGCCAATTTTGAAGCTACTTCTGGTACGAACAGAAATGGAAGCATTCCGGAAACTACTAGAATTTATACGTGGACCGTGCATTGTGGATTTTATAGTGCAACTGCCACTAGAAATTGCTCATTTGATATTGAGCTTTTTAGATAAAGAATCGTTATATTCCGCAGTGCACACGTCTTCTCAATGGTCTAAGATATATCGTAATTATGATAGACGCAACATTCATATGAAAATCATTAGTTGCAGGAAATATGAGCCTTTTCCGTGGAATGGAACTAGCATCTCGGCAGAAACGTTCTGGCTTTCGAAGAAGAAATCATACATATCATACTCAAAGATATCTCGCAAGGTTGGTAAATATTATAATAGACAATATTCAACGACAACATTTAGACATTGTCGATTACGTATATAATTAAGCCTGACATAAATGTAATTAAGTTGTAAACAAAAATTTGTGATACGACATAATTGTAAATAAAATTGTACAAAATTTGACTTTTTATTTTTTGAACCACAGCAACAAGTGTAAGACGAACATAGCTTTACGTCAATGTATTCTTGCATCTACTTTGCATATATTCTTTTAGATTTAAAAACGTATACCAATGAGATATATGTATAATAAGAGCTGACGGAGCCTTCAGTGAGAAACTGTATTAAATGCAGCCAATGTTGAAATGTTAATCAGTAGTCTCATTTTGTGATCAATATATAATCGACATCATTTCCTTTTATTTAATTAATATTTGAAGTATTGATTTATTTTTGGACACTTATCTATATCCCCAACGATCTCTTCTTTTGTTATTCCACCTTCATAACATCAAACCTACGTGTAATGTCACAATGACATTACACTGATATCATAATAATATGTGGACGTCCACTTTATCATCTTTCTTGATCCTTTTTAAGTATTAAAATAATTAAATTAATGTATTACTTTTTAAATAATTTATTACTTTGTAACTATTAGGTGCGCAACTAAGTTCTCGCTGTTTTTTTGATGAAAATGCAACTTTATTGTGAAATAATGGTTACAAATGAATCATTCAAAATATTGCCCATCGCTAGCGACAACTTTTTCCCATCTTTCTGGCAGAGCTCGAATACCGTCACGGTAGAAGTGTTCTTCTTTTGAGGCTATCCACGAATCAAGCCATTTTAAGATGTCTTCATATGAGCGGAACTGCTGATTAGCCAGACCATGTGCCATCGAACGGAACAAGTAATAATCGGACGGCGCAATATCTGGGACGGGGAATATAGCGGGTGGGGTAGGACTTCCCATTTGAGCGTTTCTAAGTAGGTTTTAACGGGTTTGGCAACGTGAGGCCGAGCGTTGTCATGCTGTAGAATCACTTTTTCGTGCCTCTGCTCGTATTGTGGCCGCTTTTCGCGCAGTGCTCGGCTCAATCGCATCAATTGAGTTCGATACCGTTCCCCAGTGATGGTTTCGTTCGGTTTCAACAGCTCATAATAAATAACACCGCCCTGGTCCCACCAAATACACAGCAAAACCTTTGCAGCGTGAATATTCGGCCGAGCCGACGACGTAGAAGCATGACCGGGCAGTCCCCGGGCAATGATTTTGTTCTCTTTGGGTTGCTGTAATGAATCCATTTTTCATCACCCGTAACGATGCGATGAAGAAAACCCTTCCTTTTTTGCTGGAGCAGTTGTTCACAGGCGAAAAAATGACGCTCAACGTCTCTTGGCTTCAAATCATAAGGAACCCAAGTTCCTTGTTTTTGAATCATTCCCAACGCATGCAATCGCTTGGAAATGGCTTGGCGGGTAACTCCTAATGCTGAAGCAAGCTCTTTTTGCGTTTGGCACAGATCCTCAACGAGCAATGCCTCCAATTCAGCGTCTTCGAAGGTTTTTGGCCTTCCTTCACGCGAACGGTCGTCAACATCGAAATCACCGTCTTTGAAGCGACGGAACCAATCACGGCACGTTGTTTCACTTAGAGCAGCATCTCTGTAAACTTTTTGGAGTTCTCGATGCGCTTCAGTCGCCGTTTTCTTCGAATGAAAGAAGAAAAGCAACACTTCCCGCAAATGACGATTATTTGGCACAAAATAAGACATTTTCACACAACCAAAAGTATATGACGCAAAAACAAAATCACTAATGTGTCAAAGCGGTTTGTTTACTATATGTCTAAGCTTGGTTCATGACGTTTTGGTTATGTCATAATCGACCAGCACTTACTACTAGAGCCATCTCTTGAAAAACAGCGGGAACTTAGTTGCGCACCTAATATTAAAAGCAAGTCGTATACATACACACACACCCATCCCGAGGCCTTGTCCTCGCTATCGGGCGCATCCCTTAGGTTGCAGACAGGAGAATGTCCCTTCTTTCTGGAAAGATAGCTGCAATATAAGCGATATAGTACCCCGTCGAATAAGCAGCGGACAATAGACATACAGTGGCATGCAAAAGTTTTGAGCCATACAATTATTATTATATATTCATTTCATAATGAGCACTAAAAACTTTACACATATACGAGGGTTGCCTTTTATATTTCGGGAATGGACGATCCAGATGCTGCCATCTGATAACCGACGTCCCTAACGTAAAGTTCGACTTTTTGTCAGTATACTTACTCAGAACGTTTTGATGTCTATGCGCCATTTGTGTTGTTTACAGTGACATGAAAAATTGATGTCGGTCAAGAAATGGAATTAAGTCATGAACATTTCCGTGCGATTATTTTTTACAACTTTCGACGTGGATTATCTCAACAACAGTGCATCTATGAACTTAATTCGACTTTTGGCGATGAAGCACCATCAAAAACCACTATACATCGATGGTATACGGAATTCAATCGTGGTCGTAGTTCGCTTAGTGATGAATTTCGTGAAGGTCGTCCAAAATCAGTTGTTCCAGAAAACATTGGTGCTGTGCGTGAACTGATATTGCAAGATCGTCATGTGACTTATCGTGAGATTGAGGCATCCTTGGGCATTAGTGGGACCAGCATTCACATTCAATATTGCATGAACATTTGGCTGTCAAAAAAATTTGTTCGCGTTGGATCCCACATAATTTAACAATCGCTCAAAAAATGGCTCGTGTCGACTGATCGAAAGAAATGCTCAAGAAATACGATTGCGGTGTTTCAAAACACGTCTATGATATCGTAACAGGTGATGGATCTATGCGTATGAGCCCGAAAGTAAACAGCAGTCGACTGTATGGGTCTTTCAAGATGAGCCAAATCCAACAAAAGTTGTTCGCGCACGAAGCACTTCGAAGCAAATGGTCGTCTGTTTTTTCGGAAAAACCGGACATGTGGCAACTGTACCATTAGTGCAATGTCGAACGGTCAATTCTAAATGGTACACAACCATTTGTTTGTCAGAAGTCTTCGGAAAAATAAGGGAAACCAACCGAAGGCGCATCATTCTCCATTAGGACAATGCGAGCTCTCATACATCGGCTCAAACAAGAGACTTTTTGAGAACTGAAAAAGTCGAATTGATGGGTCATCCGCCGTACAGCTCTGATTTGGCACCCAATGACTTCTTTTTATTCCCGCAAATCAAAAATAAATTACGAGGTCAACGTTTTTCGACGCCTGAAGAAGCGATTGATGCGTTCAAAATGCATGTTTTGAAAAAATGAGGTACCTCAATCGGAGTGGAAAAAGTGCTTCGAAAATTGGTTCAAGCGCATGCAAAAGTATATTGATCTTCATGGAGAATATTTTGAAAAACAATAAACTCATGTACGATGATTAATTTCCTTTTTTTGTTCTCTATTCCCGAAATATAAAAGGCAACCCTCGTATATTGCGACCGCTCCTATCGATCAGGCAGCGGGCAAAATTCGTGGCGATCGACTTGGTCGCTTTCCGCCGCCTCCCCTATTTCACCAACCCCAAGAAAAAAACAAAAGTTGGACGCCAGGCACGATTCTCGTACCACCAATACGAACGATAGCTGTAGCGACGGCAAGGCGACTCGAGCGCTTACGAGACCGACAGCTCTCTTAATTATAGCCGGAGTCGAGAGTGGGTCTTACTTCGAGTGGAAAAGGAGAGTATACCGCAAACGACAAAAGACTTGGAAAGTTAAAATAAAAAAATATATATCTATTTTGCCCGTTCTACAACGTAATATACACAGGAATCGACCAAAAATCGTGATTTTTTCCAACGGAAATCTCTTTCGCTCGCCCCACGGCAAAATTCCGCTCGCCTGACTTCCGGCGGTGAGGCGAATGTGACAACTTCGTTACCTCGAGCTACCATCCGCTATTTCGGCAACGGCCGACACCCGCTAACGAGAGAGAGAGAGAGAGGTTCCGCTCCCCGTGCTTTGCGGAAAGACCACCGGACGGCTTCGGTAAACAATAACGTTACACTAATTTCCAAATACGAATATCCGACAGCCGCCGACCAGTCCAGCCCGCAACGGTTCACGAATACCCAAAAGGGCGATCACAAAAAGGTACCCGTACAGTTCCGGACGCCTTCGGTAGCCTCCTCCGTCGTCTTCGCGCTCCTCCGCTCGTTCGCTCCGCTCTCTCTCTCTCCTCCCCGCTTCCTCCGCCAGTGATCCAGCCGCGACGCTTCCGCTCGTTTCCGCTATTTCTCTCTCTCTCTCCAACAAATCCGCTTGGGCCCTATCCCCTACGCACTCGCCAGGGCGCCACGCCGTACGGGATACTCGCGGTACACCCACGACACTAAAGGTACGATAGTGCGGAAGTACACGTTCTTTCTTTTTTTCGGTAGCTCGCTTGCTCTCGCTTCACGTCCCCGCAAGAAGTGCTTGCGTTTCCGAGTGCCCCTTCGTTGTTCCTTCCCGGCTTCGTTGTTTGCTTTTTTTTTCTTTCCTTGTCCTCGTCTCTAGATTTAGAAATCATGCGGGGTCCGGGTGTCGTTCTCGAGTTCCTATTGTCTCTCCGAGCATCCGCCGCGTGATCAAGGCTCCTGATTACCATGTGCCGTTTCCTTGTTTGTTTTTATTTGTTGTCGACAACACATAAATAAATCGGTAGCGGTACAATGTTAACGGCTCCATCTTTCGCAAAACCAAAATTATGATCGGGACAACGACATCACCTGAGGGGCCTCTAGGTTTCCCCGGCGGCTCTTCGCGTCCTCCAATCCTTCCTCCCCAGCCCAATCTCCTTCGTCCTTTTCTCCTGCTGGTGGGAGGTTACCCGCGGCGATAGGGGCACACATTTTGTCGGGACGCAGAAGTACTACAAAAGAAAAGAAAGACAATCTCGCACTCCTCGATACGAGATCGCTCGCCAACACGAAATGCATCCACGCCAATATATCCATATAACGAAGCTCGCCTCGCGGCTGCGGTCGAGCGCGACGCTCCCCTGATCCTTTCGGAGTCCCTCAGCCTCTTGTGACGAACGACCTCAAAATCGCCACGTCACAATATAAATAAAATGTATTTATTTATCCTGCAATTATATAAACTTTACAAACTCTTAATAATTTTAAATATTTTATTTTTATACAATATCTTATTACAAACAGTGCAAAAGCATTGCGCCAAAAAATTTTCTTATGTATAAGGAAAATATATTATTGAAAAATAAAACACAGAAAATGTTGTCAACGTATTTTTAAACTTAATACTTTGTTGCCATGCCTTTAGAAGCAATCACTGCAACACAACGGCGAGGCATTGATGCTATTAAATTAGAAATGCGATCTTGAGGTAAATTTTGCCATTAAGTTTGCAAATCTTGCCACATTCAGCTTTATTGGAATGTTTCTTATTTCCTGTATGTAGTTTGAGTTCTTGCCACAAATGCTCAATAGAATTCGAGTCCGGCGATTGCGAGGGCCAGTCAAGAACTCGCATTTTTTTCATGATGAAAAATTCTTTTATTAGTTTTAATGAATGTTTGGGATCGTTATCTTGTTGGAAAATCCAATCATGTGGCATGTTTCGAGTTGCATATGGCAGCATATGCTGTGTCAATATATCTCGATACATTATAGCGTCCATAGTACCCGTGATCTCAACCAATGGACCAACTCCATTATAAGAAAATAATTCCCAAACCATCACGTTACCTTCACCATGTTTTACGGTAGGAATTTGATATCTTGAGTTATATCTTGTGCCTGTTGGACGTCGTATATACTTTCTACCGTCACTTCCGAATAACTGAAACTTTGACTCATCAGAGAAAAGTACTTTTCGTCAATCAACTTCAGTCCAATGTTCAAATTTCCTTGCAAAATCTAATCGAGCTTTCTTATTTTTTGCACTAATTAATGGTTTTTTTACACCAGCGCGTCCTAAAAGTCCTACTTCCTTTAGACGTCGAGATATTGTACTTCGACTAACATCAGCAAAATTTTCTTCTCGTAGTTCTCGAGAAATATCCATGGTAGTTTTTTTAACATCCGCTATCGACTTTCTTTTAATCATTTTATCACGATTTGTAGTTTTGCGAGGTCTACCATTTCGTGGTTTATCAGCTAGAGAGTTCGTCAACTTATATTTAGCAATAATCCTATTTACGGTACTTTTATCAATTAATAAGTAATTAGCAATTTCGCGAGAAACCTTTCCTTGTTGAGAAAGATTAATCACGGCTTCGTGTAACTGAAGGCTTGTATGTTTCGGCATTGCGGTAGACAATAGACTGAATCTTAGTTAAAGCAAATATTTACGGAAAAGTTTCATAAGAAACGTAAACAAACCGGGCTCATAAAGTCACAACAAGAATACGACTCAATACTTTTGAACACATGTAAATATTATATAACTAAATAAATAGAAACTATGTAATTTCAAAATTTTGTAACTGTACTATCATTTGTAAGAATGTTATGTTAATTATTTTATATAATTAATTTTTAGAGCAAATCAATATATTGTCATGTATCTTAAAAAGACACTATAGCTCGAAACTTTTGCACGCCACTGTATACCCATAATCCATAATCACATAAAAAGGAAGGAACTGACGGGACAGGGGCGCGAAACCTCAGAATCGATGTCAGCGTATATGAAAGCGGGCACGCTGATATCTAACGATCGTAGAGCCATGAAGGTGAACCGCTTAGCCCCCATGGTTTATGGAGCTAAAAGTAACGAGGACCAGTTGGCGTTTAAATCGTTAGGAAAAAGGATCTAGGAGCTAATTATTTTTGTTGAAAGCAAAAATAATATCCACGGCAAGATCAGGAGACTATCCTGTCTGATAAATAACGCCTATGATGAGGCGGCCCTGAATATGATCGATAAAGGAATCGCACGACCATCAGCTGCAACGACAAGAAGTCAGGACTATGGCTGCTCAAACATTGCCCTTGCTAAGGAACAAGGAGGATAGTAAAAAGGACAAAGTGGGCGAATCAGGTATGCCTGGTGAGTACTTCGGAAGAAAGTAACCTCTAGGAACCAAGCAAATAAATCCATTATATCAAAAAGGAAGAAGGACTTACCGCCCTCTGAAAGTGCCGGATCTGTAAAGAAGAAAAGGAATGTAAACATAGAGTACACACCGGCAAGGACCAGTAAGAGAGACTATCAGCCACGCCCAGAAATCATGATTTGGCAAGAAGTGCATGGTAAGAAAGAGGCAATGCGGGAGGCGGGCTCTCCCTAATGCATTAATAATAATAAAGAAAGGATAAAACCACGTACATTAACATGCTGAAGAAAGTAAAGACTAACCCTGGGCTCAGTCAAGCGTGGTAAAGATCCGCAGAACAGCTGGGGACTTTCTCCTTGTGCTTGACGGCATGAACGTGAAGCGCACATCACAGTTGTGGTCCATCATCGGAAGATTTCTCGAAGATACGGCGAAAATCAGGTTATGTGTCCACGAGAAGTGGAAATCAAGAACCTAGACGAGGTCCGTGACGCGCTGGTACGACAATTCGCAGGACTATCAGGCCTCACGCTTAATTCGATCAAGCCTATAAAACGATCATATGGTGGAACTCAAACGGCAGTTAGTCTGCCAGCTGAGATCACTAAACTGGCGATTGATACCGGAGGATACGAATCAGGTGGGTGATATGCCGTATTCGAGGTAGAGTGCGCCCCATTAGATGTTATGGATACTGGCACTGTAGGCTACAGGGTGGATAAGAGCATCTCGGACATATTCAACTGCTGCATTCGGTGCGGATCCAAGGGCCATAAGGCTGGTGAGTGTACCGGAGATCCCGACTGCATGCTGTGCCTGGAAACTGAGGAAGCAGCCAGGAACCACATTGCAGATAACAGCAGATACCCGTTATTCATCAGGGCAATCCAAGCGGTAAAACAAGAAAGATGCAGGTCCTTCAGCTAAATTTAAATCACTGCGAGAAAGCACAGAACTTAATGATACAATCAACACGAACTTAATATCGATCTAGCCATCTTGTCTGGACAATACCGTAACCCTGACGAGCGCACATGACTGACGTAATTGGGAGTGCTGCTGCCTGATGCTGCGGGAACGTTCCTATGAAGGAGGCAATGCTTAACCAAGAATCAGGCTTTGTCAGAGTTAAAATGGCAGGAATCAACTTTTACAGTTGTTACATGTCCTAATGAAGACATTGCGGAGTTTGAGCGCTTTTTTAATAAATTAGTCAGCAATGCAAGAGAACATAGCCCGATGGCCATTGCGGATGATTTTAATGCCTGGGCTGTCGAGTGAAGCAGCGCGGGAACTGATGACAGGGGACAAGCACTCCTGAAGACTTTTTCTCTGCTAGATGCCGTACTGATCGACGCCGGTGAGTTGCTCACCTTTATGGGAAATACTGGCTCAATCGTGAACATAACCTTTATGAGCGTTAGTGTAGCAAGAAATGAGGTACATTGATGGGTGTCGGAGCAATATATCTACAGTAACCATTAGGCTATCCTATCCTATGGGGCGTGCCATCGGTCCAGCTGCCCATAACCAGAGCTAAAAGAGAGGTGACTGGCTGGAGGGGCAGATTCATGGGTGCGGAAAGCTACCACTTCGTCATGGATGAATACGTTATTCCAAACATATCATCCGTCACCAACGTCGAAAGGGTTATAGGACAGGTAGCTAAGGCATGTAATGCATCCATGCCCAGGAGGAAGACTATTTATCGGCGTCTCCCCGGTGGAACGAGGAATTCGCACATCTTCGTGACGAGTGCCACAAAAGTAGAAACTCAAAACCGCCATCAAAACCAGCAAAAGAAGGTGTTGGACGAACTTGTGCGAAAAAGTAAACAGAGACTCGTGAGGAAGGCCGTATAGAGCGGTTATGCGAGATTGAAGGCCCCCCATACTCCTTTACCGACCTACCCAATCTGTCTCAATCGAATGGTGTCCACAGCGTAGAACATCCTGAAACCGAATACCTGGAACGAGTATACCAACATCCACAATCGATTAAAAATGAGGTGATAGCACCGGTGACCACTGACGAGCTCCTGAGAGCAAGCGATAGGCTCGGCGCATGTAAGGCCCCGGGCCTTGACGGCATACCTAACGTCGCCCTATAACTGGCGATTAAGACGAGACATCTTCTCAGACCTACATAGGCAGTTTGAAAAGTTCTCGACCTAACAATGAAAGAAAATCTTTTTTGCCGTGAAATATGTTTTATTTTTCAATATAATCTCTTGAAACTTCAATACATTTATTCCAACATTTTTCCAATAATTCAATACCATTATTAAAGTGTGATTCCGGAAGGTCTGCAAAATATCCATCCACGGCTGCAATAGCTTCGTCATTTGATGTAAAACGCTTTCCAGCCAGGAATTTTTTCAGGTTTGGAAACAGATAATAATCAGAGGGAGTCAAATCTGGTGAATACGCCGGATGTTCAAGCAATTCGTACTTTAATTCATTGAATTTTGCCATTGTCAAAATACTTGTGTGAACACGTGCATTGTCTTGATGGAAAACGATTCTTTTCTTCTTTAAAGCAGGTCTTTTCTCACGAATTTTTACATCCAATGGATCCAAAAGGTTACAATAATATTCAGAGTTAATCGTTTTATCTTTCTGAAGATAATCGATCCACAAAACACCTTTGTAATCCCAAAAAACTGTTGCCATAACCTTTCCTGCTGGTAGAACCGTCTTTGCCTTCTTTGGTGCACGTCCACCGGCTTCAATCCAATGTTTCGACTGTTCTTTTCGCTCTGGTGTATAGTGGTGGATCCAAGTTTCATCAACAGTTATGAAACGACGTTTGAAATCCATTTTATTTTGCTTAAAAAGATCCAAACACGCTTGAGAAATGCGCATTCGAATGCGTTTTTGGTTAGCAAATTGTTAGCAAATACGGCACCCATCTTGCACAAAGCTTTTTCATATGTAATTCTTCATGCAAAATATTTCCAATTCGTTCTTTTGAGATGCCTATGGCCTCAGCTATTTCACGCATTTTCACTCGCCGATCATCTAACCATATCATGGACTTGTTGAATGTTTTATGATGTAGCAGTTTTTGGACAACCTTCGCGTGGATCATCTTCGAAGCTTGTACGACCAGATTTAAAAAGAGCTCGTTTTTTCATAGTGGAAAGTGAAGCTGATGTATCCTTTTAACAATTTCGAATGAATTTCTGTTGGTGTTAAACCATCCAAAACAAAGAATTTAATCACTGCACGGTATTCAATTTTTTCCATTTTAAAAAAGACAATGACACATCAATATTAAACTGGTGCTACTACTCGAATGACTTGACAGATCGAAATAAAATTTTACATGGGTTTATATTAGGGATGCCACTTTCCAATACAATTATATTAGGAGTACAAATAAGTTTCCGCCGTTTGACAAAAGATGGCCCTACCAGAAGGTTATGTTGAAATTGTCAGATGTTCCCCTCGGGTTCAGCCGACGGCGATTGCGCGGTATCGCACAGCGCTGTGCGCGAAGGGCGCCAGTACGCGATCTGAATCGCTATAGGAATAGGAGTGTAAAAAGCCGAGCGAGTATGACGACACACAAAATAAGTTTATTCTATTGTACAAAGAAATAGCCGTACACGGCGGCGAACAATCGAGCGATCAAGCAGCGCTCGCGGACGCGACGTTCGCTGACGGCGCACGAAAGATGGAGACAATTGCAAATCGGGCAATGCAAGCCACGCAAAGGAATGCACGTTAAACGCGGCGAGTGCTCGATGTACCAGTGGGTACGCGATCGAGCGTCGGAGAGTGGCGTGCAACCCAGGCGCGAAGAACAGAGCAACTTCCCGAAATCGCAACCGAGTGCAACGACGAAGTAATAGCACCGATCGTGCGAACAGAAAACTTAGTGAAGATCGCGCTCGCTCTATGAAATCGAAAGTAAAAGACCGCTCGGTAGAAAAAACAAATAAGCAGAGAGAGCGATGAAATCTCGGTCTCAATTATATCCTTTTTTCAGCTCGAGCTGGCAGATAAGGATTGGCTAAAATTCGTTGGCCGTAACACGCCGTGATCGTATGCTCGGGGTCTGCCCGACATACACGGCAAATACGCGGCAATAAACATTGTTTCGAGCGTTCCTCGCCAGGGATCCCGTGGCCCAACGTTCGGCGACGAGATCCCCGTTAACCGAGCACGCATAGATCACGCGCAAGCTTCGTGATGTCAACGCTAGCAGAATATTTGAATTCTTCTAGAAAACTTCCGTGCACGCTATGACCCCGAACATCAGATGTAAAATGTAATATCGTAAGTTTGGACATCTGGTAACAACATAACCTTAAAGTATTAGTGACTCCGTATCAGCATCATATAATTTTTTTCGTGCGAAAATGTCAAGTTTTGTGCCAAATAAACGTCATTTGCGGGAACTTTTGATTTACTTCTTTAATTTGAAGAAATCTACAGCTGAGGCACATCGATTGCTTGTAGAAGCATATGGTGAGACTGCTTTAAGTGAGAGAAGTTGTCGTGAATGTAGTTTCAAAAGTTTAAAAACGGTGAGTTTGACGTGGAAGACAAAGAACGTAGTGGAAGGCTGAAAGTGTACGAAGACACGGAATTGGAAGCATTATAGGAGGAAGAACTTGCACTTACATTAGAAGTGACTCAACAAGCAATTTCATATCGTTTAAAATCGTTGGGAATGATTCAAAAACAAGGAAATTGGGTTCCATATGAACTGAAGCCGAGAGACGTTGAACGCCGATTTTGCATGTGTGAAATGCTGCTTGCCAGGCACAAAAGAAAGGGTTTTTTGCATCGTACAGTCACTAGTGATGAAAAATGGATCCACTACGATAACCCAAAGAAGAGAAAATCATGGGGACCACCTGGCCATGCTTCAACATCGACAGCCAAACCGCATATTCATGGAAAAAACTCATGCTGTGTATTTGGTGGGATCAGCTTGGTGTCGTGTATTATGAGTTGCTCAAACCGAGCGGAACCATTACTGGAGCTCTCTACCGAACACAATTAATGAGATTGAGCCGAGCACTCGAGGAAAAACGCGTCCATTACTACTCCAGACACGACAAAATTATTCTCCTACATGACAACGCTCGGCCACATGTTGCAAAATCGGTCAAAACCTACTTGGAAACACTTAATTGGGAAGTCCTACCCCAACCGCTGTATTCACCAGACATTGCCCCTTCCGATTATCACTTGTTCCGGTCGATGGCACATGGCCTGTCTAAACAGCGCTTTACATCATATGAAGATACTAAAAATTGGGTCGATTCGTGGATAGCCTCGAAAGATGAAGAGTTTTTCCGACGTGGTATCCGAATGCTGCCAGAAAGATGGGAAAAAGTAGTGGCTAGTGATGGACAATACTTTGAATAAAACGTAATGTATCGTTCTTTCACAATAAATTCCTAATTTTTGATAGAAAACGGCGGAAACTTATTTGTACTCCTAATAGTTTGACAGTTTCTAATGCCATCTATGTGTCAGGCCGAGAACTTTTCAGATTGCCCTCGTATATGATGCATGTCTCCGGGAGGGCGTGTTCCCCAAGTGCTAAAAGAGACAAAAACTGGTGCTGCTGCATAAAGAAATGAGCTCCGTGAATGACCCCATTTCATACCGACCGATCTGCATGCTGGATGGTACGGATAAGATTCTGGAGCGCATTATCCATAATAAGATTGAGGAACATATGAATGCGAACATTGGTCTATCGCAGAACCAATACGGCTTTAGGAAGCATCTCTCTACCATCGATGCAATGAGCCGAGTCATCGGAATTGTAAGAGGCAATCTCGGAAAGACGGTGGAAAAGTAGATCCAAAAATTATTACGCCATCATTACGTTGGACATACGCAACGCTTTTAACTCGGCCAAGTGGGATCGTATTTGAAGCACCCTCTCTCGTTTGGGCCAAGATGTGGTTATTTTCAATTATTAATAACTTAATAACTATTGCGATTTTTGCAAAATATTACATGACTGACACTAGAGATCAACCTGTCGGATAATTTTAGTTTAATCTAATCGTTACATTTTAACCTAACACGATGCAATATTTATTTACAACACGAACATACTGACGGAAAGACGTTCCACTAAATCAACGCTGTTGAAGATCCAAGATAGCGCAAAAAAGTCATTACTAATAGTCATACTAACTTACAGATCTAAACCAAAATACTGCAAGAACACTTGATAAGTCAGATATAGAATAAAGGCGTCTAAGGTCGTGTCAGTACCCAATCAGAACCACAACGTTAATCCGACATCGATGAAGGTTGAATTAATGTTGATTCAACATTTCATCGACCATTTCAATGTCAAATCAACGTAGAATCAACGTTTTGGTTCTGACTGGGTAGTTAAGTCCTAGCCGAACTTGAAAATCACTCTAGCAGAGTTTGAGGAATAAGATGGGAAGCTGTCCACGAAGCTGTCCGCAAGCCAAGGTCACTTTAAGGCCAAATGATGCTTGAAAATTGGCGATAGGCGCCGTCTGAAAACGATCTTCGTCGTTCCAGAGGTCAAGCTTTTGTCGGACTTGAAAATAACGTGAGCAGAACTCTAAGAACAAGACAAGAACTCTATAGAGCTGCAAACCAAGGTCAAACGACACTCAGAAAATAGCGCTAGACGCCGAACGAAGGTGACCACAGCTGTTCCGGAAACCAAGTCTTTGCAGGAGTTAGAGATTGCCTGAGCGGAATTCAGAGAGCAAGATAGGAGCATCACAAAGCTACTCGATAACCAAGGAGAAAACGGTATATGAGGGAAGGCTATCGAAATCGATCTCAAAGCCGCTACTAGAAACGAACAATAGGAACACATAGAGAAACCAATGAATCTGAAATCATTAGCCTCAACCCAGCAGATGTATCTAGCGCTGCCTTCAATTTTGCAGAATATATAGAACAGTGGTTCGGGTCTGTGGTTCTCCAAAAATGACAGCTTAGCAAAGCTCAGAGTCATATCGGATAGGATAGGATAAGCGTACAACAAATCACGTAGATAAAGTAAAGGAAATGTCACAGTCGGCCATGCGAAGACGAAGAAGTAATTCAGCGCGTTAAGGTCATCACATCACGCATATATGAACACACATACGCACACACATACACATGCACCCACATTTTCTTTAAGATGTAACAGTAAGTTTCTCAATCAATCGCATAGCTTTTCTTCTTCTTTTTATTATTATGACCCAGAGTGGCGCTTTATTGAATAGTCGCGCTAGTTGCGTAGCTCAGATAGTAAGATTACCGACTACAGAAGAATACGATTTTTTGAAACTTTACCGTTATGTCTTGTAGTAAATTTGGTCGCTTGCACTAGTGCAAACTGAACTTTTTAACTAATAAAACGACCCATACGTATATTGTACGGATAATTTTAGTGACTAAAAAGTATTTGAAGATGTATTTAAGATGATTTTTAAATATAAGAACGGACTATAGACAGGCCTTAGCATTAGTACTAGCACTTGTACTAACACTCAGTGTGCACTAGTACAAGCGACCGAATTCACTATTAGAAAACATGTGTAATGGCTTTTATATTTCCAACCAAGTAAATCTTACTGCAAGAAATCGTTGGTGCGGTGGGGACATTCGATTACGCCTTGTCGCGGCAACGAACAACGCCCAACTGCATGCACGGGACATCATGTCAATGGAATCCGCGCGCTCGCTAGGGAGAGAGCCGTTACCCTGTAGCCGGTTGCCTTCATGCATCGATCTACTAAATGGTACTTGCCGCCGCACGAAACATTATGCAAAATGAAATTGTTTTAATGTATTTATTTATTAAATATTTATTTATTTATAATAATTATTTAAAAAAATAAAATAAAATAAATTTCGAAAGCCTTTGATTAGTTTCTTTTAATTTTGGCATTGACTTTTGACTTTATCCCGTATTTTGAGTTTCGACTTAGATTGGGTTTGGCTTTTATTTCGATGTTTCCTCGGATTTTGGTTTTGCTTTTCATTTTGATATATTTTCATTAAATAAGTAATAGCATAAACATGACAACACAATACATGTATATGATATATGACGCAGATCACATCACATCTGGCCACAAGCAATAGAACTGATCGGATCATCCGTGGCACTTGCAACAGCGGCCGAGCTGCACCGTGCGTGACGCGCTCGGTCCTAAAATAAGCTGTATCTTGAAAACTAAAAGTCTGCCCATTTTAATCTTGGAATCATTTTAAAGGGCAAGAATTCTACTTTTTTTAAAGATATTTTCGAAGAAAATCAAAGATGTCTGAATTTGAGAAAAAACAATTTCTTTCTTATCCTTCAAAAATTTTAAATAAATTTTGACTTAAAAACAAAACTGATTTCATAGGATTAAAGGGCGCAAAAATACCTTTAGAAATCACTCCTTGTTTTTGAAAATCGGAATAGTCTACTGGAACTTACCGGCGTTTGAAGTTGGACACAACGGCCCAAATGCTAAAACTTCAAGCCTCTGTTACTAAACAACCTGTTGGTCGTGAGTCAAACAATTTGGCCAAAAATCTTAGTTGTGATAGGACTATAATTTGTGCAAATTTCAGCATAATCGTACAACTTTGAAAATTTGAGTGTATCACTTCATATGGAATGCCCCCTATATATTCTATACTGGTGCATATGAATCAGTAGTTCACACTGAAAGAAAAGAAATTAGAGGCAAAATAAGAATACTCACTTAGCGATAAATCATGCTAGCTCGCCTCATGTCTGTTGCTGCAATTGTCTCCTTGTAGTAAGATAAGGACATAAGAGATTAATTGTCCGTCTTTATCTAATAGCATATTCGAATAGATCTGAATTAATCAACCCGAACTCGATTAAACCCAGATTCTTAGGCCAAACATGTACAGATTAGGTTTGTGATTGGGCTCGTAGAGCCTTATGACATCGAGTCGATTAACCTAAGTCCACTTGAATATATGCTATAACTCATCTCACTCATTGATATAGTTCAGAACAAAACCAAATAATCGTGAAAATTAAACCTGTTACCCATCAAGAAGATTCGTGAATATTGATTATGTAGTTTATATGCGCGTCTTATGCAAGTAGCAACGCTTCACATATGTATATCAGCTAAAACTAGCTCTTATAACTTTTCTTCCACTTCTCTCTGCTTTACGATCAAATTATACAGTTTATAATAATATAGATTTTAATAATTGTAAGGGAAAAATTATAATAAAAATACTATAATCATTATCTCTGCCGAAATACGATTCAAATACAGTTCGTCAGATACAGTCAAAATCTATTCTTCTTTAAGTAGTATAACTCGATGATTAATAAATTCCTTTATTTCCAAATTTTATGAATCCATAATAAATTAAAAAGCTTATATTTTTAAAATTTATATTTGGACTATGAGTCAAAGGATTATATTATTTTAAAATAGAATGATTCAACAGCAGAAAAAAAGAACTTTCACGTTATATATAAAAGTTAAACTATTCGTTCTTGATCAAAAGTAGATAAAATTTGATGAGTTACAATTTTGACAAAAGCGATTACAATGTTCAGAAATATTTTATAAGTTTATGTCTCTCTAATTTCTAGATATATAAAAATCATTTTGTTACTATTATTATTATTACTATTATTACTATTGTTACTATTATTCATCAAGACATATAAAATGTGAAATTCAAATGTACTAGAACAGACGCGCGCGTTGTTTACCTTTTATACTATATTAAAAAGAACACAATATTTGCATAATAAAAAAAATAATTGCGGTTCGAATAAATAAATTTTAAAGTCAATCAGTTCAGTACTCAAAAAGCTGCAAAATCTCATGAAGTTTAACCACGAACTGTCAAAATGCACGACGGTGCATGTGCAATGAAATAAGGCATGACGCGATAACCTATCAACAACGCGGAAAAAAGGCTTCAACATTTTGACACAAATTCGATACATTTGATCATATGCCTTTCTTAAAAGTTCTGAGAAAAGAATAGTAATTGTTCTAAACTTCTAAACTTCATGTTTCTAAACTTCATTTTTCGGTTAAGTTTTTACACAGAAAACTGAAGTGCACTAGAAATTTAACAAGTACATTATAAAAAGAAAACTGTAATCTTTTCTATTTTTTTGCAATTTATATACTAATTGAAATATATAAATATTTTACGAAGATTATATATCAATTTATTGATTTCCTATGTGCAATAAGAAACGAAAGAACTATTTTTGCTCCAATACCGGTCTATCGAAAAAATCAACAAAAATAAATTATGCTGCAAATCGACGATATATAAATTAAAAGGAAATATCCACATTTACAATACAGTATAAAAATTATGCTTCCACATTGCCCTAAGAAAGAAAAAAACTTTATATTAAAAATATCTAAAAACTAGAAATTCTCTCTCTCTCTCTCTCTCTCTCTCTCTCTCTCCCTCTCTCTTTCTCTCTCTAGTAAGCTTTAAGCTATAAAATATTTCTGAAAACATCTCATTATGTCTTTATTTTTTTCAAAAGTTACAGTCCATCGAAAACTGTTTTCCTTGATCAAGGAAATTGAATCTTTGAATTAAATTTTTTAATTGAATTGAAATTAAAGATTCATTTTACACTTGGATTTACTTTACCTTATTTTTATTAGTTCCAAAGGTTTTACTACCACGATGTTTGACAGAGAATTAAGGTCATTGCACAATTCCATTACGGATCAGACGGATATTATTTTACTTTCAAGTACTACGATTCAACGGCAGATCCAGAGAGACTTTTATTTCCAAATGATATAACACACTCAATGACGATTCGGACGGATCTTTATTTTCAAGTAGCACGTCTGAAGGATGGATTAGACGGATCTTTTTATCTTGTGTTGTGTTCTTGATAACGTTCTTGAGATATGAAATCCTTTTCAGCATTCCAAAACTAGGATAGGATCGATATTAGGATCAAAGATGGTTGTTTGAAAGCAGTTTAAAACATGTGATTGCCGTTTGCAGGAAATTTGCTGGAATAGCTTAGATGTCACGAGTGATTAGGAACACGTTGCTACGTGAAAGTGCTTTATTCCTTTCGGAGATCGTTCATCGCAGACAATGGCGTTGGGAATGCCGCTTTCATTTATCGCGCAATATGTGTGCACGCGTGCACGAACTCGCGCGCGCACGTGCACGCGTATGCGTACATATATTTATATACACATATATATCTCTGTGTCTTTATATTTATATATAAATATACATACCTTCTAATATAAGCGACCCTAATTATCGAGTAAAGTACCGTCTGATATTAAAAAATACGCATGTATATATACATATACAATTACAACACACGCCAGGACGGCAGGAATCCTGGTCCAGCGAGACCTTAATAATGCTTTTTTTTTAGAACGAAGGTCGAAATGTACAGTATACATATTTTACATACTTATCGTTTCAGCAATAACAATTTTATTGTATATGTAGATTTGCAAAAATTAAATAAATCATGACAGTGATACATCGCGTATTGGACGGAAGGGCCCAAAACACTGCGCAGAGATGTGAGAGGAAATCATAGATTTAAATTCGGTCAAGGTGCGACTGCTTCTGCGTATAATCTGTTATTTTTACTTTTTCAATTTCTCCCTCATTCTCTCACTCTTCCATTCCCTCTATCTCACCCCGCTCGCTCCTACCTTTCTCCATTCCCTCCCCTTCACCTCTCACTCAATTAGTTTATCTCTCCTCCTTCTCTTACTATCCCCTCTCTCCTCTCCTCTGCTAGTCACCCTGTTGCTTTTTTCTTCTCTTTCAAGCATGCGACACGCACGCACGCACGCACGCACGCTTGCATATACGCACATATGCATACATACACGTAAGCACGCACGCATCCTCTCCCTTTCAGTCACTCTTACTCTATCCGTCGTTCTTATCCGTTGATAAAAGTTGTTTAGCTCGCATAAAAAACGGAGAGTTTTACGTCTTGATTTGTGTGAATATATTCACTGAAGATCGGGGGAGGGCTTTTGTGATAATCGCGTAGATTGGAAACAGAGTCTCAGCTTATAAAATATCTATCCCTTGGAAGCATGCCCAGTAATATCAGATAAACGATATCATATCCAATTTCTCTATTTGATCCTCCTGCATTAACCGTCATGTAGTAATAACACGGCTTATGTAATTTCTCTCCCAACTTCTTGTTTTTTTTCTGGTTTCTCTCGCGTCGTTTATGTCCTGCTCCTTTATATTACAATAATTAACATCGTCACGTACAGCCTTATACACTAACGATATGACTACAGCTCCAAACCAGCAGAGCGTTCATCGATGAAGAAGTGAGAAGAATAATTTACGAATGTTTTTCTCTCTTTCTCCCTCTCTCGCTCTTTCCATTCTTTCCTGTCTCCCCCCCCCCATCCCATTCTCACCTTTATCATTCTTTCTCTCTCTCCCTCCCTCTCACTCTATCTTCCTCGTTCTCTCTCTCTCTCTCTCTCTCTCTCTCTCTCTCTCTCTCTCTCTCTCTCTCTCTCTCTCTCTCTCTCTCACTCTCTCTCTCTCTCTCTCTCTCTCTCTCTCTCTCTCTCTCTCTCTCTCTCTCTCTCTCTCTCTCTCTCTCTCTCTCTCTCTCTCTCTCTCTCTCTCTCTCTCTTTTCCACTTACCCGATTGATAAGACTGATATGCCAATTTATTTATAAAATGTTACAAATTTTTTATGAGCGCTTTCTCGCAGTATGTATACGCGGGCTCGGGATGGCAAAAGTCGAGGTCCTGCCAGTTATAGATATTTCCTGATTGTCGATGTCATATCATCGCTTCTGGACATGACAAAAGTCGTTACCTCTTTCGGCCAATCAGCGAAAGAGTCTGACTAAAGCGTCGTTGCTTACGCTGTAATGGGAAAGTAAAGCTGTGCGCACCTCCTAGAAGGCGATATTATTTCGCTATCACCACCACAGATAACGAAGAAATCGACATTCAAGAAATATCGAAAATACGTTGCCATCCCGATACGATAGCTCGCGATCGTTCCCGAATTTTGCGGATATTAGCAGAAGTGAGGTGCCGCGTGAATTTAATTCTTCTAGTGGCTTTCGCCCTTCTATAGGCCAATCCCGCACGAGTCGCAATCAGATTAAAATTGAACCGCGATCGAGTCGTGATCGGTTTACAATGGGATCGCGGTTGAGTCGCAATCACAACAGGTTCACACTCGAATTACATTCGAACGCTAGGGGCGGTTCGACTTGCGCCATTCACAATAGGTCGGGAACCCCCGAGTAGCTCGAGGATCTCTGCTTGAATTTTCCATCGGAGACCGACTGGAAAACGAACGGCGACGGAGGATTTGTTCGTCGAGTTCTCACAATACATACGCGACACGTTGTTGCGCCGTGACTCGTGCGAAATCGGTTTTACTTTCTTCCCGTTTGCGATCGGGGAATTTTCGGCGCATGCGCCCGATTTGATTTCGTATCAGCGATCGTTCGACGTCGAACTATCTCTAATTAGCGATAATTAATTGGCAGCGAAGAACTCTTCAGTTATGCGAATCGGAGAGTTTCCGATTAACCGTTTGAGCGCGAGAGCATCTTCGAGTGTAATCAAATACAAGACTCTTACCACGCGCATTTAAAATGCTAAAATGCTGCTATCTGAATCTGAAGAATATAAAGATACTCAAGATACTCGGTATGAGTGTAAGATAAAAGCGAAAGTCGTATTTCTGACGCTAAATGTTATCGTGAGAATGTTCAAGATAGCCGCGACGACGGGCATAAACTCTACGAATAATTTCATGGTGCGAGGACATTGCGTGTAGTCCGATATGCACGGTTAAATCCGTAATCCCTCGAAAAAAAAAGAAAAGATGAAACAGGATTGCAAACGTTACATATTTCGTGTACATATCCGAAAAACCGAATCGACGGTATACTTCGGCAATCAAACGGTTAAGTCGCGCATAAGTCGCATTCAATTATCCTCAAAACAAGAAGAATCGAGTATTCTCTTCGTTCATTTACTCTGCGATAGTCATCGCTATAACATTAATACGAATAATTAACTTCGAGGTAAACGAGCTATCAAAAGGAATCGCGAGTCTACGTGACACTCAAGAGAAATTAAAACGAATATTCGGAAACGAGAAACACTTGTGCAACAATAAAACGATCTCTCGTTCTCCGATCTTCTAAAACTTACCCCTTGCGTTTACGCCTTTTCTCTCCCTCCCTCCCCCAATCTTCCTTTGCGGATCGCCGATTTGATTTGACAAGAGAATACCTTGTCGCAATACTAATTATGACTATTTATACCGAATCTCTCCACCCTCCGAGAATATCCCCAAGAACATTGCACGCGTCTTAAGTTGCTCATAGTGAGAAACTAATTAATTAATTAAGTAATTAATTAATTAGACGATATATACGCAGACTCGTTCGCGAAAGCGTTCTCGTAAGTATTTCATCACACGTCTGGCGAGGCAAAGGAGACGTTTGAACTGCCCAGTAGACTTCCAAAATTCTTGTGAGTATATCCGAATTACCCTGTACATTCGCATATGCGCTAATGATTGCTGATGAATGGTTGACCGATCGATTGACTAACACGGGTGGAGTACTTGCGCTTTAACCCTTCACAGTGCTGTGCAGCCCTTATTATATAAGATTACAATCCAACGAGAAAGAATCGAAGAGGAAAGAAATTAGTAACATTGGCATAATGATCCGAGTCTTCAATAAAATATATAAAGTATCTGATAAAACGCGCACATCCGCTCGTGTATAAGTACAACTTGTCAAATTAAACAAAGATGTTTCTTACCATCTACCAAATAAATACGACAATTATTGAGATATTAATTATGGAAAATTAAGGAATAAATACACGTGATACGCTGGGACGAATTTTTAGTGTCAACAAAAATGCTTGCATCTACTATTGCATCTATTGACAATCTGTTGGCAATGGCGGGCGATGCATAATGCCTCATGAACTACATGCCTCCACTATCTATCTCGAATGTGATTTCACCTAAAAACTGCGTGGAGCGTGGGGTGACACATCATATACATTCATTCGTTAATTTCCTTTAATTAATATCCGAATAATTATTGTGTTAAAATTGTTGTTCGCAAAATGGCAAGGGATTTTCTCGGTAAATTTATTGAGTTACATCAGACACCTTATATATGCTCTTAACGGACTTGTGATTTATCTTTGTTTTAAAACAAGTTTCTCGACGAAACTTTTCAAAAAATATCAATTTCTATCTCCAATTGTATCGTGAGATAGAGTGAAATCAGCTGTGAATATTGCATCGAGTAATAAGGCTTTTCTAAAATGACGCAACAGCAGCCTGTGAAGGGTCGAACACTTAAAACGCGGCAGGTTCCAGTATAAACAAGGAATGTATCGCAATACATTTTATATCAACATTTAATAAAGTATCTGAAACATTAACAAACGGATATGAGCACTACGCGGCTGCTCTTAATGTACAGCTAGTGGATAGTCCCAATATTTCGGGTCTCGATCGATAAATCGATCTCCGTCATTCGCCCTCGTGATCCATACACCGCCCTTATCAGCTGCGATGAGAGGAACATAATTATCGACGCCTGCAGACAAAATGCGACGAGGTCTTTCGCACGGCAAAAAGTAACACAGTAACTGATAGATCTCTCAGTTTTCCTGAAAGAGTAGATAAATCTCTACCGCACACAGAACATGTTCTATTCCTTACGATCTGAAGAGGATGCCAAAATGGATAACAAACTCTAACAATGTCGAGAATGTAAAGGCAAAACTTCGTATCAAATAAACACTAACAGAATCTCACGCTATTTTTTATATTTCATGCATATATATAAACCGGTATCTTAAACTTTCTTTTATCGATAAAGGCGCTAATAGCAGCTTATAACCAATCAGAAAATTTGCAAGTCAACATTTGGAGCCGCTTTCATTGTCAAAAAGAAATTCAGAATATCGGGCATAGGTCTTACATGTAAATGTATTGTTTTGTTTTACCATATTTAGCATAAATAACCACGCATGTATAGAAATCTTTCTACAAACTTTTTATATATATCTTTAAGCTTCTAAATCCAATTCTAAAGGTACATCAATGTTTAAAAATGTTTCTTCGAAATTTTCCTAAACGAATAAACACATGTCCAATATGTACAAAAAGTTGCAGAACTTTTATATCAAACAAATATTTATACTAACTGACGACTCAAATGTCGTACAAAATGTCAACCTTAAATTTTTTTTATCATTTTCATTATATATTGATCTATTCTCTAAATCTTTTTTAGAGAATTGAATTTTATCTTTTTACCTAATTTCATCGTGTAAGGACATTTGTAATGTAAAACCAAAACTGTACATGAAGAAAGCTAGTATTTCATCGGTAAATTTTTCAAGTATGGCGTCCTCTTGAGATCCTTCTATATCTATTACAATGTCATTCGTCGCGACAATAGTCGCAAATTTATCGCGTGAACTTACCCGACGTTGCCTTAGAAGCATCAAAGTGGTATAAAGATTGTACATTGATTGACTGTTTTGAAAACGTCGGCAAATTCACGTCATGAGTTTGCAATCATCGTTGCGACAAACACCTTTACTGCGTTGCTTCTTGCTAGCCGACGAGCGTTGCCGCGTTTTGCATACGAGAGCCATATGATATCGTGTGTAGTGTATATCATGTATTTCTGTGTGTATATCTTTGTGTATACGTATGTATATGTATAACAATGCATCCAAGTTTCAATGCGTAACAAATTCGATCCTTCCTCTCTATTTTTTTAATAAAAGAATTTACATCCTTATACTTCTTGCCTCTTTCTTTCGCATTCGTCTTGCCCTTTCGACAGAAACCTTCCTTCTGCTTGTCTACGAATATTCCTTGGTGTCGATATTGTTGGATATACTTGTTACGATATTCCAACACAAGTAACTTCATGATACACGTTAACTCCTTTCCGGAAATGGTAAATTCTCTTCTCTTACTCCCCTTTAATCCTTTCGTTTCTCATTTTTCCTTTTACCTCTTGTTCTCTTCTTTTCCTCTCTCTCTCTCTCTCTCTTTTATCCTCACTGCCGATTTTTAATTGATTCGCTATAGTTGATAATTCGCTAACGTGACAACAATTTTAATTTGCACGAGTGAATATAATTTCGCATCGAGAACTACATTATACGCGCACTTTACGTAGCACTCGAATGAATCGCACTTTACATACTCGAGAGACGCAAAGAAACAAAATAAGCGAAAAAACGCGAACGATATATTCTTCTATCGCTGTATGCTTGAAGTTCCGAGCATGAGGCGTAGTAACAAAAAATTAAGCTTCTTGTTCGCCTACGTGCTGCGTAGTCGCGCGATTATTCCTAAGAAGATTTAATTATTAGTAATAGGGGGAGCAGCCTTTCGCACTCGTTTCACAAATTACACGCACAGATACACTCGAATATGTATGAGCTCAAATTCACCATAACGTCTCCCCCTCTCCACCTTCTTTCTCTCTTTCTCTTTCTCTTTCTTTCAATAATGAACAAATAAAAGTAACTTACATCACTGTAAAAATTAAGATCGATATTGCCCTGAGTGCCCTACTATCCGGCTAACGGAACTTGATCTCCGTCAGTTTTTCCTTTCGATTTTCCCATATGTTAGAAAAAAAAGAGAAAAGAAAATGCACGAGTCGCGACAATGAGAATCTTGCAGATGCGTGAAAAGAAATGACAGTTCCCTCGAATCGGTGGTGTCGCGGTTGTTGGCCAGCTGAGACCTATAATGTCGAGTTTCTTTCATTCTTTTTTCGTTTTTAATATCGAGAATTTACATGTGAATAAGGACGTTATTTCGGTATGAATCTTAATTATCTGCGGGATATCTGTTGTCCAGTGATGCTTCCCCGACAGACACCAAGGAGACATAGCGTGAAAATTATTTATCCAAAAAATCCCGGAGAACCGTTTTATTATGATTATATATCACAGATCGACTTCTCTCTTGTTATATATGTCGTGTAATAAGTTCATTGCCGGGTCTCGTGCATCCTTGCAACCGTGTCTCGTGTCTTCCTTCTCTCTAACCGCTAATCATGCTGTGTCTCGCTGAAATCGGCAGATGAGCGCGCTGAATTTCCGTATCTCTCCAATCCTTCAACGGAACGTAGCAGCACCCCCCGTCGCGCAATATAGAAATAGTGGCTTTACAAAAAATCGCCGCCGGGAAGACGTAGGACATCGGTCGTCCCTCCTGGCGGCATTCGCGGGCTCGTTAGAAAAATTAGCGATTTTCTCCTTTCTTCCTTTTATATTCATCCGTTTTAATCATAATAGTTATTTCATAAGATCATTTGGCGCAGGCGAAAAATAGATTATATATGTTGCGTACTGTCTCTCCTCACTTCCAACTCTTTTATCATTCACTTTCTTTGCTTCTTCTTCTTCCTCTTCTTCTTCTTCTTCTTCTTCTTCTTCTTCTTCTCCTTCTTCTTCTTCTTCTTCTTCTTCTTCTTCTCCTTCTCCTTCTCCTTCTTCTTCTTCTCCTTCTTCTTCTTCTTCTTCTTCTTCCTCTTCTTCTTCTTCTTCTTCTTCTCCTCCTCCTCCTCCTCCTCCTCCTCTTTTTGTATCATATCTGTTTTTTCACATTTCTTTGCTACTTATTATATTTGTCCCAATTTTCTTTTTTTTGTTCTTTCGTTATTCCTCGCATTTCCCTTTTTGACCATATATTTCTTTCATTTTTTTCTTTGACCACTTTCTCATCTCCTATTCGCAAACTTTGTTCCTGTTTAATACTCAATAAGGCGATGGACTTAGCTCTTCTTAGCGCTTATAAACTTAATAAATTTTTGTTTTGTTTGTTTGTTTGTTAAAACGGGCCAAGGAGCTCTTAGCATAACTCGGGGCAACTCGGCAGGATATTTGTGTGAGCTAGTACCGTTATATAAGAGTATAGTATCCTTTCCTCTTCTCCGGTATTTATACGCTGTTTAAATGTATCTTGTGATAAAAATTCTCATTTTTCCTCATTGCCCCCCTCCTTCTTTCTCACACATTCCTCCCTCTCCCACCCCGTCAAAGTCTTTCTCTCGCCCTCTTAGTATTTTTTTTTCTTTTTCTTTTGTTAAAATGCGTACAAACGGAGATGCTGAATTATATAATGTACATTAACGTATCAAGGGAGACGTGACGTTCGTATGACTTATCGGTTATTATTTGTATTTTCATTAGTTTTTATTACTCATATTACTCTTTATTACTATTTTATTATTATTTATATCTTATTATTTATATCTTTACTTAGTAATTATTTTTTTATCGATATCTTTTACGGTCAAATCTTTGCCGCTATTTCCTCTTGTCATACTCGTTTCTCGTTTCTCTTTATATTCGTCCACCATTTACTCGTTTATTCGTCGTTCATTCATTCTTTTGTTTTTCGTAGTTGTGAGCACACTACTTTTCCTACTATCTCGTTTCTCCTGTCCCGCCACTATTCGTTTCATCTTCTTTCACGGCTTTTATGTCTGGGAAAATTTTCAAGGATGATTACGCAAAGTCGGTAAGATAATTAGATGACTCCTTTCTCCTCATTAAATTACATTAGTACAAGCTTCACACAGCCAAAAAATGAAAAGCACTTAAAACAGTGCTCAACACTATATAAACGAGTCCTCGAGATTAATCAATTAATTAATTTAATTAATTCACGAAACAGATTCCGACTGGCTAAAATGGCAGGGATGGCCGCCATCGCGTGCAGCCTTCGCGGTTATAAATTCTTTATATATTTTCTTTTTGGTATCTTTAAATTTAGCCTACTAAATAGTTTATTCGAAAGTCATTCGTGTTCCGTGTACATGTTTGTGTATCAGTATTTGTGGCATTTTGTGTATCTGTATCTGTGTAATGCGTATACATATATTGAATACGCAAACGTGTATATATGTGTGTATATAGTAACATTAGTACTTTCTACTATTCAAAAATTATTTCCCTCTCCTTTACAAATTTGTAAGCGATGTGTTCGTACTATTCTTGCAATTTATCTGCCCCGTATCTTCTCCCGGCCCCCATTAGAATTACATATACATATTTTAGGCATACATATATCATGTATATGATATATAGGGTATTTCGTGAAATATAAGGATCAATAGAAAGTTATTATTTCTAATAAATTCGAGGTCGACTTTTTTTTGAAAAAAGATCAGTATGAAGATCCAATTATGGAGAGAATCGTCGTACGATCAAAATTAAAGAATTTAAACTAACGAGTTTCGGTATATGGACAGAAACACGAAGTATCAAATGCAACGAGCATAATGTAAGCACTGACAGACAAATCGAAAATAGTGGCAACAAGCCGTTGCCTTGAAGCGACAAATTCTTCGACCGCAAAATCGTCAAAGAATGCAACTTTACTACCGATTTCTGCATTGTGCACGATTCACCCTATATATATATATATATATATACATATGCATTCACCCTATATATATATATATATATACATATGCATTTACACGACATAATACTCCACTTGTCCAGTCATAACAATTTAATCATCAGAAACGTCGTCCGAACAATAACAAACGTTTGCTTTAACTCTTACATTGTTATTTCTGTAATTTTAATATATATGTACGTATGTATGTATGTATGTATGTGTGTGTGTGTGTGTGTGTGTGTTTATATATGTATGTGTGTTGTGTGTGTGTATGTGTGTGTGTTTGTGTGTGTGTGTGTGTGTGTGTGTGTGTGTGTGTGTGTGTGTGTGTGTGTGTGTGTGTGTGTGTGTGTGTGTGTGTGTGTGTGTGTGTGTGTGTGTGGGTGGGTGGGTGGGTGTGTGTGTGTATGTGTGTGTGTGTGTGTGTGTGTGTGTGTGTGTGTGTGTGTGTGTGTGTGTGTGTGTGCGCGCGCGCGTGCGTGCGTGCGTGCGTAGGTGTGTGTGTGTGTGTGTGTGTGTGTGTGTGTGTGTGTGTGTGTTTATACGTGTGTGTGTTTATATGTGTTTATACGTGTGTGTGTGCGTTTATACGCGCGCACGCATGTGTGTGTGTGTGTGTGTGTGTGTGTATTCACATGTATGTTTTCAATGTATATATGTATATGTGTGATATTTAAATATATCACTTAAAAACGGTCGTCTCGATCTACGAGCACTTTCATTCATTTATTTCTCACCTCCATCAACTTTTTTTTACTATTTTCTTATTTCTTCCACTTTTTCATCTTTATCTTCTTCTGTTTTTCTACGTCTCAATAGAGCGAACATCGCTCAAGCAATTTACGCACGTCGCCGTACCTCCGTTGTCCTTTTCTTAAATGCAGAAGAATTCATTGGGATCGATTCTGCCTCTCACGCATCAAATTTATCATGACCGCGACCGTACTTTATTTTACGTTAGGCAATTAAGTTTTAGCAGCTTATTGCTATTTTTTTTTACTTTTAATTCGATAGCGCAAGATCAAACAAGGGAGAATCGATCGTGACGAACCAGAGCCGGCTCCTAAAAATCGGTAGTTGCTCGAGAGAGGTATCGAACCTGCTTTTAATTATATCATGTTTTTTATGTTTCTCTGAATCGTAATATCCGCGTAATATCCTACCCAGCCTGATTATCATATATACGTTATTATTAGTTATTATTATTATTATTACTATTATTATTATTATTAGTTATTTCTTTTTTTTAGTAAGTCAAGAAAGGGAACTCGACAGTTTACTCCTGTTCGTGTCTTCAACTTCTCGCGACAATTAATTAATTATTTATTAGCGACAAATCATCTTTTTCTTCTACGGCGACAGCGGAATATAACTCTAGCTTCGTAGCGAGACTAGTTTTCTTTCTCTTGTTTTCTCTTTTTCATTAATTGTTACCTAGTTATTTCGGAATGCATCTTCGACTCGCATAATCTACCACCATCATTATTTTTCTCCCGTTCTTTTTCGCTTGTATACTCTCACAAAAATGCGCTTTTACATTCGTCCATTCTCTCTTTCTCTCTCTAAAATATACACTCTCATCTTCCACACATTCATCCATTCATTCATCCTCCACTCACATCTTACAGCATTTCTTCGTTCTCCCCTTTGCTCTTTAGTTCCCTATTCCGGCGGATTCTCGACGCAGAGGACACTTTGATAATCGACAATCGCTTCATCAATTCTCGCAGGCCTGTGGAAAGGACCATAGGGGAGAAACGTTCCTTTCTCACTTCCCTCGGGAATGCAAGTGACTTAATTTTAGAGAAGGAACATCGGCGACTACTTCTGTCCGGACTTGTTTCAAGTTCTCTACAAGACGTACCAAAGCCACATTCCCACGTTTCAATGCGCAATGTCGAAAAGTTAATGCTTCCGCGACACCTCGTTTAGTTTACTGTCTTTCCTATTTTCGTTACGTTGTTTTCGCATAAAATTAGATACGGCGTAATGGAAGTCCAACGGATTTGCTTTAGCAGGGATTCGCTTTAACACGACGACTTTAGTTTTGGCCGAAAAGAATTTTGCAAATTACCAATCAAATTTAATTTCAACGGTTCTCATTCTTTCTCCCGCAATCCCTTTCCCCACCCTTCTTTTATCTTTATTTTTTTGAGTGAGAAAACATCCAGGATAAATAAACCGATTTTTACTACTCAATCAAATTGATGGGAGACTCAACAAAATATCGGAGAAAAAAACAAACTGAATTTAAATGACCTGCCCATTTTTATGAACTCATCGTCGTAACAAAAGCTCCACCCTTCGCGTTTGTTTTGGGTAGATGACGAAAGTCTGCCGATGGAAACCGAACGGAACAATCACGCATATGGTATTTCACAGCATTTTCTTTCTATTTAACAGCGGACCATTTTCTTTCTTGCTTATGTGTTCATTTTGATCGACTATATACAACCGCTTGATCGATTCTAAAAAGACTTGGAATTTTGATACGATTATTATCGATAACTCCGACGCAACGACAACGATGTCGTAATTCGTCATCTAATGACTACCTTCGTACATTCTAACAGCTACTGGCTGTCTAGTGAAATAGATTCTTGCTACCTAAATACTTCATCATAGCGTGTTCCATCATTTTTGTTCAGTAGTAGTACCAGCGGTAGTAGTAATAGTAGCAATAGTAATTAATAGTAATAGTAAGTAATAGTGAGTAGTAATAGTAAGAGTAGTGATAGTAGTAGTGGTGGTGGTGGTGATGGTGGTGGTGGTGGTGGTGGTGGTGGTGGTGGTAATATAGTAGTAGTAGTAGTAGCAGTAGTAGCAGTAGTAGCAGTAGTAGCAGTAGTAGTAGCAGTAGTAGTAGTAGTAGTAGTAGTAGTAGTAGTAGTAGTAGTAGTAGTAGTAGTAGTAGTAGTAGTAGTAGTAGTAGTGGTAGTAGTGGTAGTAGTGGTGGTGGTGGTGGTGGTGGTGGTGGTGGTGGTGGTGGTGGTGGTGGTGGTGGTGGTGGTGGTGGTGGTGGTGGTAGTAGTAGTAGTAGTGGTAGTAGTGGTAGTAGTGGTGGTGGTGGTGGTGGTGGTGGTGGTGGTGGTGGTGGTGGTGGTGGTGGTGGTGGTGGTGGTGGTGGTGGTGGTAGTAGTAGTAGTAGTAGTAGTAGTAGTAGTAGCAGCAGCAGTAGTAGTAGTAGCGGTAGTTGCAGTAGTGATAGTATTAATAGCAGTAGTAGTAATAAATTATCATTCATAGAATATTCCCGCGTTTTAATATCTCTTTGTCACACATATTCTCTTTCTAGACATTCCTCTGTTGTTCTTTTTTTTTTGTTAGCTAAGCTGATAGTTTGATACGTAATTTTTTATATTTTGCTCCTTTCATTATTTCTATACCTTTTTTCGGATTGAATCGGCGAGGCGAGAAAGATTTGAATATTGCATTAAAAGCATATTACGTAAAACTCTGTAATTATTGTATTGATAATATCTTCTAATTCATCCTCTTCGTTTCTCTCTCTCTCTCTCCCTTATTTTCCCCCCTCCACTTTTAATTCCATCCACTCCTCTTTATTTCTCTTATTCTTTCGCTCTCTCTTTCATTCCTTCTATTTGTCTCGCATTCTATCTCAATCTCACGTTTCTTTCACACCGTTTTTTTCATTTTCACTCTCATTTTCTTTCGTTCTCCATTTTTCATCCATTTTTTGTCTCCTCCTCATGTCACTCTCTTGCTCACACGCAACCTTTTGCATAACCTCAGTCATCACCATTATCGACCCATGACTATTAAAAGACAGAATTAACTATATATTAAATTTGCTTCTAAGATTACCTAGTGAATTAATTGTTGTTGTTTTCTTTCTTTTGTATGAATTGCTTACTCTCTTGCTCACTCACTTTGTCATAGTTTGCCGTGTAATCGATTATAGGTCTGAAACAGCCGATATATAATGAAGTATAAGAACAAGGAGCATGAACTGATATTAGGAACTAGCAAACAATGAACATCAAACGATGAATACAAGGAGTAGACTTCACAAGTAACGCGCGCGTTTCCTTACGTTCATTCTTCGATCGATTATAAATATAAACATTACTCCCATCCTAAATTGCAAAGGACACTCTATTACACTTAACTTCTGGATCGTGTCTATTTTCTAATTAAACGCCTCCTCTAAGTACTTCCCCTATTACTCGCATTACAAATCGCATTGTTGAAATTAGTACTATTTCTGTCGATTTTGTTGTTTGACAGTATCTATTTTTAGATGAATTTTTACCGCTTGCAGCTATTCCTTTATTCTTTACGTTAGCATTGTTAACTAATTTTTTTTCGATTACTTCTTGCTCCTATATTTTGTTTCAACTCTTCATTATGCATCAGCCTTAAACCGCAAGTTTCTTCACATCTTCATTTTATTCTAAATAAGAATTAGCTAGCCTCTTTAGTATCAAATTAAATATAGTGATCTAACCGTTGTTCTCCTTCTTTTTCTCTCTCTTTCTCCCTCTCTCACTATTTTTTTCGCTTTATTTCAACATAGCTTAACTCTGTTGAAACATATAGCGTGCCCTTGGACCATTTACCTCGTTCCGTGGATTACTAGGTCGATTCCGAGTCGATCTTAAAAAATTGTGAAAAAGATGGCATCTCAACGTATTTCCAACGTATTTCCAACGAGGGAAAAAAGATTCGGAATCGTCAAAGAAATCTGCGGATCAAAAGGAACATGGCTACTTTGGGAACACCGTGTATACACCGACCAATGGAAACCAAATTGCGCGATATATAGTGGATAGATATTAAAAAGATTCACCTAGAGCTGCATTCTGTATACGTTTATACAATAACTGTCGGCATGATACGTGTCGTCACGCAGCTATTTTATACCTGCTTATAATTATACCTACGTAACGACACTTAACTAATCGACAATCGTCGACAAATGTGTATCGAATAGTAGCCCAGGGCTACTTTGTTATCTTTTTCTCTCGACTAAGTCAAACAACGATCAGAAATCGCCAACTTCGAGAGGTGGAAAGAGGACTCTTTATATGTTCTTCTTTCTTTGTTTCATATTTCATATTATATTCTTCCCCCTCCTATGTTCTCGAATTTTACATGAGCGAAGGCTTCACGACACGGCTTTAGTTCCCGTCGAATTTCTTCTTTTCCTTTTTTTTTCCTTCGATTCGTATCAGTATATCGAGGATCGATCGGATCGAGTCGATTTGGCTCCGCAGGCATAATATACCTGGGGGAGGGGGGAGGAGGCGATATAAATCGAGAATGGTGAAATGGCAGTCTTAACGATTCTGTGGTGCTTCCGTCGTACGGAAAAAAGGTAAAATTCCAGATGAAGATATTCGGGGAGTCTCTTCGAAGAGATTTTAAATACGAGGATCGATTGATGTGGCAATTCGTTTTTCAGACAGCTTGCGAACGGCCTCCCCGAACTTCAACACAATATGTCTTCCTTTTCTTCTTCCTCTTTATAGTACGAATTATGTTAATCGTGTAACTTAACACGTGAAGCACACGATATAACTTATTTCTTCTTTTTTATCATCATCAACATCAGAACATTATACATCATAGTTGGAAATTGTGTTCGCGGAGCACTTATCCCACGGGAGATTTACCTCAGGAGAAGAAGAGGAAAACTGCAAGTGTGTAAATATTTCCACCTAATGTCATGTAACACGTTTTCCTCGTTATTAAAAGGTTACTCTTGACAACTTCGGGGCGAATCGGAATTTAGTTCTGCGCTAAGAATCTCTCTCTCTCTCTCTCTCTCTCTCTCTCTCTCTCTCTCTCTCTCACACACACACACACACACGCACACGCACACGCACACGTGCGCACGCGCACGCGCGTACGTACACATATGCACACGCACACAAAATGACTCTTTGATCATTGAGCTTCGATAAAAACGAAGAACGCGAATTTTATGAGCTACTTTTAATACACACGCGTACTTTTTCAAACTTGCACACATTGTCGTCAACGTCGTCGTCATTATTCTGCCTTTTTCCTTCTAAATCCTCTTTTCTCTAGTGCAGACAATCACTCACTCGAATTTCGTTTCTCGAAAAGTCATTGTCGCATACATCGAGGATAAAAATGTACGCGCCGAAAGGCTGAAATTGCGATTTAGGCATTAAACGCGCACCATCGGCAGACATCTTCGATTTTTGATTTTACGGACGCTTCTCTCTGATTCTTACTACCGCTCACACTAGTTCGCGTCGGTCTTATTGTTATTATAATATTCAAATTGTCGCATAATCTCTCCTGAATTCGCTGTCGAGACGGACACGCACCCTCGTCGCTTAACACTGTCGCCTAGTTCCTATCTCCTTTTGTATATAAGCGTGAATAGATAACTCTTACATATAGTACGAGATTTTAATTATGACGATAAACTTGTGCAACTTGCAATTTGGACGTCAATAAATAACTTTTCCCCTTAAAAATGACGACTAATTTAAGTAATATATGCTTTGATTTTTAACATCATAATACTAGATTATTCTCCAAGCCACATTCCATCTACTTATCTTAATCGCTGGAATCTTTTTTAAACGGCGGGGGTGCAATCCGATTGGCAGAGTAACTTTCGCAATCACACATGGGTATCATCGAAGTCTTATTTGCGTCATCATTTCCACATATATACATACATAAATATATATATATATATATGTATTGTATGTATGTATGTATGTATGTATGTATGTATGTATATACATACGTATGTACGTATGTGTATATATATTTATGTATACATATGTATATATAGCTGTCATCGAGTTGTTATCGTTAAATCCGTAATTAAACTCTCTCTTGTCAGTTTGAACAAAATGATGGCACCGTTTCGACTTCGATCTTACCGCTTCTTTGTCGTTCATGTAGGTGTATTTTACGTGTGCAGGTGCGCGAATGTAACGAATCGGACAAATGAATCGTATTACTCAATCGTCTCGCTTAATGAAGGTACCATACAATACATAGTAAGTATATACAGAAATCGATTTACTTAATATCCTTCGAAAAAACAAAAGATCAAAGAAAAACGGAATAGTCTTTCCGCCACATGACACAGTCTTCCCCCTTTCTTCCTTACACACACACACACACACACACACACACCCACCCACACACGCGCTCACCCACACA
Organism: Harpegnathos saltator; assembly: GCF_003227715.2. Classification (NCBI taxonomy): domain Eukaryota; kingdom Metazoa; phylum Arthropoda; class Insecta; order Hymenoptera; family Formicidae; genus Harpegnathos; species Harpegnathos saltator. Next base: position 871,949 of record NW_020230360.1, read on the forward strand.
CGCGCGCGCTCACCCACACACACATATACATACACACGCACACACACGCACACACACACACACACACACACACACACACACACACACACACACACACATGCACACTCTCCTCCCTTTCTCTCTCTTTCTCTCTCGCCCCTCCTTTCTCTCTCTCCTTTGCGTCTGTAAACATCGATCCTTCGGTCCTTTGGTCTTTGATGCTTCTCTCGCGAACTTTTCCGCTGTTTTTCCTCTTTTTCATCTCTTCCGCAAGAACGTCTTTCAAGCGCATCCTCATACGCACTCGCGATTAATCGTAAAACGTACTTTAACTTACCGTCGCCCTATATATATGGTACTCGATTAATTTTTGTATCGATAATAATTAATATAGTATTTCTGGTACGATCCACGTTGCTTTTCCGCCGGCCGGCTCCCCCCTCCCCGTTTCACTCGTCCAGTTACCGCAAACTAGAAGGGCCCGCAGGGGTGGGGGGACACTCGACGGCGCTTATAAGAAGACGCCGCGATGTTTCTTGAGTATCATTTGTTATCTTTACCTCTTTTTTTTTTTTTGAACACTGGAGTCGGTGGTGTGGGAGGTTGGGGCCGCACGCACGTGCGCACGCACGCGTACACGCGCACGCGAGCGAGGAATATCCCGTCCCCTTCGTTTGCACGTGGGTCCTTACGTGGGGCGCAAGTTCTCCGAGTGACTTGGCGTGGAAAGTGACGACGATAACGTCTCGAGAGAAGACGGGAGCAATCTCGATTTTTTCCCCTTCTCTTGCTCCTCGCTCACACCTCAGGGCTCATCTTTCTCTCTGTTTCTTTTTCCTTTCTTTCCTTCTTGCCTTCCTGTCTTCCGCTTATCACGATGTCCCGAGTGGAAGAAGGGCCGATTAGCTTCCTCGGAGGATCGCGAGCCCCCGTAAATTCGCGACCCGGATCTGTGACGCCCCGCGTAACTGACGGACCTGGCTGGACAAGCTTCTTAGCAGGCGACGACACTGGCGCCAGCCACTACGACTACGACGAAGTGTGAAGGAGGTCTACGTCAGGCACCGCAGGGAGCTGCAGCTGCTCTTCGACAACTGGCCCAGCAACGGCCACCACGCTGCCACCGTCTCCTTCACTGAAAATCGATTCCAGGAAGAAATGAAGACGATGATCGCACGAACGGGAAATAGAAACATGTAGGTAAAATTGCCAGGACGACGGATTTACGTACCTAGTAGTCAGACGTCAGTCTCGATGCTCATGCAGGCTGGATTGATATTGTTATTATGGCGGGGGTTACAATTGGACTTCTTAGTAATCTCTGGATGAGTGAACAGGGCACCCTCTTCCAACTCCATTATGTCCGACGAGGACTCTGACATCGAGACCTTCTTCAGACCTGTGAGACACATGCATGGAGATACGCGTTCCCATCAATAGCTCTTCATGGAGACTTTCGCGATTTACGCATGTAAATTCTACTTTATTCTACTGACAGCCCCTCTCTAACTGCGTCGATCAATCCTCCCTGGAAGAGGAACACATACCTAAAGTGCCAGGAAGATACGGACAGCTAGTCACATGATTGAAATTCTGCGACTGCATCTCTTCCTGGTCAGTCTCACGATGATAGAAGTAGTTGAAATTGGAGACGATAACGGGGACAGGCAGAGCGATCGTCAGGACGCCGGCGATCGCGCACAACGAGCCCACGATCTTCCCCCAGACTCCCACGGGCCTGCAACACAATCGATAGAACGACGCGTTACATCACTAGGTCCTCTGCCGTACATTCGTATGGGAATCGCTCGCAAATTTCAAACTCGGTGCTAGGTGTGGTGTTTCTATTATGTATGAATCTGCCGAGTCTGTGTCGAGAGAGTGTGGCGCTACTTATGCGGTACTGGAGGCTCCTACAGATACATATTACACATTATATATATATATATATATAATGCATACATTATATATAATATATATATATATATATAATATTACACGACACACACGCACACGCACACACACACGCACACACACACGCACACACACACACACACACACACACACGGTCACCGACGTGCGTTGGCGGAATGCTAGGAACGAAATCGCCCCCCTCCCCCCACTGGTGGGCCGCCTCAGTCTCAACACACATCAGGACGATACATTAGGTATACTCAATACTTGCTGGACTCGGTGGTAGTCGATGACTGACGAGATGATAGGATCCGTTTCGTCGGTCACAGACCGATACCCGAGACCAGCTTCCTCCTCGGTGCGCTTCAAGGTAATTTCAATTGACTCCGCATTCGGCCAACGCTACGCGATCAATGCCAATCGTTCCTGACCGTATAAAAGTATAGCGGTGAGAGACGCGTGTCTAGTATAAGCGGGCGCTCTAGGCTAGACTAAGGGACTAACGTAAGGACTCGCTAAAAAAATGGCTTCTTCTGTAACATGTTGCTAATGCCTTGCTCTCAATGGGAAAGCACGCTGTGCTTGGCCTCGTCGAGAACGAGACGCGACCACATGCCGTTCACACAGCAAGTCGGAGGTCACACCGCCGACTCCCCAGATCTATCGATGCGGTCGCACGCCTCGTTACGACGAAGCCTGGAGCGGATTTGATGTGTCGATGATGCGCGGTGTGAACGGGTACTTGACCGAATCGATGCCTGAAGTTTTCGAGAAGAACGAGACAATCGAGTGTCATTCTTCGATTCTGCAAACGTCCGCAAAATGCGTCAGAATAATTACTCGTTGTGTATCCGGGAGAGACCACGTCAAATTACTGCGTCACCACCTCTGGTGGCCCTGATCAAAATAACGCGATGCTTTAGAATTATTCGACGTTTTCCAACGTCGTCGAGACGACAGGAATCGCGGCGAAAATGATTTCCCGAATTAAATTCTGAATATCTAAATCGTCGAGAATATCACGGCGTTGATTATTCGCCGAAGGAAACTGAAAAGCACGCACCTTCCGTGCAAACTTCTCTTGAAGTTGAAGCATGAATTAATTCGGTCAAGTTTTTCCCCGTTCTTGAACCGGCATTTACGATAAGGCACCAATTAGCTTAGCGATTACGTGCGAGTCGCAAGCTCACCGGAAGCTTTCGCCCACTGTACGGATTGATTGAGTCAAACACACTCGAATATCAGTGATACGCTACTCGACTACGTAAGTACGAACGAAAAGCTCGTCTCGTGCGCCTCCTTAATCACCATCCGCTTTTCCTCGCGTCGTCCTCCTTCGCTTTCTCGTTTCAACAATTCTGAAGACTCTTATAGTCGAGCAATTTGAAAATTGCTCCGAGACAATTCAGTTTAGTGGGCGAGAAATAACAGAAACCTCTCGGTTATTACGACGGGAGACTCCACATTTTACACAACCGCAATTGAGGAACGATGTGCACTTTAATTTCTGTCGAGAATCATAGACGGTATCGGAGCAAAAGGGCAAATTCTCGTTGTCGGTTAACCATAAACGCGCGATCGAACGTGAACTTTCCATTGGTATTTAAGTATCGATGTAGCGCGCTCCCGTAGAGATGAACGACGAAAAACTCGCCTACGTCTACGCGGCACTTGTCTCAGTTAAAATGTGAACAATCGTAAGTAATATCAAGACATTACATTAGTCGTAAAGAAAGAGATCATTCCCGCGTGATGTCACTTGCACTATGGGCCTTCGTGATCCATGACCGATGGTGATCATAATAATGACAATAATCATGAGAACAAGTGGGTACGAGCAAGAAAGCAATGTTCACAATAATAATAATAATAATAATAATAATAATAATAATAATAATAATAATAATAATAATGATAATAACAATAATAATAATGATGATAATAATGATAACAATAATAGTAGTAGTAGTAATAGCAACAGTAGTAGTAGTAATAGTAGTAGCACAAGTAGTAATGATAATAATAATAATAATCGTGACAAATCGTAATGCGTTAGTAGTCTAGGCTCGCATGCTGGGCAATCATCAGGCAAAGGCCGCATGCATCTGATACTCCCATCAACCCTATCAAATCACCAATCAAAAAATCTCACAAGTCCGAGACTCGAGAGATCCTTCTCTGAGATGCACACGCAAAGATTTACTGGAATGTCGAGAGCGAGGAAAGAAGGATCGAAAGTGATGCCGAGACGCAATTCACTAAATGAATATGAATGAAGTCAAAGGCGATCCGAGTATTCGGAAATCTCTCTAGGACTAAAGCGCGCGTGAAACGGTCAGTTTGATAGGTCGAAGTTCGCCGAGCTAGAGTTGATCTGGAAAATCCTTTTTTAACGACACGAGCAACGCGAAGACATGAAAAGATGAAGGGATTTTGTTTCCGGATCCTTCATCGGTACGAGTTAACGATATCTCAGGGTGTGATTAGATAAATGCGTCGACAAGAAAGAAGAAGAAAGGAAATGGGAAAGAAGCAAAGTGAATTACAAATGTGCCTGTTCGACGCTTCGCCCGGTAAATCTTATCGGTCGGTTCTCCCCTTGTCCTCACGGCATCTCCCCTAAATATCGTACTGGCTGCTTCTAAAACTTTCCCGTCGCATTGGCAATAAATTGTGTCATGCGTAAACTCGACACCACGGGTCGATGGTGTCGCTTGGTCGCGTCAATCGACGAGGGCGAATTGCGCTCACTCCTGCGCAAAGTTGATCGTCAGCCATCGTTCGCGTCATCGAATTATTTCTAACGAGGTGAACAAAGACGCGACGATAAATCGGTGGCCACACACGCGCCTTGACATTTCTCCACGTCGCCCGGCGAAATAAAATGTCGACAGTTTAGAGTGAAATGCATTTTTGCCGACTATTCTTTATCCTACGTCGTCGCGCGTTAACTCCCTCTTGCATTTTCTCCGAGGGAAGGACTCATCTTTCGTACGTCGCGATTCACTCGAGATTGATCTATTAGTTCCGACAAGTTGAAAAGCTCGTCATTCGTTAGTAATGAGTATTATTCAGCGACGCGGTTAGTCATCGATTCCTTTCCCGCGCGACCGCAATCGGCGACGTGCAAAGGGCAAGTGTCATAGTCTTGCAAACAATATTGACCATCTATAGCGCGAGTTCAACAAACCGCATCGCGTGGGTTATCGGAAGTGGAATAGCCGGACACCTCGCAGCCACGCGCATTTCGCGGCCGTACGTCGATCGATAAGCGCGTCGTGTCGGAGCGAAGTCGCACGTTTCGAATCTCCGGTTGATTTCTCTCTCTCTCTCTCTCTCTCTCTCTCTCTCTCTCTCTCTCTCCCTCTCTCTCTCTCTCTCTCTCTCTCTTTATTCGCCCTTTTGCCGCAGGACGCTTTCTTATTTGAAGATACTTATTGATTTACACAGGAGGAGGAGAAGAAGAGAAGGCAATTACTCGCGAGGCCTCCTCCCAGGCTGCGACACGTCGGAGACGCTCTCCAGAGCATTAATACCCGATCGCCGAGAGATGCCGAAGGAGAAGGCACTCCTCCACTCGAGACAACTATCGATACACAAGAGATAGCGATGCCTGAAAGCGACGGGAAATATTTGGAATACGAACGATTCTCCAAATCTGGAAACGCGTGCATGCGAGTCTGCACGTCGTGCACGTTTCTTTTGCCTTTTTCTTTTTTTTATTTTGTTTTTTACCTAAACGAAGCGAACTCTCCCGAGTCTCATGAAGTGCGCGACTCAAACCAATTTCGCTGTGTGTAACATTAAATGAACAGGTGCCAATGCTTTTGAGCGTCCAAACTCTCGAAAGCCACGCTCTCTCGAGTGCAGCCACGAGTGGAGCAGCAAGGTGCATAATGTGTAGGAAAAACAATGGGTGCCGGCGAATTGTGACTCTTTACGAGCGTCTAAATTGGTGCCGTCGATGGCTCAGGCCTAACTTTACGCTAATTTTACACGTTTGTACGTTCGCACGAAATGCCGCTATTTTGAATAATGGCTCTGGGAAATCCAAGAACAACGTACAGAGTGTTCTGCGAGAGTATTGCGATATTATTATTCAATGAATGAGAAAGAAAGAAAAGAAAACGGAGTCGCGATCGTTCGTCTCGAACGAAAGTCTCGTCAGTCCTCTCCGCCGATTGCAAATTTTGCACGGCCAAGAGGGCCGATTCTGGACTCTAATTGGAGAATCTCGGCTCATCAATACTAGGACCAGCGGTGGTCTCGTGCATACACCCTGTAGACGAGAGAAGACGGAGGTATACGGGGAGATGATGTGGCATGAAGTGGAGCGTGAGATGCAGCGAGTTTGCGTTTATCGAAGTACTATTGAAACGTGTAATTATACGTCACGTAATTGGAGAGTGATGATATAGCAGCCGGTTTACGATTTTCGTTCATGATCTTCGGTATATGAGATCCTCCGATTGCGCGATTGTGGACAGAGAACGGAAACTATATCAAAATAAACTATATCAAAATAAAGATTCATCGCACACGTATTACGTCTCCGTCCGAATTCGACGATGTCGTCAAGTATAGTCGAGCGACTCAAAACTCGCGTATAGAAAGTTCGGTTACATAAACGAACCAAATGCATCTTGGTTGAAGTTAACAGAATTCCTGGAATCAAAAATTCTTCTAAACCATATTTCTCTCTCTGGTTCTAAGAACCAGAAATTCCGTTTCCTTCAACCTCCAATTAAAACAATTTGGTTCGTTCGTTGTTGAATAATTCAATCAAACTTTTTTATCTGCGTGCAATCGAAGCAGAATGGAATCCGTATTATCCGAGATATCTGATGATAACGATTGATGCTGCCCAAGTCGAAAGAAAAATGTGTCCGCAAAATGTGCTTGTTTTTCAGTCCCCGATTTTTAAATTAAATTTTATGCGAAATGATAGCTCATGATAAGACATTAATCACAAAAAAGTTTTACATTGAGCATATGATTGATTTCAGAGATATAGAGGGTCGAAGTGGTCACTACCTACTAAGGAAGTTTGACACTAATAACGTTTTATCGTACGAATTTTTGCGAAATTCAGTATCTATGAGTTCTTTGAGTTGCTTATTACGAATTCGATGTCAGATTTAAAAAATTCAAGATGGCGGATGTAATATAACGGACACAAATAGTGAAACAATTATTTACTTTTATTAGAACTGTTATGTTGTGGCTTTTTCGGCTAGCTGATTGCGAATTTTCTATCAGATTTACATTTACCTTTAGTATAGGCAAGATAAAAAAGTTATCCAGTCAATGAAGGCAAGATAAAAATGTTATCCAGCCAATGAAGACAAGATGAAAAAGTTATCCAGCTAATGAAAGCAAGATAAAAATGTTATCCAGCCAGTGAAGGCAAGATGAAAAAATTATCCAGCCAATGAAAGCAAGATAAAAATGTTATCCAGCCAGTGAAGGCAAGATGAAAAAATTATCCAGCCAATGAAGCTTCTAAATATATAACAAATAAAATTATCACGATATCCTTTATACGTCATGTAACGTATCATTTGAATTTCATATTTTTTATGAAAAAACAATAAAAAAAAACTTTTTCTACTCAAAAATTGTCGTTGAAAAAATTACTTTTAAAAACCTAATAGAAAATTCGCAATCAGCTAACCAAAAAACCACAACATAACAATTCCAATAAAAATAAATGATTGTTTCAGTATGTGTGCCCACCATGTTGCACCTGCCATCTTGAATTTTTAAAATCTGATATCAGATTCATAGTCAGCAACTCAAAGAACTCATAGATACCGAATTTTGCAAAAATTCGTGCGATAAAGCGTTATTAGTGTCATACTTTCTTAGTAGGTAGTGACCACTTTGATCCTCTACATCTTTGAAACCAATTGTATGCTCAACGTAAAACTTTTCTGTAATTAATGTCTCATCATGAATTATCTTTTGGCATAAAATTCGATTCCAAAATCGAGGACCGAAAAACGGGCGAAAAATCGACCCATTTTGCGAAGATTCTTTGGATCCTGCTTTCCATCCCGATATGCCATTTAACGTTAATTTAATACTCCGAAGCTTTCCAAAACGGAATTTTGGCCATACTTTCGATCGGAACATTTATAGACTTTAAGTGACCAATGGAGAATTTTATTTTATATAAAATCTTTCAATTACATAGAAACGGAATTCCTACTCAACGTTTCCAAATGATAGAAAATACACAATTTGTCACTTGTAGGTATTTCTTGGCAAAGCTGTAGATTAAATAGAATCAAAATAAATCAATACAAACTTCCAAGTATTGAAGTAACGTTAAATAAAAAGTTGAGATCGAAAATAAGACCGAGTCAAACTATATTAACCTTTTATTTAACCCACAGCTTTACTAACAGATCCTTTTAAAACTCGCCGCGAAATTCTTGATTAGTGAGGCGGGAGGCGAAAAAACGCGTTCTCGAAATTCTTGCGCGTCATTTTTAAATAAAAAGAAATTTATGTGAAAGAATATCTTTCAAGCTACAGCATACTTGTAAAATGCTCTAAACACTATGTTTCTCCTTGAAAGTCAGTCAACAGTTGTAAAATAACTGTAACATGAGGTAGTTATATGGAGCAATTGCGTATGCATATGACTAGGCCTCATGTTACAGTCATTTTACAACTGTTGACTAACTTTCAAGGGGAAACAGTGTTCGGAGCATTTTACAAATATGCTCTAGTGTGACTTAAAATATTTATTCATATAAATATCTTTTTATTTGGAAATGGCACACAAGAATTTTCAGAGTGCCATTTCTCGCTTTTGTCGATATTCAATAAGATCGTGACGAGAAACCAGGAGTCTTAAAAACCTATAAACGGCAAATTATGCGTTTTCTACTCTTTAGAGACGCTGAATAGGACTTTCTATATAAACAGGAATGAATAGGATTTCTATATAAATTAAATCTCTATTAGTCCTCCAGAATCTATAGATGTCAGATAATTCAAGACAAAAATAGGATTAGAACAAACAAAGATATTGTCCGTAAGTTTTTGTTATAAGTTTTGGAATGTATTGTATTCGTTTGGTTTAATGGGAGAATTGGTTTTCTAATAAAAGATTCTCCTATTGGGCAAAATGGATGCATTCTTAAACTCACATAAAAAATTATGGACAAGCTTCTTGTGTTCACGGCCGTTCATAGTAATAAAGATCCGATAGGTGAAGTATACATCAGGATTAATAAAAATATATGGAAATAATAATAAATATATGGAAATAAAAATATATGGTTGCAACAACTTTATAATCAAAAAACAAATTTACATGATTTTAAGTTTATATGATTTCAATGTTAAATAAATATTACATTAAAAATTGCTTTTGTTATATGCCCATCTATGCAATTTTTACGGCTATATTTCTTATTATAAGCAATTAATAAGTTCAATTAATATATCCTTATATATAGTTGCTTCAGCTAAAAAAATTATTTTTGTATCTCTGTTATGATCCAGAACGAATACTATGATTGAGTGAATAATCTGCTTACACAATGCACTGAGACTTTTCACTCAAACACTTATAGACAACCAACAAAGAACGCCACTGACTGACGTAATCTTTTAATGCTGTAATCTTTTAATGAAATCATACATATGTGTGAAAAAACGTTGCGATTAATAGTTATGGATAAAGCTTATGAGCTTTTTTATAGAGCATTGGGTTTCTATGAATATGACATTTCCAATATAATAAAAATAATTTAAACAATAAACAAAATGCAGTATGCCAACAGATCGGCAACAGATTCTATTATGATATTGTGACAGATCCATAGCCATCTATGTTCACATTAAGCTCGTCTTTTGTCGACAAAGTCTACTGACATAACTTGTCAGTGATAGAAATCGAGTAGAATCTGCATTAAGCTTATTCTGAAATCAGTTTCGAGAACTTTAATTTTAGTTATAAGGTTGGTAGGCTTTAAGCTAACTTAGGTACGTTTCGTAATTGATCAGCTGATCAATTACGAAATGTATCTAATTATCAAAATAATAAGTAAAAAATTTATTCACTTCTTTATCTGATATTACGAAATTAACTAAAACTAAGTTTGTCAACAGAAATAGTACATAGCTGTGAACGTCCAAGCGCATAATCAACTGATCAATTACGGAACCAATTACCAAACCAAGCCTACCAACTAAAACCAAAATTCCTGAAACCGATTTCGGAACAAGTCTATTAATATCCGAACATTTACTAAATTAAATTATTAGATGTTTTTAGCTCATATTCTGAACTCTCTTTCATTACTAAAAATGATTCTATAGATGGCTTATAACCAATCAGGAGGTTTATAGGAGCCGCTTTTATAGTCACTTTTAATGAAAAACGAGAATTCAAAATATAAGTTTTTGGCTAAACGCATTCATTTCCACATATCATGATTTATCTATATACCATGATATTTACAATGACTTTTAATCATCTGAGGAATCAGCAACATTCCAAAGCAGCTGTGATAGCTTGACAATTTGAGGTTCAGTTTGCGTAAAATAACATTTTGTTCGTTTTGATTAAAGATAGACGTTATTTCGTTATCTAGTATTGAGTTATTAAGAAGTAATGTTAGTAACGGTGATCAAATTTGAAAAATAACGATTAATGAACTAAACGGTTATTTCCATAAAATTATATATTACAAGAACAATAAAACATTTAGAATTCCGATCAATTGTTTAGACCGAGTCTACAATAAGTGTAGTAAACTCTAAGGGAGGATTCACACCTGAGCAGAAAAACAAAAAGCAGAAAGGCAGCATCTAATCAGAAGTCCCGCTGATGGTCTCTCTCTTCTATCTTTCTCTCAAGAGAGAGACAGACTATCAGCGCGACTTCTGATTGGATGCTACCTTTCTGTCAAGGTGTGAATCCATCCTAAACTATAAGGCTGAGTCTACAATAGTAAACTTTAAGCCGTAAGAGAACCGACCAACTACAGTCGAATATGAGAATAATAATCAATTGTGATTGATCAATTTCTTACGATTTAAAGCTTATTACATTCATTATAAACCCGTCTTAAGAAATCAACTAATTACAGTCAATTATTTTTCTCATATTCGACTGCAGTTGGTGAATTTTTTAAGGCTTAAAAGCCAGTTTAACTATTTAATTTAATCGACTGATTAAACGTTTTCATTGGAACTGACCAATAAACAACAGTAATTAAATAGATACGATTGGTCAATTTTAAGAAAATAACCAGTTGCGCGCGATTATATTAAAAGAATATCATGCAAATAGCTCTAACAATATTAGAATAAATTGTTAGTAACCATTTAACCGAATAACTGTTTAAATAATGAGTTATTTTAAAATAACAGCAACCGTTATAACTATTTAGTAAAAATAACTGTTTAGTCCAATCCTAGTTCTGATATTATCTGCACATTATCAGTAAAAAAATTATATAATTCAGATAATTAACAATCATAATAAATATGTATGTAGAAACAAATGTGTCTGACTGAAAATGTCTGGTAGTTCTCGATCCAATATATATTTTGGCATTAATAAAGCTGTATATAGCATTTAAATATTAGATGTATAAATTAATTCAGTGTCGTCAGTTTTTTAATAAAATTGAATGTTAATTCATAGAAAAATATTCTCAAAATATTCGCCATTATTTTCGATGACTTTCCTCCACCTTCTGACGAATTCTAAATTCCAAAGAATCTCGAAAAAAAAGATGACAGTTTTGAATCGATAAATTCGTCAATGTGTGTAATTTTATCGATCTGCACTGTTTTGAAGCGCGTATTAATCAGCTGATGTTAGAATGACCGAAACAAGTGATAATCCGATGGGGATAAATCTAACGAATACACATAAGGAAGAATTTCCCAAGCCAATAAACAAATAACATCTTTTGTTCCTTTCACGACATGTAGCCGAGCGTTATCATGTGTCGTCTCCGAAACCTTTAATACAAACTTTTTTACAAGTTTTATGCGTCGCAGCATCTTTTTCCAAAGCTGAACAAATTACGTATATATTCGCGACTTTGGCAGCATTTCTAATCATTTGAAACGTGAAAAAAGTACAATGTCTAATACATTGTTTTTCGGACACCATAGTATATATTACTGTTTTGTGAGGTTATGTCGTTTGCTTTGCCAAAATATAGTATTTCTTGTGCGTTTAAGTTGGCACACTTTCTGCCATCAATCTGTTGTCGTAGCTCTACTTGTAGATCTTTCTTCTGTATTTCTGTTACCGAACTGCTGACGAAATTTAGAACAGTTATGTAGCAGACAGATACTGCCCAAAATCTGCTACTGCAGGTGGCTATCTGGATTAACTTTATTGGTTTAAATTGCTTTTACTGGATACATCTTCAAAATATATATATTATAGGTCAACACTTTTAAATATTCTGAATTCTATAACAGTGAAAATAATTTTTATTTTGTATCATCAATATCTCAATCTACTTTGCCAAAATATATAATTTTGTTGTTTAAGTGTTAATGTTGGCATTTTTAAATCTCAAGACGACAGGGAAATATTTAAATTTAAAACAGGGTCATAGTTGATTAAATGTAAAGGCACCGAATTAATTTGTATACATCTATATTTATTCTTTTCTTTATTTTTGTATTGTCAATATCTCACTCTAGATTCTATAACAGTGAAAATAATTTTTATTTTATATTATCAATATCTAATGCAAATGCAGTTTCAATTCCTGTAGATATATTTTCAATGTACAAATGTAATATTCATATAACGATTATCCTCATTGAGGTTTGAACAACCCAAGTACTTCCAAGGCACTATAATTTCTACAAACTTTATATATATATATATATAGGCAAAAAAATAATATTTTGTTGCAGCAACCATATTTAGCCAAGTGATATCCTTAATGTTTTCTTCGTGCATATCAATATGGTTCACTCGAGTAGAAAAAGAATACGATGAAATATATATATATATTAATTTCGACAATATCAATACAGCGGAGCAGAGAATAATTGACTTTCACGCGTATAGAACGAACTTTGAATGCGTTATCCTTGAATCTCACGCATAAACGGAATAATCGCACGTCGATTATATTAGTCGAAATAAACACCTGACGGCGACTGGGAGAACTTGTAATTTGGCGCCAAGTCTAAATTTTATTCTAATCCACGCGCGAATAATCGAACTCCCGCTACGAATTCTTTCACGTGTAGCCCGGAGAAACATCCGATCACGCCTGAATGTGCCCATCGTCAGCGATTTAAGAAAAATTCGAAGATTTGTTATCAACATGAAGAAACAAAACGTGAAGTAACGAAAGCGTGCTTCGAGCAAGACGTGCTAATCAAAAGGAAAAGGTGAAGATAGGAAAGAGAAAAAGAGAGAGAGAGAGAGAGAGAGAGAGAGAGAGAATGAGAGATAAAGAGAGAACACGATTACGCCAACAATCTCGATAGATCCCGCTTTTATCAACTACGGTCAAATAATAATTATACTACTACTCCTGCTACTATTTTTACAATATACATGTTGCTTCCTCGACATTTCTCTGGCCAATTCGACTCGAGAGGCGTTATCTCGATATTCGGATGTTAATGCAGAAATGCAGTAACAACCGTGCACTCGACTGTCGTTGTCGGCGCAATCCCAAACAAGTATGTGAGTCTCGAGCGGAAAGAAAAAACCAGAAGAAAAGAAAACGAAAGAGGCCGAGGAGCTGCGTGTGTTTGTTAGATCTCTCATCTGACGACGACCTCGAGAGGCGGTCGACGTTTTGCGGGCATTAACTAGAGTCTTAAGTGAAAGTGAGTACATCATACGTCATGTCACCATAGCCCACGGTCGTCATCGTGACAACGGCCCACCAGAACGCGTCCGGAATAGACTTGAAGAACGAATTCTCGGAGCCGGCCTCCGCGAAGTATACCGCCGACGAGAATAGCACCACACCTGCAATGCAAGGAAGAAAACACCGGTTCAGTGGGTTTAACGCCCCCGGTGGCTCTGTACCTCATGTCGCCGTAGCCCACGGTCGTCATCGTGACCACCGCCCACCAGAACGCGTCCGGTATCGATTTGAAGAAGCTGTCCTGCGTGCCGGCCTCCGCGAAGTAGACCGCCGACGAGAACAGCACCACACCTGCAACGCACACAAGAGGAAGGTACGGGTCAAGACGGTCGTACGTCATCGTCCACGCGGCGTATCCACGTCGTCGGTCCCGCGGACGCGGCACCCCGACTACCGCTACTAGGATCGTCTCTCATCGCACCACGGCCAAGTATCGCCCGCCCCCCCGGCCGGCAGGCCGATCGATCGTTTGCTCGCTCGCTCGCTCGCTTGCACCCGGAACATCCACGTGTCGCAGGCACCTTGTCCCAGGATCGATCAGGATCATTACGATGATCGAATGTGACCACCCTGGCTGATCGCGTCCGTCACCAGTTTACGAGCAGCAAGGTCCCAAACTATCGTCATCGTCGTACCCGATGATGCACTGTCGACCCAAAAATCAGCGAAGTCGTCCTAGAACTCGGGATCGGACGATGCAAACTGCTCCCAGAGAGAATCTATGGCTCCTAGCGGCCTTCTAATGATAAAAAAGAGACTTCGTAGCGCTCCTGCGATCCTGTCGTCGCTCTATCGTCATTGGCATACGGTGTATCAATAGCGAAAAGTCTTTCAGCAAGTCTTCTGCCGTCGAGGACTCCAGCCGTCGGCCGTGGAAGGCTCTATCCTTCAGAGAATCGAGGAAGTTAAGCGCGTGGGCGAGCTTGCACAGTAGAATCCTATTTGGACGAGTGATTTAGGTGAGAGTGTATTGGCATTATTTATAAAATGTCATTGCGAGTTCGATCAAGGTTATTTTACTGTGCAATATCTTCCCCTCGATCTGCATGTATCGCCGTCCGACTTCTTACAATTCTTGAACGACGTTATCTCGTGACAGAAGCATACTAACGTGACTGACCAATTATAGAGACATTAATGAAATAATAATAATAAAGATAACCGAAGTGTCGGAAATGCTCCTTTCCTGCGACACAGCGTCAGCGAGAGTTATAATTGGTACGGCGACAACATTCGATCGACCTTGGCGACAGATATGATCAAAGTAAGAAATACACTTGTAAGATATATACACAAAATCACAGCTGTCGTTGCCCCTTAAACTCGCTTTCACAGGCGGCACCTCCAACAAAAACGCAGATAAAGCTATTTACATTCTAATCCTCTGCTTTCCGTCCCATTTGCACCCCTCGTAGCTGAGCCCCTTTCGAAAGCCATTGTGCTGCGAACGATCAGCGAAGAGAAGATTTTGGCTTTCGAAAGTTTCCGACTGCTTGATAGACGAACGACGCCATAAATCTCGTTCGCTCGTTCCTTTTTACAACGATGAGTATTCGAGCGAAGAGAGAGAGAGAGAGAGAGAGAGAGAGAGAGAGAGAGAGACGATTACCAAGCGTCAAAGCTCCTGAAACGACGTTTCGTGTGTCTCCCCGAGGTCGGCGAGAAGGAAAACATCCAGGAAATTACTGATTTAAAAGCGACTTCCTGCGAAAACAACCGCGCCGGTGGTTTATCTTTGATATCAATAAATCGCATGTACGCTGGTCAACCTATTTTCCAGCTTCGAGGGGGATAAAAGGGTTAAACAAGCGTTTCTACGTCGGCTTTTGCTCATTTAGTTTCGTCGCGCGACGTCGAGGCTTTATACGCCGAATACGCCTTTGTCACTTTGCACAAATTTGTCTGACCACTTATCTCTCTCACTCGGTTGAAAGGATTCCCGCATACCAAGATAGAAAAATTGTTAAATTTTGCGCTATCCCGGAATTAGGGTATTTCCAGCACACGAGAGAGAAAGAAAGAAAGAGAGAGATAGAAAAAGAGAAACTAAACCAGATACCCGCAAGAATCCAAAGAAAATATAAATTTTCAGACGATAAAACATTTCCAGCCATTCGCGACTTCGTCGTCCATGATAATTCCAAGGTCCTCGACGAAACAGTTTCAAACTCTCCGACATTTACATACAGTATCTGTTACATAATGCAAAGCGAAGCAGGGAAAGCTCGAAATCTTCGCAGCACCGATTTTTGTTAAACGAGACTTTACTCTCTTCGCCGCGTCGTTCGTCTATACACCTGTCCTCTTTTCCATTCTGTTCATTTCATATGATCCTCCCATCTTTCTTTGAATTTATCATAGACAGTAAAACAACAATCATCAAATTATATCTCATGCCTACATCCAGGGTAGTTTTTTTAAACAATGTGTTTTAAACTGGATATACAGCTTCATTTTAACAGTGAAGGCTCGGAGGCAGAGTCGGAACTTATCTAAATAAATATATCTAAACATATATCTATTAGGTGTATGTAAGAGTCTAGTCTTTAGTCTTTTTCTTTAAAAACCTTTGGCTTTATTTTCGCACACGCACACATTACATACACCAAAAAAATATCTAAAAAGTAAGGAATATTTATTCCGTGAATACCAATAACATATTTTCTTATATTAAAATACATATTTTTGCGCTGAATCAATGTACATTTTTTCAAGTGAAAAAATGTACATTTTCTTAAAACTGTAAATATTCATGAAAGAATTCATGAATATTCATTTCATTTAAATAAAGAAATTTTAATGGAAATGAATATGTTGTTAACATGAACATGTTACTAAAAATTCTTTTTATTTTCTAGATATTTTTTTCTTTCCAGTGTATAAAAATTACATAATTATCGATATATTTTCCGATATTGTCTATGACCTTCTGTCACTTTTCAGTCAATTTTCTAATCTAGTCGCAAAAAAATAATGACGGCGTAAAAGTGAGAAATTTACCGATCCATTTTTTAACTTCGGAGCGTCACATCTCGAAAATGCTGTCCAGCCGAAGTATTTTACACTGATCGAAATAAATCTGAAAATATCAAATCTGCGGGGAAATTTCCCGACCAAAGTTGAAGATTATTTCTTGAGTCGTAAAAGCAACATATGGCTTAGCGTTATTACATAGCAAATCGACCTTCTGGCTTCTTTGTCCAATAAAATAATCTTTCCTCTTCGATCTTTCCAGTCAAAAAATTTAATAAGAGTAGCGCTTCGCATAATCTAATAATAATATCTAATACATCGTTGCATCCAGTTGAAGACTCATAATAGAACATACCCATCATATCTCATCAAATATCACAACATATCTCATTGAAAAACTTTCTTAGAATGGGTGCTTAATTTAGTCATTAATGCCAATGATTAATTAAAATCTATTTATGCATGTTTCGTTTAAGACTGTTATATATAATTCACACTTTTTGCCATCAGTTTTTCATAAAAAAGGTTTTTTCGTCATTTGACAGACAATAAAGTGCATATATTGAGTTGCCGGACTATATGTTATTTTCAGAAAGTTCATGCGACACCTGCTTTCTGAATTTCAGGATTTTTCTCATCTTATTCAATCGCCTGGAAATTGTTGCTCGATCAATTCTAAATTGTTCCACGAATTCGTTTTACAACTACAATACATTTTCGTTCAATAATTTTGACAAATCATCATGCGCTTTTGCAATTTCTACACCTTTCCTAGAATATAGTCGATCATTAGCCTAAAAGAATATCGTTTTTAAAACGTCTAAACCAATATTTGCAAATACACGGTCTGTCTAAAAAATTCTCAAATTTTTTTCTGAACGTACAAGTATATCCATCGGTTAAACTAAACAGACAACAGTAACTATCAGATAATCTTTCTACCTTCTAAACTTTGCAGCCAATTATCGTCAGTCTACATTAAAGGAGAATAATGTGAAGTTTATACGTTTCTCTGTCTGCATGTAAAATGGAAGAAGAAGCTGCGATAAAATTCTATGTAAAACTAGATATATACTAACCGACTGTAAAACGTCAAAGTGCTGAATGGCCGAGTCCTTTTTGTACAAAAGGTCCGGCAAGCCAAATCAAAAGTGAAGACAATGTTCATTATATTCTTCGATTATAAGGGTATTATTCATCGAGAATTGGTCCCATTTGGGACCACAGTCAGCTCGAATATCTATTTGAAAGTCTTACAGCTCTTTAAACGAATGCCGTGAGTGCGATTTGTATACGAGAAGGAATTCTTTCCTACTACATAATAACGCACTGTATCACACAGTCGGCATTGTCACTCAATATTTGGCGAAATTAAACATATCCGTGATTCATCATCCTCCTTATTTGCAAATTTTAGCCCCTGCAGATTTTCTTCCGAAATTCAAGTTGACAATGAGGAGGAAACACTACCCCGACGATATATAATTACTGATTTTCTAAGGAAGGTTTCAGAAGCAAATTTGCAAAACAGCTTTCAATAACGCTACAGAAACATTCTCAACGGTATATTAACACGTCCGAGGACTACGTAGAAAGTTTTCATTAAATTAATCTCTACCATTTCACCTTTGAATTTTTTATAACAATAGTTTATAAGAACGTTTTAAACAGACCATGCATTGTGTGAGACACAATCCTTCACCAAGAACAGCATAAATCGATTCGCATGCTTTTGCGGATTTTTCTCTTTCTTGGAATGTGGCGTTTCATACAAAATGCAGTCTCAAATACGAGTGTATAACTTTCTGTAGTTCATCTTGTTCACGACTGATTCGTGAAGTTGTATTTATTATTATTATTTTATAGCGTTATATGTGGTATATTTCGAAGGCCTAATGGTTATACTTCAAAAGAGCGAGAAAATATCTTAATTTTGAATAGTTCTTCTAAAGAGGTGAAGAAAGACTAAAATTTGCATACACCTAATAGATACAAAATGAATTGTTTGATATTTAAAGGATATTTAAAGGATTATATAATAGCACGATTCGTTTAATCTAAAAAATTATTTACCATCTATCTGATTTCTCGCAGGAGAAAGATTCATATCAAATAAAATATATGCTGTTATTCTACTATCTACTATCTAATGGGATAGTACGGCTATATTATATAAAATCTCAGAAATCTATGTCATAATAATAAATAAATAAAGTACATTTCAC
Source organism: Harpegnathos saltator (assembly GCF_003227715.2). Lineage (NCBI taxonomy): Eukaryota > Metazoa > Arthropoda > Insecta > Hymenoptera > Formicidae > Harpegnathos > Harpegnathos saltator. The sequence goes on from NW_020230360.1 coordinate 890,928, forward strand.
CTCCACCACCATCTGCATTTGTGGAATATTTTTAACATTGCTAAGCAAATTCTTATTCCTCGTCATAACTGATGAACTTGTAAATTTAAAAAAAAAAATATTCTTCTTAAGAGCAAAAACATAAATGCTTAAAAATATAAATAGTTGAAAGACGAGAAACAGTAAAATAATAATTTTCCCTTCCAGTATATAAGAAAAACCAATTTTATCTGAAAGTTATAAACTTTTAATTATTCTATATTTGGTCCTCCATCCAATAAAATATTCACATTATATCATAAATTTAACTTTATATAATTATCAAAAGGAGACTATTCTAAAAGATTTGACACATCAATCGGAGAATCATATTATTTTTATATTATTCTATGTTTCTGAAAATATTTTCTTGCGCTAAACATGAAAATCATATATATATACAGAGTGTTCTAAGATATTCCTCACACCTGAAGCATGAAAAAATGTTATGTGGACGTAGGTGCGGAAATGCTTATTTCAGGAGTTACCAGGTGTGTCGGTAATTCCTTTCCGGTTTTTTCGCTAAAGAAAACACGTTATTTACAATGGATAGTTAAAATATATTTATTCAAAGTATTGGCCATTTGATTCTATACATTTTGCCCATCTCTCAGGCAATTTATGAATGCCATTCCAAACGAACTGTTTCTCCTTTGAGCTAAACCATTCATCGAGCCATTTTTTAACTTCTTCGAAATCGGCGAAGTACTGCTCTGCAAGCGCGTGCCCCATCGATGCGAAAAGGTGGTAGTCGAATGGAGCCAGGTCTGGAGAGTACGGCGGGTGCAATAAAACTTCCCATCCAAGTGATTTCAAGTGACTTCTTTGACTAGTTTTGCAGTATGAGGCGGCGCGTTGTCATGCTGCAAAATCACCTTATCATGTCTTTGAGCGTATTGTGGACGTTTTTCGATCAATGCACAGTTCAAATTGATCATTTGTTGTTGGTAGCGATCAGTATTAACTGTTTCTCCAGGTTTCAACAGTTCATAATATACGACACCAACCTGGTCCCACCAGACACAGAGCATGGTCTTGCGACCAAAGCGATTTGGCCTTGCAGTCGATGAGCCGCCTTCGCCAGGTGATAACCATGATTTTTTTCGCTTGGGATTTTCGAAATAAATCCATTTTTCATCACCCGTTACTATTCGATGCAGAAATGACTTCCTTTCATACCTTTGAAACAGCATTTCACTGACGATTTTCCGATTTTCCAATTGCCTGTCATTCAATTCATGTGGCACCCATCTTCCCATCTTTTGGATCTTTCCCATCGCTTGTAATCATTCACAAATTGCTACTCGGCTCACATTCAACTTTTCTGCCAATTGTTTTTGAGTTTGTGTTGGGTCTTCATCCAATAACTCCTGCAATTCCGCATCTTCAAACGTTTTCGGCCTACCAGGACGTTTTTTGTCTTAAAAGTTGAAATCACCACATTTGAATTGTCGAAACCACGTTTCACATGTTCTTATGGTTGGAGCATGCTCACCGTAAGTCTCTACCAGCAAACGATGACTTTCAGCGGCTTTTTTCTTTTGATTAAACAATAAAAGTAATGAGTGCCGCAAATGCACGTTTTCAGGCACAAAACTCGACATTTTCAAAAAATTATTAATCTATAACGCTGTTATTTTGGCGGAACGTAAGTTTTGAGGTTAATGTCAGTAGAATAAAATGACATATGTATCAAATCATAACATTGCATACTTATGGCTAGTGACATCTGTTACAAAAACCGGAAAGTAATTACCGACATACCTGGTATGTTGAAAATACTGTTAGCTGTATTACTTACACAAGGAAAAATTTACACAAGGAAAGATTAATTATTGTAGACGACAATCGTTTAATTAGGCTTATTTACATTTGGTTTTAATGTGACTTTGAGTTAGTTACAATAAACTCGCTATTCGCCTGAATACAAGCAGTGACACGTCGACGCATTGATTCACGGACACGTTCAAAAATGCCCATCTCTGGTAAACTGTGCCTTATTCATAAACACCAATCAGAATAATATTGACCTTTAATGTTATGGTTATTTGTTTACACCTAGACAATAGTCGTGATTTTCTCAATCAAACTTACGGTGATCAATGGATAGTAAGAGGTGGACCTATGTACTTTGTGGCCTCCACGTTCCCCGGATCTCAATCCGATAGACTTTTATTTATGAGGACATTTAAAGGCAATCGTATATGCTACAACAGTGAGTGATATTCAAGATCTTCGTGACCGTATCACTGCAGGTTGCGAGACAATCCGCTGTACGCCAGGCATTTTTGGACATGTCCGTGAATCAACGCGTCGACGTGTCACTGCTTGTATTCAGGCGAATGGCGAACATTTTCAATATTTATTGTAACTAACTCAAGGTCACATTAAAACCAAATGTAAATAAGCCTAATTAAACGATTGTCGTCTATAATAATTAATCCTAAATTTTTCCTTGTGTAAATAATACAGCTAACAGTATTTTCAACATAACTCCTGAAATAAGCATTACCGCACCTACGTCCATATAACATTTTTTCATCCTTCAGGTGTGAGGAATATCTCCTTAAATTTTTAACATATCTTTTTAAAACACCCTGTATATATATATATATATATATATATGATAATTTTTTAATTCCATAAGACGAATAATTAACAATTTAAAACAACATAAAAAATTATCTAAAACTTCATGTATAAAATTCACAAAATTATTCAACGTATTAAATTAAATATTCTCATCTTGTTAAGAAGGAGGGAATACAATTTTAATTTTTGTTATTCACACATAAAAATAATATAATCCTCAAGTGTTATAAAGAGCATATCTTTAGGCATTCGCTTCTTGGATCAAAATGGTTAGAATACGATGGAATTAGCTCATTCCTGTTTATAGTACAGAAAAAATAAAGAAAACTGAAAAAATAAATATAGAAAAATTTATCCTTATCTAGATGATACAAATATATCTCAAATCCGCATCCAAACTTATCGTTTATATAAGATAGAGAAAAATTTGTTTAGCTAAATAAAAAATTTCATTTTCTTAATTATGCCTTTATCTAAAAAAGATATGTTTATTTTCTTATCAATCTACTTATCCAGATAAGCAATATTAATTGTATCTTATCTAGATAAAATAAAAAGTTTTATCTACCCCAACACTGCGCTCTCGGAAGTATCTGAGTACAGAGAGAAGTACCTAAAGGTTTACAAGCGTCATGAACATATATTGTATCTACATTTATAATAAGAATAAGCGACAAATATTTATTACTATCCCTAATCCTTTGATGAAGGACATCACCAAACTCACCGATGAAGAGGAAAAAGATGAGCAGGCCGAGTTCCCTCATGGAGGCCTTGAGGGTCCGCCCAAGGATTTGGAGGCCTTTACTATGCCTGGACAGCTTGAATATCCGGAACACTCTGACCAGCCTGATCACCCTGAGTATCGCCAGGGACATCGCTTGGTTCGTGCTCTTGTCCTGCGGGCTTACCGGCCCCTTGGGTAGGTTCAACGTGTCCTCCTCCTCGGCCACCACCGTGGCGAGGGTGATGAAGTACGGAATGATCGCGATGATGTCAATGATGTTCATTACGTCACGGAAGAAGTTGAATTTGTTTGGGCAGGCGAGGAAGCGCACCGATAACTCGAACGTGAACCAGATGATACAAATAGTCTCTATTAGGAAGAACGGGTCCGTGATGTCCGGCACTTCGTCCTCCTCGATCTTCGTGCCGTTCGTCGTCGTGTTGAAGACCTTGTAGTGCTTGAACTCGGGCAACGTCTCCAGGCAGAAGATCACGATCGACAGGAGGATCACGAACACGGAGATTATGGCGACCACCCGAGCGCCCTGCGAGCTCTCCGGGTACTCGAACAACAGCCAGACCTTCCTCTGGAACTCGTGCGTCGGCAACGGCTTCTCCTCCTCCTTGATGAAGCCCTCGTCCTCCCTGTTTAAGCGGTTAGTCGCTGCTTCGTTAATCCGGCAACGGCTACACTTCTCTTAAGCCTTCTACACACGCATACTCGTCTCTCATAATTGTAATACGGGGTACATGTTTGTTAGGTCGAGAGTTTCCCTGTTTGAGAGGTGCGCTTCTACGAGAGCGGGAGGGATGGGAACAGCGTTGTTGTTGGGTGTCGAAGCAGTTTGCACCCGAAGAAGCAAGAAATCACGGTGAAGAATGTTTGGGCACGAGACCTGTCTAAGTTAATCAAGGAATCCGTACATGGAAGCGTCGAGACTCTGTAATCGGGAAGTTCGTGGAGAGAGCTAATCTCAACGCGCTTACACCGAGTGCTACGATACCGGCTAGACAATAGGCCATGCTAGGTGTCCGCTGAGGACCAGATAGTACCACGTTCGTACCTGAACTTGTTGGTAGCCATCTCGCCCAGCTCGTAAAATTTGATCTCCTCGGAGAAGACATCGAGCGGGACGTTGACCGGGCGGCGTAGGCGGCCGCCGCTCTGATAGTAGTAGAGTATGGCATCGAAGGAGGGTCGATTCCGATCGAAGAAATATTCGTTGCGTAGCGGATCGAAGTATCGGAGCCGCCGTGTCGGATCGCCAAGCAGCGTGTCCGGAAACTGATTTAACGTACGCAGCTGTGTCTCAAACCGTAGCCCGCTCACCTGTCGATCGTAGCAATCGATTATTGGCACGGTGGCGCCGTGCTCTGCTGGGCGGGGCGCGCTGCTCAAGCGGCTAATTGGGGCGGGGGTGGTTGTAGGGGTGCCCGTCACAAAGGAACTAACGTATTATCGGATAAGTATTATCGTAGATTATCACGTCGATCGAGTGGGTCGCCCACCCGCCCAACGTTATTAACTTATGCTGAGTGGTGCAGCAATTTCAAGCTTTTGGCGTTTCGGAAAAAAAGAAAGAAGTCCGCGAGCCTCCCCTACCCGACTCGAGTCCGAGATTAATGGAATCGACAAATTCGCGAGACGATTCGCGGAACGATAAACTCATGGCATAGGGAGGATCCGCGAAACTACATATCCAAGAATGTATAATTGGCAGGATGGCGTGGAATCGACAATCCCACTACCGAGAAACTGCAGAATCCGGAATTTGCGGAAACGCAGATACGAATTAACGGACTCTGTCGAAATTCGCAGAAGCTCGATATCGCGGATTCGGACGAATCGCGGTGCTTCCTGGTGCCAAAGCAAACGACGAAACCAATTTCCTCTTCGTACGCTCGAGCTGTCGCGTCGTCGTTTTACATTTCTTTGCGCGTAAAATCTCCACGTCTGTTCTCACCTCGGTAATAACGACTCGGTTCGCAATGTCGTAAGAGCAGAACACACGGGCTTTTATTCTCGACGAAACGATAAACAGACGAGTGCGAGGGGAGAGAATGAGAGAAATGAGACAAACAGAAAACAAGAGCGGAAGGCATAATACCGGCGACGGATTATTTCCACTCATGCATTCTCTTTTTCTTCTCCCCCCTCCTTCTCTCTCTCTCTCTCTCTCTCTCTCTCTCTCTCTCTCTCTCTCTCTCTCTCTCTTGCTCACTCACTACCAAGTCGTGTATGAAACTGCGCTCGGGAGTCAACGAGTGAGAGAAACGTATTCACGCAACTCATCCATCGTGAAAGCAAGACGCGATACCGTGAATCAACCCTCCCCGTCGCGTTGTGTTCTCTCATTCGCAACGTGCGGCTCGTAGATCCGTTAAAAACGATAAAACACGACGATAAGACGTTCAATTTACAATCGCGTCCCAATGTTCTTAACATTTCGCCTTTAACCGGTCAACACACATATTAAATCTCCGATTGTGTGCGCGTCGCACATCGATTCCACGACACCCACACGTTCCACCCGCCCACGCATCGAGCGGCGTGCTTTGACCCCTTCTGCTTTTTCGAGCTTACCGGCGAAGGGCAGGTGGGAAGAGCGAAAAAAAGAGGCGTAAAACGCATCGATCGAACCGATTGCTGTAATTGGCGCAATGCAGTCGTGTCATCCGCGAGGACAGATAATTCCGTTCACACAATACGACCTTGGCGCTATATCGCCCCCGATTCCAAGACGAACTTGGATGGCCGCCAAAACGCAGCCTGTAGGTCACTTCTCATGTCTTGAGATAATCTCGCCTCGTCCGAAAAGAAAGAGAGAGAGAGAGAGAGAGAGAGAGAACGCGCGTGCGATTACCCATGCCGGACTGGAGTTTGTTTACGCGCGAATGCATCGCGGAGAGTGATCCTGAACGCGCTCGATGAAAGAATCGCCGTTCACGGCCGGAACGGCGAAGCCGCTGTCGGAGCGAGTGAAGATCGAAGAACGATTTTTAAAGGGAGAGTTATATTTCAGGATAATAATATTTCACTCCATCCTCTCCGCCTCCTTCTCTTCTTTGGAGCGCGTGGAATCGAGGATTTACGGCAGCGAGAGGGTTCGAGAGATTAAGGATTCGCGGCGCCAAGGTTCTAAGAAAGACGAAACTTTTTGAAGATCGGGGATCCCACGTTCCAAGAATCTTTGCGACGCCAAGGATCGCGAGCAGCCAAGATTCTTCGTCGAGTCGCGCGCGCTCTTCTCTCGGGAATTTTTTAATCTAAATAATACAAGAGGAGAAAAGAGATATCATTCGCGAAAATCGCGCGTCACCGTTAAAAGCCGCGTTCGAGAGTGTCCTTCCCGGACGGAGTAGACCGTATTCTGAACACATAGCGAACGCGAAATATATCCTCCGATCCTGCATCCTTGGGATGAGCAAGTTTACGCGTGACGTTCATGTAAGATCTGATAAATGAAATTAGACTTAAAATTAAACAGATATAAACAATCCAAATGCCGAAACAATCGAAATGACTGCTTCGTGATTTCTTACAAAATCCGAATTTATATGACGATGTGCGTCTTATACATATTTTCCACGGACGTAGAATAAAACTAAAACAAACAAGAATAAATATTAATATTAATGGCAACTTCACCGATTTCAATGACCTTGACATATTGTATCAAAAACATGGCTCTGACTAATTTGCAAAAAATTTTAGCCGATTGTTTATTAAAAAGCTATTAACAAAAAAAATTTCAAAAATAGAGTCTGTTTTTTCCCGGATGCAGAGTATATTTAAAAAATGTTTAACAGTACATATAAACAGGAGAGGGTTCCGTTCTTCCTTCACCCTGCATCTCTCCGCGAAAGAATCTAACCTAATTTAACCTAACTTAACCCAATTTATATATCTTTGCGTATGGTCTGTTGTACCATATAGCTATATATACTTCGAGATGAGCTAAAGGCACGGTGACTTAATTGATTACTACACCAGAAAAAAAAATATTTTTGCACATGGTTATGCAGTATTTAAAAGGTCCCCGGAAATTATACGTCACTGCTTAATATTTTTCAATGCACACTGTGTCGGAGAAAATAGACTCTATTTATAAAATTTATTTTACTAACACGTTCGCGACATTCGTTGAATCAATAAATCCATTGGTTCACTCTAAAGGACGCACAATTTTTTTTATTTTGCTATAATTCTCTGATCGACAAACCATGTTGCTAGTACATAGATACATTTCTCATGTAACCGTAGTTATGATATACAGAGATACACCGATACATACAGAGACTTTCAGAAGCAGTGCAATGCTTCATAGTGTGTGACTCACCGGTGGGTCACGATGTCGCGAACGTGTTAATTAACTTTCTAATAAACAATGAGCTAAAACTTTGCAAGTCAAAGTCATGTCCTTAACAACACACATCAAGGTCATTGAAATCAGTTAGGTCGCCAGTAATATTAATATTTACCGAAATAGATAAGCGTTTTCACCCTTGCTCAATGTATTTTTCCAAAGACCTGTCATTTCCATCGCTTCAGTAATCGAAAGTAAGATAAAATGCATATTAGCGCATTCGCAATATGTCCAGAATCAAGCCGCAAGGAGCGCCCAGGGATTCATCGGGACTCAGGATTGGTGAAGTAGTTGAGGTATAACGTTGAATTTCGCACTCACGTTGATGACGACCCTCTCGCAAAAGTCATGATCGTGCGGTATGGGCTCGAAGTGCGTGACTCCTGTGTATTGGGTGTGGGGGTTCGTCCCATCCTCGTCCTGGCTGCTGAGTTTCGGCAGCGATCTGCAATAATCAAAGTTGCCACGTCGTTAATAGCTCCCTGACTGCGTGCCGCGGGAGTTTTAGACCGCGTCATTATCCCGGTAGGGTCTCACACGCGATGCAGCCTTGCGAAGATCAGAGGAAGATTCGTAGATCATGTTCTAGATGAAAGAAGAAGAAACAGTAGAAGAAGAAGAAAAAGAAGAAGAAGAAGAAGAAGAGGAAGAAGAAGAAGAAGAAGAAGAAGAAGAAGAAGAAGAAGAAGGAGAAGAAGAAGAGGAAGAAGAAGAAGAAGAAGAAATTCGCGCACACGTGTTCATCTAAATAAAGCGGCGAGTTTACGCAATACGTCAAACTACGGCAGAGAAAGAGAGAACCGTAGCATAGCAGAATCTTATTTATCGAAACTCCTCGTAACTTCGCTACACTTCGAATCTAGGCGTGTCACTTTGGCGGAAGCTCTTCTCACGCATCTTTTGCCGTTTGAGATCATGTGACTTGACAAGTTTAACACTAAAATCACCAAGAAGCGGTCAAAATTACCGGCTTGTGATTTCTAACTAAAATTACCTGAATTTACATATAACGACAAGTTTTACACCTTTAACGGATGCTGAATAAGACTAAAAGAAACAAACGAACGTTCTCGCATAACGTATTTCTCTTCGAAAACCCGATTCATTTTCCGATCGCTTCGGCAAAAGAAAGTTGCATCAACCCTTTAACTGCTACGGTCGAGATAACTCGAGTGTGGAAAAAAATGGCGGTCTTGCTACGATCGAGTTTACTCGATTTAGACTTTCAATGTGTAATAATACCCATTTAATTTAGTTTGTAAAAAGCATTTGAATTGAGCGGGCATATAGTGCCATCTCTTATCATTATAAAATATTTTATAATTGTAAAAATAACTCAGCAAAGAGGGTCATACTGGTCATTTAATATCTCAGCAGTTAAAGGGTTAATTATCGCGTGGCTCCGGTGTTAATGCGTGTTTACATGTTAAATAGTGATTCGAAACGGCGAAAAACGCGTGGAAAAAGAGCTCCGGCCAGTTGCACGATCATGCGTGTAAAAATAACGCAGTTGAATTTTCGGTGTACCAGCGTTATTTTTTTTTTATCTCACCACACACACATACACGCGCGCGCGCGCACACACACCGAGATGCTCATGATGGCAATTCTTCTGCGCTATATTAGATAAGTAGGCTTTCGGTTTACCAGAAAGTGGTCCGGTCTTATTAATAGAACATCGGATAGACGCGCGCGTGGTATATGTGTCTACCAAACTATTTAGACACGCGACATTTCTACTGGCTAAGTCAAAATAGAAACGCACGATGCATATGCAATTCACTACGGTGGTCTCTACTGTGTTAATGCCTACTCGTTACTTAGCACTCTCCTCTAGCGGAGACTAGTGTGTGTCGTGCGATGTGTGTCGATAGTGTGTCGAACAATCGAGCGCGCGCCTCGCTCTCGACGATGGTAACGGATCGGAAATATGCGATTCTCGAGCTGAACGCCGAAGCGACAATCGGGAATTACGTCGGGCAGGCCGTCAGATACGTTAATTAATCTCTCGAGCGAGCGAGCGATGGAAACAGCGAGATTGAGAATTTTCAACGACTCAGCGAGAGTCCTTGGAGATAATTCTTTGCCTCGGCGCGAGAGTAAATATAACAAGTGAATAAATTCAGTTATCCCCCCGACACTTTTATGTACAGGTAACTATATACAAATAAGAATACTCCCTCCTCCTTTTTTGCTTTCTGCCTCCCTCCCTCCCTTCACGTCGACAAAACCGCGAATAATCAGAGAGTTGTATCGCGTATAATCGCATATAATCAGTGCGAATCGACCACGCATAGAGACACTTTGACAGCATATTTAGAGGTAGAGAGAATGAGGAGGTGTGACAGTCAGGACGTAGCCACCCCTGCAAGGGCTCGAAGGTCATCTCGCCCGAATGCCCTCGAGAAGCGGCTTTCATCTCGTAAAAATTCAGCCGGCCGGAACACCCCTTCGCGCGGCGATTTCGCGGCGGTGAATTAATACACGGCAATAATGCGCCAATGCTGCTTCCACCAAAGGCCATGCTGGAGAGTCATCCCCGATGAATCGGGGATGCTGTGCACACCCGCGATGCGCACTCGATAACGTCGAAGGCATGATTTAACAGCCGTGGACGTCGTAATTTTCCTCCTCGAGGGAAGCAAAAAGAACGCGCGCGGCACAGAACGAGTGAAAAAAATGCCGATACTCCGTCGAAGTGAAATATTATCATCGCGCAAAGGATGAGTCCGAAGGGGAGGTCGAGAATCGACCCGCAGCGTCGCGCTGCGCCGCAACGTCGCTGGGCGATCCTTGTCGCAGGATCGTCCGGGTGCTGCGTTCATGTTTTCGTAAAACATACGAGAACGGCGGTGTGACGGAAGTTCGCACAACGAACGGGGTCTCGGGAAAATTCTGCCGAGGCGATCGGCAAGGCGTTTGTTTCTTCTCGCTCCTCGGCGTCCCCAGAATCGATCTCAGACGAACAGTCCGACATACCGATGAAGTAAGAGCGGCAAAGGTCGTCCACAGCCGGCGCGAGACTTTACAAGTCGCCCGATTTAGAAGCGGGGATGCATCCAGTCGATATATCCGGCGGGAGTTACGTCGTTCGACGATTTATTTTGAGACGTCAATGGGAAGCCGATGCGTCGAGGGCAAACATCAATTTCGAAGTCGCTATACCCCGGACCGTGGCGATGGAAATAGCGCGACGTCTCCTGCGGAAATAGCGACTAACGCGAGCCCACACGACGATTGCCGCTGTCGGCACGTGCCGCCGTGAGAAAGAATCGCACGTGCGACAAATAGGCCAGCGACAACGACTGTGCTTGCACGATGTCTCAATAGTATCTCGCGCGCAAGAATAAAACGCGAGTGGAAAAACTCGCGTCGCACGGCGCGAAATACAAACTGGACTAAATGTCTAGCAGCCGGTAGTCTGCCAATTTCTGGCGCTCTTGCGCGGATCTTAGCAAGCAGATTTAAGATACATGGTATAATTTAAGAACCCAATAATAATAATAAATAATAATAATAAATAATAATTAATAGGCAATTAAGAAATCCCCATAACGGTTGATAAGCCCTGCCTTTACGGATTTGTCAGTATTTTAGAATTTTTCAAAGACAAACGAAGAGAGGGGAAAAGAGAATAATTTATTTTTAATATTGCATTGTTTCTGATAAAAGTATCATATATTCATTAGATTACACAGGCACATAAAAAAAAGTTGCTTATTCGCTAGACTACACCACCATACCTATGTGTTTTCGGGATCGCTGAATCCGAATCCGTTGTCCGTTTTACCCCATCACGTCGAATGACGATACTCCATGATTCGAATCAAACGTAAAGGAAAGCCACTCCATAAATCTTTTGAGAGTAAAAGAGTATGATACAATAGGAAAAAATGAATAGAGAATTGTAATATAATATATTTAGAGTTGAAAAGGAATTCTAACCTGTTAAGATTGATTCGACTTCAAAATTCAAATTTAATATCCCCAAAAACATAAGTGGTCTATTGTCTACAGATTTCAATCGCCAGTGTTCACAGTTCAGCTTCAAAAACGTTTCAACAAATTTTAACGATTCTGAAATATTTTTTGAGGTAGGAGATGAAACCTGATGTGATGGGGTGAAACGGACCACGGATTCGGATTCAGCGACCCCGAAAACATATAGGTATGGTGGTGTAGTCTAGCAAACAAGCAACTTTTTTTTGGTATGCCTGTGTTATGTACCACAATGATTTGTAATATAAATTGTAATTTCTATTGTAATCTGTTATTTAGAAAAAACGACAAGGCGCGAGAGAAGGAGAGGCGATAGTAATTAAATTATCGTACGAAATACAATGATTGTCACAACGATTAGATGCGACAATTGTTAACGACGACGCGTTGTTGCACGACGTGCTTTAAACGCGCGACATATAGTATTGCGTGCAATAGTCCGCAGTCCTGAGAATTGAAACAAGACTCAAATTATGACTTGAGGAAATTAATCTTCCAACAGGGCTCAATTAATGTAAGATACACGGAGACAGACACGCTACATCATTTTGGCATTTCAACAAGCGCGGGCTATTACAAATTACTTCACTCACGATGATTAGATAATAGACAGAGCATCAAGTCGCCGTTAAATTAACGTATCCGCGTATGCAAAAGACGCTAGACGCCAAGGAATTCCTTCCCACGAATTTCGGTGTCCTCTCTCGCTCTCTCACGAAGGGATTTCAAGCAGCGAATTTAAATTATCGACACCCGACGATATTTTTGAATTCATTCATCCTCGTCGCATTTCACTTTTTCGCGCAGTGACCGTTCTTACGGAATTTATTAATATTACCGAAGTTTCTCCGCAGTCTCGCCGTTCCGCCATCCCTCGCGCAATTTTAGAATTCTCGTCACTTTTTCAGGCGAATTCGCCGGAGAACAAGTTTACGGAACAAGAAGCGATTACGGAGTAACAAGTTTAAATCACCAATACCTATTAATAATGTAAAGCCGAGTGATGGAAAGCCTGATATTTATTAAAGATGGTTGCCCGTCAAGGGAAAAGCGCGAAAGGTGTCGGCCTCTAATTGGTAACGTGAATCTGGTCTTGTGATTACCTTCGACTGGGAACCAATACCATTTGTATAAAGAGTGCTGTTGGAGAGACAGAGGGTTAAGATGGGCTCATAAGCGACAGGAAGAAGCGAATTTATCATAAGGAAAAAGGAAGAAGCGCGAGAAACGATACCTATATTCTGCAATTATCGTATGCGCTGCGATTGCAGTACGACTGAGAGAAAAGTGATAGAACGCTATAAAGCCGCGATAATCTTACGTTCAACTCTCACCGATATTCATATCTCGCATAAAAAATTGCCAGGATTTTCCCAGATACAGCATATATTCCGATTACAATTCCCCAATTTATTCCAAAATTGATTAATGAAATTCTCATTCCTATTTCAAGCATGGATTCTCTGTTCAGAATTGAAAGGAAAATATTACGACAACTTGCGCTTTTTTCAATCAATAATATACTTTAATGGTATCGAATAGAGAATTTCATTTCTATACCAACTACTGTATTCAATAGCATACAAAAGAATAAAGTTCTAATGTACAATGAACATGAGAAAAAATATCGGAAAAACTTTAGGTTTTCCATTTGGAACATTCTAACTTGAAACTGCATAGATGCCGAGAAATCGGACCAGCTAGATCCAGTTAGAGATTTTTTATATGAGTGATTCTAATCTGTGTAGATTTCGGGAATCAAACAGAGGATCGCAATTACATTCCAAAAAATATACCGAGATCTTCCCAACGTCAGTGGACAAAAATCGTAAGTCTGTTTGTACCGAATTATGAAAAAGTTCGTTTTAAAGAGGCAGACAGAAATATTGTTCAATTGTGTGAGTTATTAAATTATCAAACGAAGGAAACAATTCGCTTGAAGGATTCATGACAATCCGCTTTTTCGAATGTAACTGGATTACTTAATCCGAGTGCGACTATTGCCCTCAAGCGTCGCGCAGTTTCTCTCTCTTGTCAAAAGCGGAATCGGAAGCCCTAAATATTTGCTGAGCTCTCACGTCCCTCATTCCCCCTTATCTGCGACACTTCGCTTACGTGAAGCATCGCTCTGCCTATTTTTACGCCACCATTCGTGTTTCGGCATAATCAGGCTGACCCATATTAAGAGACGAGATCGACGGCGAGGGAAACGAAGAGCTGACTGCGCACGAATCCTCAAGGAGAGACTTGCGTACCGCGAATCTTTGAAAAAAGGTGAACTCCGATTCGAAATACTCTTGTTTTGATATAATCATCTGGGATTCGAAGAAGTAATTTCTCTCCCGGAAATGTAGTTTTTCATCTTGCCAGAATTCTTCAAGTAAAAGTCGAGAATAAACAAAGTCGCGGGGAAGAGGAAGGTATTATTTCTACAAGATTATTACTAGGAACCTTCTTTTTATGTTAAGAACAACGAAAATTGTTACTAATCACATACTAATACATAATACATAAAAAGGTTTATGAAAAATAACCATGAGATTTATTCGCGGTCACACACGGCAAGGTCTGCAAGGTGCGAAGCTCAAAAAGAACCGCTACTCCATTGGAAGTTATTCCACTTGGTCGTATTTTTATCTTTCAAAGCAGAGAAAGATATGTCAGAGGTGCAAAAGGGTACAAAGCAAGAAAACGCGACCGAGAGTGTGTTGAATCTGAATGCTGGCCTCTAGTCACGGCCCTGACGCCGTCATTAATTCAGAGCTTCCTCAAGAAACCTGTGCCACCTCGTCGTGCTACTTTTCGCTCCTTAATGCGTCGTCTACATTTTTTCGCTGCATCGAGTGCTCCAGCGAATAATAGAGAGGCCACTGCGGAACGATGCGGCGGTTCTCAACAATCTTTATGAAGTTACGTAAAACGGAAACGTGCGACAGGAACAAATATCAATGGTGGTGGTGGGTGTCGACAGCACCCGCTTCGCAGGATGCAATTTGAAGATCGCATTTGCCACAATTCTGCAAGTGTAGACTGTAGATTAAATAATGTCATGGCATTAACGAGTACACCTTCCGACGTTGATTTCTTGACGATTAGTAGATATAAGTTATTAAAAATTCTCTTCGACTCGTATCATATTTGAACATTCGTATATCATGGTTGTGCCGGTTATTTGAGAAAACAACGACGATATTTGAAGTACTATTCAAACAAGACAGTATTTGTAGCGCAAAATACATAAAATTATGCATCAAAGCGATAGCGATGTGTGAAATATCACTGCTAAATATTTCCTCGAATAAACAACAGACACGGTACACAAATGCATGTAATTAAAAATTCCTATTCATACTATATTTAATATTATATATATATATATATAATATTCAAAATATCGTTATTGTCTCCTCAAATAATCAACAATCGTGATAATAAAAATTCAAATATAACGAACTTGTGATTGAAAATTTTTAATGATCCTATATCTAATAAGATCTTATATCCTAGATTTCCTATAGATCCTAGAGATCCTATATCCTATTCTAGATCCTATATCCAATAAGATATGTCAAAAGATCAACACCAGTGAATGTACTTTTCGCGATCGTGAAAATGTTCAAAACCACATAGGATCATCGAAAAAAATTTTTCCGTAAGAAAAAAATCCCATCATGTGAACTTGCGAATGAATAAAAAAGCGCTCAGAAAGGTTCTATGATATACAATTGAATAATATATTAACAATAGGCTTATAAGAGCCTTTAAACGTGAGTTGCAAGAGTATATGTAATATATTCATGCAGTAATTAGTCCTAATTAATAAGACAAGTTGGACATGACAAAATTACAAACATTTTGATCCTATTTTTACACCATTCTCAATATATAAAAATAACGATATCCTCTACAACATCTGCACAATGCAGGAGTAAATCAGAATTAAAAATATGTACAAAAGTTATATGCGAGCAGTCCGTGTCCGAAGTAAATTAGAATAAAAACGAATATAAGAATCACTTCACACTCGTGATTCATTCAACGATATCCAAAGCCCGCTTCACTCACCTCCACATTACGAATTGCAAACATTCGATCACAGACCTGACAAGGCGAAGGAGCCAACGCCAAGCGAAGCCGAACATCTCAGTCCACCACACGAGCAAAAGTCAAAACGACCAGAAATAAATGTCAGCCGGCGAATCAATAGTTACGAGCAAACACTCGTAGCTAAACGTATGAAATCATCGTCTCAAATTTGCGAATGAACGGAATGGACTTGCGGATAAAACCCGTCATATTTGGCTAGATTTGTAAATTGGTAGGGAAGGACAGCTGAAAATTTTAATGAGCAAGAAAAGAAGGGCGTCAGGTAGAATACGTCAGTCATCCTTCCAAAGATCATTTTCAATTGCATATATTATACATTTCATACATGTATTTTACATGTATATATTATTGATAAAAGTACATTGACAAAAATGTTATCAACTAATGACTATGATAAATCATTATGGCAGCACTTCTGACGAGCAAAGAAGAAAACTCTTTCGATGTAACGGGGAAGGGCAAACAGCGTCCTTAGCAGAAAAAGAATTTTGGCAAATTTTCATCGGAAAAAAGACAATCCTTCGCAGGGGAAGACACCTAGACTCCATTATCGGATATCGTCGCGACGCAAGACGCAAGGGTGCGAACGCTCTCGAGTATGTACGCACGTGACGCCGGACGCCCACGCAAATGATGCTGTGCCCCTTGCGTGCACAGGCACGAGCCTAAATATGCATGTCAAGAGAGAGAGAAAAGGAGAAAGAGAAACAGAGAGAGAGAGAGAGAGAGAGAGAGAGAGAGAGAGAGAGAGAGAGAAACTTGGTGCGATGTGCGGAAAACACTCATAACGATTCACAAAACTAACTAGATTCGCGGGTGGACGAGGACTCGACTATTGATCGCGCGAATCTCAAAAGCGCGTGTTCCACCGACGCGGGCAAAAACTCGACGGGAGGAGCATCGTTTCCCTGTGTGCGAAAATTAAGATGCGCACCTTTCCCGAAATCTATCGCTCGAGTCGCCCGATCCGCGTTCTTCTTGGCCGCTTTGTGAATTCGTCGAATTTCGCTTACGACTCGAGATGTCGAGGCAAGTCCGTTCACCGCCTCGTGATAAACTGAATTTTCCGCGCTAGTCACATGCAAGAAGACATATCTGTCCGTAAGCGTGACAACCCCAAGATAATGCGACTCACGAGGACTCGTAATAATCGCCACGACCACGGAGCGCAAGCTTAACATTCCGCAGGAATGCTCAACGGAAGAGAGGGGAATGCTTTCCTCTTGTCCTAAAGATAGTCGCAGGTCAGGAATGGAGATATATTTTTAGCGGCGAGTTTAGCGCCTCGATATTTAACCACGCCGCGTCTATTAAAGTAATTGCCCGACCACGTGTGTGTGTGTGTGTGTGTGTGTGTGTGGGTTGCGATTAAAAGACGCGTGCCTCTCCGCGTTCTCTCTCCTTGCCTTCTCTCTCCCCTCTCGCTCGCTTTCTCCCTCACCATGCGCCTCTTCATTCGTTTATTTTTCTCCTCCGCCACATGGTAATCTCTAACCTGCGTTATTATTTGGAACAACAGTTGCTGTTATTTTCACCGTTATTTTTGCAGAAAAAGAAAAAGCTTCAACATCCCCTCTCGTATCAAAAGAGCGACGGACAATCTGGATGATATCCTATGGTACTATGGTACAATGGTACTTAAATTCGAAATAATAATAATCGTTCGCGGATTAAAGCGGAAAAAGAGGGGAAAAAAGGGAGAAAAGATATGCGCACACACATGCACGCGATAACGATTGTCACGATCCGTAAGCATGTGACCATTGCGCTTATTATTAGATCGGCTCGTTGATCATTCGATCGCCTCTCCTTCGTCCTTCTTTTGTCTGGGGAAAAACATCGCGAATAAACGAGGCATGTGACGTGGGACGACCGCGCGAATCGCGCCGCGAACCGTAAACAGGAATAAACGCAACGGTCATCGGAGAAAATGTAGCTCTGTCCCTTCCTTCTTCCCTTCCTCACTCTCTCTCTCTCTCTCTCTTTCTCTCTCTCTCTCTCTCTCTCTGTCTCTCTCTTTCTTTCTCCGCCTTCTCCCTCCTCTTCCTCTTCTCTCACACACAGCCTCTCTCGAGGGCGTAGTTTCTTCGCGAATCACAAGTGTATGAAATCGTAAAATGCATTTTAGAGTTCCGCTGCTAGCGGAAAGCGGGTTAAAGGCGCGACGGAGCCGGTTTAAATTTATGCCCGCTAGCGGTTTCGATAGCCGGCGGTCCTTAAACGCGCGTTCGTAGTAAAACCGTGACGATCAGTTTAGCTCATGACTGGCTCCATCTTCTTCGAGACATCGCAGACAATTTACCGTAAGACAGAGGAAATAACGGGAAAGAAAGATATACACCATGCGCTTCTAACGCCACTTTCGTGCGAGCGAGAGGAAGCTTAACGTCCGTGGTAATACTTGTAATAATAACGACAGTGACATTGTCGCGACAAGCGAAGCGAGGCGGCCAGCCAGATGTCGTAACTTCGCTCCCCATCGAGAGCCCCGGAAGCTGCATGCACGAGATCCATGTCTACCTCTGTTTATAATTGAGAAGCCTCTGAGCTACTTAACGGCAACCTCGTACTTCGAATAATACCGACATATTCGAGCTATCGAGGTCGCGAGCCCTCCGGATGCTCTGAATTGCAGAGTGTGAATTGCGAGAATTCGGAGTCTGAATCGCAAGTTATAAAATCCGCGGTAACGACGCGGCTAGGATCTCTTGACGGAGTCTTAAAGCGGATATACACCGAGTGCCAAAGCCACGTCGTCCGCGCATCGAAGTTAGGGTTAACCTTCCGCACATCGGGAAATAACATTTAAAGTTTCCTCAGTCGCAATTAGATGGAGCGTTTCATTAGATTTGATTGATTGGATTGACCTTCTCGCGGTGAGCACGCTCCTAACGTCAACGCCGCTGCGCACGGTAACCTCGTTTTTACGATCTTCAAAGCATCGGTTCTCGGGCGATAATAACGGTAACACATAACACATTTAATTATAAATCGCCAGCGATTACGCGTAATAGCCGGAGAGATATGGCAGCGGATACTCCCAGGCGAGAGAAGTGTGTAAGCGACGCTCTATTGTGCAAGGGATCAGCCTCGACGGAAGCTCGAACTGACACGAGAGCAAAAAGAGCTGGTGAAAAATCGTAGTGAGTCGAGCATGCCGTGAGATTCCAATGGGTATGTTGTGCGCGCACTATATCTCTCGCAGAGATCCACCCTCTCGTTCGCATGCAAATCAACGACGAGGGAACAGGCACAACTAAGACCGTGAGGATCCCCAGGTTCAAAGATCTCGTGATCTCAGATGAAATAAAAAATCCATAGATTTGAACGCCGTTCAAAGGACGTCCGGACGTCGCAGGAATCGCCCTAAGTGCGTCTATCTGATCGAAATCCAGGTGTGTACGTAAATCCGAAACATCCGTAACATCGAAACATCCAAGGGCCTCGCAGTCCATAAGGGATCAGCAAAAAGCCTACGCCCTATCCGGTCGATTATCGCTGTCAGCGACGATGAGAAAGAAGAAAATGCGCTCATCTACTATTTTTTCCACGACACAATCGGCCGACCCGCCGACACTATCGACACGACAGCCGCAATTTTGCCTTACAGTTTGTCCTTAAGCCCGTTGTGTGAGCCACGGCGATTCTCTCAAAAAGGACCAAAGGGATTTGTCTTTCGCTCAAAGTCCCTTGGGTGATGATGCGAATGTTTGGGTACAAATCCGACAAAGCAAATGAGCTCCGAGTTATATAATTCGCGAGTCATAAGGATCCCGCGAATCATGGAGCTGGTGTGTCGCATTACGAATGCACGTTCCCATCTCTATCACTATCGCTATGCACATTCAAATGACCTGTCATCTATTATCCTCAACGCTTCTATCACATTTTATCCGACTATGTCGACTTTCGCCATTGAATGCGGCCGTCCGACTCGGCCTACCTCGTGTCGCCGTGTTCCTCCGCACCATTCCGGTGGGGGCGTAGGTCCTGCCTCGGTTTGAGGACAGGGGTCAGCCCCCATTTCTCGATGAACTCGATGCGGGAAATCTTGGCGCTTCGCGGCGGTTACGAGAGGGGGCGAGTCCCCCTCCCGAGCCCCATGCCACCGGAGAGCGGTGCACCCCCGCACAACACGCACCCTTCGATGGTTCCTCTCCGCCACCTTCGCCGCCCTTGCCTCTACTCTTTGTTCTCGCTCTCGCACTATCTTTCGTTTCCTTCTCTCACACGCACGTTACTCCGCGGATCGGCCGCCTCTTTGCATCCCCGCGCACGCGGAGAATCTCTTTTTCCTTAAGGACCTTCCTTGGACCTACCGCGCGCGCTACCGACCCCACTGTGCACACCACCGTGATATTAGTATCCAGCACCGGATATCCACCGTGCGCACCAAGATCGCCGATGATCGCTTGTGATCAGTAGTTAGCGGCGGCAGCGCAGAACGCACGACCAAAATGGCTGCTGGTGCTGCTGCTACCGTTGACTCTCTCTCTGCCCTCTCTTCCTGGCTCTTCGGTCCTTCTCTTGTTTCCTTCTACCCCTCGGCAGCCCCCCTCTCTCTCACTCTCTCTCTCTCTCTCTCTCTCTCTCTCTCTCTCTCTCTCTCTCTCTCTCTCTCTGTCTCTCCTCTCCGAAACCACCCCGTTACCTCTGTCTTTCTCTCTTTCTCTCTTTCTCTTTCTTTCTCGCTCTTTCTCTCTCTCTTCTTGTCTCGCTTTCTCTTCTTCTCTCCTGACTCTTCTCCGTCTTGGCCTTATCCACCCTCGCGCCGCGTTATCCGCCCTGCTCCGCGAGAAGATCCCAACGCGGAGAAACGCGCAACGTAACAAACACTGCTAAGAGCTTCCAAGATCAAGTAACAGTGATGTCCTCGCGCATCTCGCCGATCACTCACAGTCACTCACGCCCGACGACAACGGCGATGATAACGACAAGAAGCAAGACGAGAACGAGGACAGATATAGAGACAAGGACGAGGAAGAGGACGACGAGGACGACCAGCCACGCCAAACGGGGTGAAACGCCGGGACAGGTTGTCTCGAGTCGGCCATCGTCAGGAGAGCAAGAGAGAGAGAGAGAGAGAGAGAGAGAGAGAAGGAGCGAGAGAGAGGAAAGCGTCCTCCCTCGCGAGGATGACAACGCCTTTCCAGGACACCTCACTGCACCGACCTCGCGCACGACCGCTCTGTGCTCCGCCGTCGCCCGCGGAGCCGCGACTACGTTCGCGCACGCACCACTCCGCGAAACTGACACTCGTGCTGCGAGCTAGCACCGTCTGACCCGCTGACTCGACCCGCTAGTTCGTTGCTTCGTTCATTCGTTCGTTCGCTCGTTCGGTCGTTCGTTCGTTCGTTCGAGCTCTCGCTCGCTCACTCACTCCCTCGCTCGCTCGCGCGTGTATCCTCGCGCTCTCACGGCCGGCCACGAGGAGCGGGCGGGAGGCCAAAGAGTGTTCTCGACTCCACCTTCGCGCTGCGCCGACGAGAACTCGTCTGAGAGACTCCACCGTGGCGAGCTCCCTCTCTGCTTTTCGCCTTTTCCTCCGTACGGCCCTCTCCTCTCTCTCTCTCTCTCTCTCTCTCTCTCTCTCTCTCTCTCTCTCTCTCTCTCTCTCACTCTGTTCCTCTCACACGGAACCGAAGGGTGGCGGAGGGTGGAGGAGGTCGACAGTGGTGGGAGAGCGACGCATGGAGGAGTATCACGAATCGAAGACAGAAGCGGCTCGCTTCCGTTGTGCCTTCTTCCTCGTCGCACGCTTCGCTCGCTCGAGCGCGGCCGGAAAGCTGCGCGCGTCCCCCTGCGCGCGGGGATGTTCTCTCCTCTTCCTTTTGCTACCCCGCCCGCCGGAGAGGAGAACAGCTACCTCTCTGGTGTTCCTCGTCGCGCGCGCGAGCCGTAGCTACTTTCCGTCTTTATGTGGCCTACCCTCCGTTCCTCCGTCCTGGCGAGAAACCCTACCACCCTACACACAAAGAGGGCTTGCAACACCCCGCGTGCTCGACCACGCCACGCCACGCCACGCCACGCCACGCCACGCCACGCCACGCCGCGCCACGCCACGCCACGCCACGCCACGCCACGCCACGCCATGCCGCGCCGCGCCGCGCCGCGCCATGCAACGCCATGCCATGTCTTGCCATGCCCCGTTATATACGCCACGCCAGCGCTACCGCGTCTTCGCCGTGACTGCCACGTTCGTCCTGATCGCACGCAGCGGTGGCGTACACTCGCACGCGCGCGCCTTCGACCATGCAAGGACACATGCGAGCTTTGATTTTTCTTTCTCCCTTTTCTTCTTTTGCAGCTTATCCCCACCGTCTTCTTCCGTTTCTGTTTCAGTTTATACTTTCGGCTTGAGCTTCTCAAGGTGCGCGTTATCGACTTTCTCCGGCTCGCTGCTGCCGACCACCTCTCATTTTCTCTTAGGCTTCTCTTGGACTCCTGATTGTCCCTTTCTCGTTTCCCCGGCTGCCTCTTGAGGAAATTGCACATCGTAAAATATATGGTGGTGGATGATTTGGCTATCTGTTGTTGAGAAATGATTGCACGAGGGAGCTCACTCGCTATGGTAATTCGTAAATAACGTGCCATTTCTTTTAACGAAGAGGCCATTAAGAATAAATCCGAAAGCCATCTTGGCGCAGCTTGGAAAGCTCGTTCGTGATGAGTTTTCTTGGTTCCTAAATCTTGCACACCGACATAAAGCGAAAGGAGTCGGAAGGTAATAATTGCTCTGGTTATAAAATAATAACAATGCGACGACAAGTTGCTAGCTAATTAGATAAAAAACGAAATCAAACGCACTAAATAAAACGCAAGTGCACGTCCTCTCTGCACATCATCTCCGACTGGAAGACCTTCTTTAATTACATTTTTCAGTACCATTCTCCCTCAAGCCTGCGAAGTGACGAATTTTTAATTCTTTAATGATCTCTCGAACATAACCTCACCACGAGACAACACGAGGTTTCAACTATCAAGCTCGAGGAGATCAATGGCTGTTGCGTAATCACGCCGGGCAACGAGGTGCACCCCATTCCATTCCCGCGTGTTCTCCACGATCTTCCCCGCGCCTCCCCAGCTTTCCACTCGTCTCCCCCCTCTGCGGATAAGGCAGACCGCTCGTCGTCGCGTTCGAGGATGAGAGAGGGTTAACACGCTGCGAAAAAAAGGGGGTGGCTTGCCGTGGGTGAGGGCTGCCATGGCGGAGAAGGAGGACAGAGGAGGGATGATGACAAATCGGGCGAGCGGGATGCTCGTGCCGGTAAACACGACACCGAACGACATCGAACGACGCCCGTCCTCGTCGTCGTCGTCGTCGCCGTCGTGAGTTCTCGTGTCTATCCGACCAACGACCATGCGTACTGATCGCCCGAGAAGACACGAGCGTGCGCCGCGCACAGCCTCCGTCGAGATGTATAGTTTTCTTAGGGATAGCAAAGGGTCGAAGCTTGAAGTCGAGTTTGAGAGCGAGTAACGGGATCGCGGTATCAGTACGTAATAACGATGAGATCCGATTGCTCAGTTAGTTGAGAAGGAAAAGCAGGAAGATAGAGAGAGAGAGAGAGAGAGAGAGAGAGAGAGAGAGAGAGAGAGAGAGAAAGAGATAGGGAGATCTCAGAAAACGATGAAGATAAAGTCAACATGAGAAGACCGTAATTCGACACCTTCGGCATTTGCAACGCCTGTCGTCGACTCTTCGTCGCGGTTTAATAAGTGTTGGACGATTAATGCCAGTTCATCGGCGCTCCCAGCAAACTTGGGCGGCCAAACTTGGCACACCGATGCCGCAACTGCACGGGCAGACCGCGACAAGCCAACAGAATGCAATATCAGTTATTGATGCGCGACTGATATCTCGGTTCGATGCGACTGCCCCAGAAGATTCGCGTCTGCAGATGCAGTCGTGCGATGCCGAAATATGCATATAGATATTAGCCAAGCCGCCTTGAATTAATTCCTTCGATTATACGGAGAAGACTGCGAGTCAAAATCTCGAGAACCGAATCGACGATCCTTTCAATGTGGACCTGCTTCTACATTTATTTCTATCCCAAATACATATTATATATATATATATATACACGTATGTATATAAAGTGTCAAAACCGGCTGTGTAACTATCGCACGAGTCGAGAACTCTTCACTTCGCACTCTTCGGCGCTCCGCCATCTGATAAATACCACAGTCTACCATCGCTTGTAACGGACTGCAACTCAAACTCCGCGACCTGGCGCATCTCTTTCCGTGACTCACACACCAGCCAGCTAGCGAACGACAGAACGACCTACATACATCGAGTGGCGTACCATTTCGCGTAGACGAAAGCTCCGCGAAAGTTTCCCTTGGCATACACATCCCAGAGAGCAGAAGGAAATAACAGTAGCATGTGGCAGCATTGCAACGTAACAGCATTGATATTCGTCTTTCCTCTTTTTCTCTTTCTCTCACTCACTGTTCTCATTGTATTCCCCTCTTCCTTCGATTTTCGCTTCACCTCATCTCTGCTCTTTCCTTCCTCGCCTCTTGCCGACTTCCTCTATTTCTCTTCCTTTTCCAACCTCTTTCTAACCTAATGCTGTATACACCATCCGCGTTAATTCTCCGGAAAAGAACAGGAACGTCGAGAGAGTTTGGATATACGTCACTATATTCAAGCATTTGCGATGACTCCGAATAAACTTGCACAGGATAAGAGAGAGTAAAAAAGGGGGATTTGCAGGTATAAAAGTAGTGCAACCTGCTGACTATGAATATTCCTTTTGCAAAGCAGGAAAAGACGATCCGTCAATATTTTTATGTATTAACAACAAAAATTAATCTTGTTTTTAACACAGGAATTTATTCTTCTCTTCTATTATCCAAAAAACTTTGATTACTAATACTAAAGGTCTCTGTAACCGAGACTCGCCCCGTTTTGTTTCGTTCACGTGCATTCATCCCTTTTCATTGACGTGGAACATAGCTACAGGGACTGTAGAATAACTTGGACAGGCATCAGTAAACGAGCAGAAGAGAACGATCGGCGAAATATATCGGGAATCAAAGTAATTCGAAGCGTAGAGCAGAAAACGAAGCCGCATAGCCGATATTTAATTTTTCTCTTTTGCCTCGCTCATGCTGGGTCTTGCGCGATGATTCTCACTGTTTTTACGCCATTAATTTCATCCTCCTACCATATTCTACCACGGCGATTTTATTCTATACCGTTCATTCCCGCTAAGACTCTTTGATATTCATGCAATCCTACTGACTTTTTCATTCATGTATATACTTGTGTATTTACACCTCTCTGTCTGTCTTCCTCCCGCTCTCAACTATCCCTACTTATTTCGCCCCTCCACGTCTTCCTACGTCACTGTCGTTCTCCACCCTGTTGCCAAACAATAACAACACTAGTTTCCCTATTTTCCTTTTTTCGTTGTATCGGTTGCACTGTTCTGGCTGTGCGAAATTCCTGCATCATTCTTGCAATGTTTCTTTCCCTTCCCCTCTGCCCCCCCTCCCCTACTTTCCCTCTCCTATCCCTATTCCTTTCTCCCACTTCTCTCGCTCTACCATCGTCCCACCCTCCCCTTCTACCCACGCTACTCCTTCCACGCCTTTTATCGTATCCCCTCTCTCCTTTCCCCTCTTTCTCTTCTCCATTTACCCCTCTTTCTCCTCTCTCCTCCTTCTCTCTCCTTCTCCTTTTTTCACACTCACGTTTCCTCTATCGCTCTCTTTTACCACCCGTCTTCCCTTCCGCAGTCCTCTCTCCCCCTTCTCCGTCTCTCTTTCCCTCTCTCTTTCTCTCCCTCACCATCCCCTTTTCTCTCCTCACTTCCTTCCTCGGATTCTCCTCCACCCAGGTCTCTCTCTCTCTCTATCCCTTTTCTCTTCCCCTTCCCTTTTGCATCTTCTCCCCTCTCTTCCGTTTTCTCTCCTTTCCACATTCTCCCCCCTCTTTCTCTTCCTACCCTCCCTCCCCTCTCTCTCTTTTTCGCTATATGACTCTTTCTTTTTCACCCCTCATTTACATCTCACTCCTCAATACTGCTCTCTCTGTCTCGCCGGATCTCTTCTCGTCGCACTATAACCGCACGCAATCAATACATCCCCCTCCGTTGCGCATATCCCTACCGTGAACCTCCACCCCGATCTCCACTCTTGATCCTGACCCGCCAACCCGACAATTCTCTACGTTGCCTTTGCAACGTTTACTCTTTGCCTCTATTTTGCTTGATATTGAAAATATTGAATATACTTTACAAACAGATACTAGTGTGACATCGTAGCAGCTAATCATTGATACAAAATCCCCGGCAAAAAGGCAAAAAACGATAGGTCAGACCAAATAAACGACAATGATCCTTTGATTTTTCGGTCTACATCCTTCTCTTTTTCTCGTCTCCCTCCTCTCGTCATTCTTCACACCCCGCAATTGTCTGCCCCGAACTTGGCGCGAATCCCTCTTCTACCCTCTCCCCCTCCCGATACTCGTTTCTTCCTTTCGTTCTCTTTTCTCACGCGCCTTTCGTCATAGCGCGAGTCAGCTGATCCGCCAACGCGCTCGGCCACCATAAAGCCAAGTCGGTACATCTTCCGAGAGCGCATGTCGGATTATAAGTGCGGCAGTACTACTGGCGAAACCGCGCGATCTCGAGCGACGTAGACCGATCTCGACGGAAGAGTTGCGGGGCAAACACGAGTCCGGTCATCGGAAT
Organism: Harpegnathos saltator; assembly: GCF_003227715.2. NCBI lineage: Eukaryota > Metazoa > Arthropoda > Insecta > Hymenoptera > Formicidae > Harpegnathos > Harpegnathos saltator. The sequence goes on from NW_020230360.1 coordinate 917,446, forward strand.
TATCGGCGGGGCACGATCATAATGCGTGTCATTGATTAACGAGCAATTCCGGTGTTTTGTAACGAGGGCCAGGAGCATTATTATGTCGAGAGAATGGAAATCACGTTTGTGAGAAAAAGCGCAGCGCGCAGCACTTATCGCCGCGAATGAACTTTTCTAAAGAGTTTTCTCGCGTGCGTCGCGGCAATTTGCCGGTCCTGCGCTAAGTGACCTGAAAGATCGTTTCGAAATAGAACGTTTTGCAGGAGCGGAACGAACAAAAGTATCGTGATGTGGCGTACTCGCTTCTTAAAGCCGGTCGGGGCCAGTTGTAACAATTCACGATGTTTCGAAGATACGCACCGTATGTGTGTATGTGTATGTGTACGTTCGGGTCTGGCTGGCCAATTAACCGAACTCATTCGCCACGTTAAGTCTGTCAAATTCGTTATGATCAAAACATCAGAGGCGACGCATTTCAATGCGATTAATTCATGACGTCAATTAATTTAGCGAATCCTTTTGCTTTAACCCTTCGCGTCACAGCAGGACACATGTGTCCCGCTTATATTTTCTTCATTTTTCGATTATATTTCATAGAATTCATCAATTTTAATGATTTTTTTTTTGCTTATCCATTATTTGAATACTTAATTATGATAAATGTTCATTGACTTCACCAATATTGTTTATATTTTCTTTATATAAAAATTATAAACAAATTAAAACGGAGAAAAACGTTTTTTTAGAATAAATTCGTTTCTAAAAAAAAATCCCCCTCATAAACGTACTGTTTCATCTAAATATATTTTTGAGATCACTGATTACTAATCCGCTATCAGATTTGGGTAAAATAAAGTATTTTTTTTGTTATAAACGAAATATTGAAGCTAAATTTCGAAAATTTGTAGAATTGCGCTGAAAAGTTGATATTCTAAGTATTGTTTTTCTACAAAGAAACAGTTTTCTATATTATATTTATCATTTTGGAGTCGCTGATTACGAATCCGTTGATAAATTTTTGTTATAATAGTATTTTTCATGATATAAACAAAATATTGAAGAAAACCCCAAAAATTGTGGAACAGCGTTGTTATTCGATAATCTTCAACGTTTTTCTCTTTACATTCATAGTCTAGAATTCGTTACATATGTGCAGATAGTTCGAAAATTTGTCGAATATTTTGTTATAAATAATTTGTTTATTATTATTCCGACAAATGATGATTTTTCTTTGCAGAGGAAGTGATACATGTTTCTATATAAATTTGGATACACTAAACACGAATTTGTTACTAGAATTGACCTAGGAATTCAATCTTCTCAGTAAATAATTTTCGTACGGATTCGTCAACTAAATATCCTTTCAAGCCGCCATATTGCGTCTTCCATCTTGGGTCGCATTTTTTCGAAATTCTGATGGCAGATTCGAACTCAGCGACCCTAAACACATATAGAATTATGATTTTTGTGAGAATTCGACCACTCACTTAATTGCGTGACTCAAAGGGTTAAGTAGCCGCGCGTCGAGAATGGCTTTTATCGGTCAAAATGACGGCTAATAAAAGTTACAGCACACATAATTGAATGATTTATCGGAATCGGTGTCGCTTCGCGGATATATTTTTCTGTTCTCTTTTTTTTCACTCGGTCGAATGTAGCCACTCGTGAAACTCCCGGGAACAGGCAGAAAAGTTCTTTGTGGAACAGGAAGTTCTTTGTGAGGAACGAACGTCAACGTCAACGTCGAGCAAAAAACGGCGCATCCGTTCGAGAGTAACGAGAGAATATGGAAATTAATTTCCCTTTCTGTTCGCGCCGCGAGTTTACTAAATGGACAGTCGCATAAAGTCAGCCCATTTTCTTCTACTGCGCCCGCTTTCACGCGGGATTCACGAATAACGAAGTCGCAAATGTTCGCGACGCGTTCTTTGAATCTCTCGCCTTTTCGTGCCCGCACATAAATCACTCGTATCGCAGACTCGATCCCGATCGCACGTATCTGAGCGACGCAATAACTTTACGTATTTCACAGTTCTTGTCTTCGAAAAGAAACCGGAAAAAGTAGGGAAAAAGGACCCGCTATGCGGATATCCGCTATGCATGGCTCATCTTATTCCACTTCCTTTAATCCCTGTCCTATAAGACGAGGCAATTTCGCCCGGCAAGTTGGCCCGCGATTCGTCGCAGTGCACTGACGAAACTCGCCTTCGTCGAGAAGTTAAAATACGTCAATAAATATCCGTATATTTGGGCTACCGGAATACAATCCGCAACGCGGCGTGGAGCTAAGCCAATGTCGGGTAAATTCCGCAGCTAGATAGTCTCTTTCTGTCTTTATCACTCTCCCCCCCCCTCTCTCTCTCTCTCTCTCTCTCTCTCTCTCTCTCTCGGATAACTAAACGAGTGTAACTCTATCTTTGGCCAATATTTCCTATCGTGAACAATTAATGTAGATTAACGTAAGCTATCCACATTCACAAAATTCAGTAAAGACCACACAAAGCGTGTTAAAATGTCTCTTGATTATTAGCTGTTGCGAAGCGCTCGCCGATTGGATCTTCGTTCGAGCTTCGACAAGGAGAACGAAACGCCTCAATTATTTTCTCACTTATGGAAGCCAAGTCCTCATTCATACAGTTACAAAGGGCGACACGGTAGCCTAGACAAATAGCCCGGTAAAACACTCGAGTTCCAGGGACGAGGTATTAAACTCACCTAGACGGGGATTCGCTATCAAGGAGCGCTCGCACCAAAGAAGACAATGGGGAAAGGCGTGTATCACTAGGTGTACTCGACGATTGATCTCGGCAAGTGCTTCTCTTGCAACAAGAGTGTCGGAGGATCCGTTGATTCTGAGCAACAGGAGGTTAAACGAACCGAGATAACGCGAGAGCGCGACTATGATTCTATTCTCCGCGTGTCGCAATAATGGCTCCCGATCGAGCAGAATTCCGTAGACAATTTCGCCGCCATGAGGCACAGCGAGCTTCCCTAACCTTTGCCTACCCCCTCTTTCCCTCTCCTCTAGCGCATTACAATTAAAATCGGTTCTCCCGATGTCGTAATGTACTTCACAACATCGAGGGTCGGAAAGCAACGCTCAAACTTTTCTGCAACGAGCCTGCGATTTGCACGGTGAACCACTAGCGGCGAGCGAGTAATGACTCATTAGCGACAATTCGGCGGATCAGGGTCGTATTGGACGTTTCATTGATGCCTGGCAGCATGTTCACATGGTAACCAGAGTCAACCGCTCCTATCGGGGTCGTCAGAGAGGCAAGGAAGCTGACCTAGATAACTATGCCCGCGACCTGGTTTTCCCCATCTCTGCCAAAGCCGGTGAATGGATCCAACATGACGCACACACCCCGCCTCTCATGGTCTCTCGCTCTCCCGTTCTCCCTATTTCTCATATATACACACGCGCGTGTACACTTAGCGCTCCCCCCTCTCTCTCTCTCTCTTTCTCCCCTCTCTCTCTCTCTCTCTCTCTCTCTCTCTCTCTGTCTCTCTCTCTGTCTCTCTCTCTCTCTCTCTCTCTCTCTCTCTCTCTCTCTCTCTCTCTCTCTCTCTCTCTCTCTCTCTCTCTCTCTCTCTCTCTCTCTCTCTCTCTGTCTCTCCCCCGATCCATAACCTTATTTCCTTTACGTAACGACAAGGATCTACGTAAAAGACATCCCCCAATGAGCAACTGCCCTCGCTATTTCCCAGTGCCCATCATTGATTCACGTTCCTGACACGACACGTGTATGCACGCCACACTTAAGCATACCGTGATGTTGTTGTAACAGCGCGACCATTGATGGCCCGTCGGCATCATTCTCGGATCGATCAAGCTTGACTAACTAGAATTTAATTTCCTTGGCGAGATTCGGTCTGAGAAATAAATCTAAACACGAACAATCCCGTAGAGTCAGTGGTCGTGAAAAAAGTTTGCCACACGGCAATTTCCCAAAATTTTCTCAGATTCAGCATAGATTTACAGATAGAGATAATACAAATTACTTCGTAAATTTATCCCGAAATTGCTTATCTGATTGCAATATCAGTTAGGAACCCTATTCCCATTTCAAACATGGGGATTCTGTTTAAAATTGAAACAGAAATGTCATAGAAACATGAGTTTTTTCAGTCGATAACGTCGGTATATTTTTGTAGTATACTGTTAACCAATTCACTGGTAATAATATACAGAGTATATTCACAGGTAATAATATATAATATAATTATATACAGAGTGTCCCATTTTAAATCCCCCAGGCAAATATCTGGAAAAATATGGAAGATACGAAAAAATATTTCAGACAAAAGTTGCATGGTTTTAAGGGGGACATAAAACAACTATATCAGTTTGTTCAGAGATAACGCCATTTTCGAGATATTCACTGATCGTTACTTTTCTTAAATGGAAATCCCAATTTTTTATTATATCATCTTTTTCTATCAATTAATTTGAACAACTTGTGTCTGAAATATTTTTTTATTTGCCTAATATTTTTTTAGATATTTATGGAAAACTTGATAACTTTTTTAATATTTAACTTACGATATCTCGTTAACTTATTGTCGAAAGAAAAAATGGTACTAGACTTTTTTACTCTATTTAGTCTCAAGAATATATTGTTACAATAGCATCCTGATTTTTGTTAACTTGATGATTTTGAAATTTCCAAAAGTCGATAAGTTAACAAAAGTTAGGGCATTATTGTAACAATATATTCTTGAGATCAAATAGAATAAAAAAGTCTAGTACTATTTTTTTCTTCGACAAATAGTTAGCGAGATATTGTAAGTTAAATATTAAATAAAAAGTTACCAAGTTTCCCTTAAATATCTTATGAAATATTAAGTAAATAAAAAAATGTTTTAGACAAAAATTATTCAAATTAATTGGTAGAAAAAGATGATGTAATAAGAAATTGGGGTTTCCATTTAAGAAAAGTAACGATCAGTGAATATCTCGAAAGTGGCATTATCTGTAAACAAACTGATATAGTTGTTTCATGTCCTCCTTGAAACCATACAACTTTTGTCTGAAACATTTTTCCATATCTTCCATATTTTTCAAGATATTTGCCTGGGGGATTTAAAATGAGACACCCTGTATAAACGAAAAAAGAAAAGTATCACAACTAGTAATGGTTCATATATGAGCACGACGAATAGCTCTACCATTTTTCAACAGATTTGCGTCAAATTTTTTTGGACCCATGTTTTTTGGATCCCTGATTATAACTCCGGAATCAAATTTGAGAAATTCATACTGGTGGATCTAATATCTTGAAATACTCAGTTTTGTTAATTTTTTAAGAATATTTACTAAATTTTATTTTGTATGAAATGTTTCTGTATGAAATGTTTCGTATGAAATGTTTTGTAGAAAATTTTTCGGATCGCTGATGACAAATTCGGGGTCGAAGTTTCAAAATTCATAATGGCAGAACCAATATAGCAGCTCCAAATGATTAATTTTATTAATTCATTACGGATATCATATTTGATATGTTCATGTTTTTTGAGTTGTTGATGGTGAATCTAGTTGAAATTACAAAACATAAAATGGCGAAACCAATATGGCGCTTCTAGGGACTAATGGTATTCCATTATGAATAGTTTTACCTCCATTATTAGCGGGTGAAATATGTTGAAGAAAAATGCTTCTTTGCCGAATGGCTCTGATGGAAATCTCGAAATTACAGTTGTTTTCTGCGACTAAAAAACATATCGAGTTTGATGCGTATCTATAAGGAAATATCAAAGTTAGCTATTTAGAGTCGCCATATTGGACCCGCCATTTTGAATTTTGAAATTTCGTCCCTGGAGTCACCAGCGACTCAAAAAATCCATATAGATAAGCTTCCATTTAAAATACAAAATTATTCACTTTCATCAGTTTTGGCAAAACGTTGATTTTGTGTCCACCAATGAACTGATTAAATAGAGAATTTCATTTTATTTTAACTATACTGAACAAAATAAAAAGTCGAAGAAATAAAATTCTAATACTAAATCTAAAATTCTAATTCTCATGATAAAAAATAAAGATCAGGGATGGCATTGAAAAAATTCTTGGTCCTTCCGGTTAGAATCGTTTATTTGAAACATAACACTTCTAATTTGCACCTACATAAATTTCGAAAAGTCAGTATTCCAGTTAGATCCCAGTTAGAAAATGTTCTATACGGATTTGAATATCGCGTTCATCTACTCCACCATTCGAAGTGATCGTAATGTTTCTGAGGTCTCCCCTTAATTATATAATCTAGACTACCAGCTATCCTATCTTCTTTGAAAGGTCACAGTGAAATTTAAAACCGCAGTGAAGCTGACCGCATCGCGTCGCCTTTTATTGCAGCCAAATTCGGCATTCTGTCCGCTAAATAGCGACCACTTGCATGCACACGTACCCGTGCGCCGTCATTTATCGAAAATTGAATCTAAATTCCGCAATTGGTCGGATCAACCGGCCTCATTAAAAATTTCTTACTCGCTCGGCCGAGCAAGCCGAATTTTACTATTTAAAAAATCTCCAGCACAACTCTTGTTATTAAATATCGCCTGTAAATTTTTGCCGCAACGAGATTGAGAAAACTGTCGAATGTCCGAATGAACTCTTCATCGGATCGGATATTCAAAGAACAACGAATCCAATTGATCTGATCATTATCGACGACGAAAAATTCAGAAAGGAAAGCGCCCTTCTCTCAGTACCAATACGTCTTATCGAAAAGTTTCTTACGAAAAATAGCGACATTCCCGAAACGCTCGAGCGGCGGTTGGCGCATTCCCACAATTTATCGCAAGCGCGGCCGTATTTCACTTCCGGTGAATGACGTCATTCGGATATCGGTCAACTAATAACGATGCATATGAAATTATAGAGCGTTCTCACGCTGAAGACCAGCTAATTCTTTTGACCTCGCGAGAACCGGATAACCGGAAGTCGAATAATTGAGCGGCGTGACGTACATTTGAACAAAAAAGGAAAAAAAAAAAAAGATAAAAAGAATAGCAATTTGAGGATATTAATGCGCGATTGGTTGCGCGCAGAAATTGTTTCTAACAAAATGACTTTCTTTCTTTCTTTCTAACTATCTCTCTTCCGAATGGATCGTCGGATATCGCGAAAGCGGTCGTATTTCATTTCCGACGAATGACGTCACTCGAATGTCGGTCAACTAATAACGACGCATGTCGAATTACTGTGCATTCTCACGTTAGAGATCGGCTAATTCTTATGACCTCGAGAGCGAACCGGAAGCCGAATAATTATGCGCAGTGACGTATGTTTGAAGCAAAAAACGACAAGAAAAGACGAAAAAGAGAGAAATTTGAAGATATCGATGTGCGAGTGGTCGTATGCAGAAATTCTTTCGAATAAAGTAACTCTCTTTCCTCCCAGCGCTTTCTCTTTTTCAAATGAATCGTCGGATTCCGGAATACTGCTGAACGACCGTAGACGAATCTTCAGAATGTGATCTAATTATAGCGAGTACTCCGCTCGCGCACGATCTCTCTCCACTCTCATTCTCTCGGAATAACCGGGCCGATCATTCGTTAATAACGCATGTACGAATGTTACATATCATATGCCGCGGTAACGCAAATATTTGCTTTGTGATCTGTAAAACGTGCGCGAACGCGAGAACGCAAATTTAGAATTGTTTCCACGGAGAACTTAAATGAAATTTTAGTCGAAGGGAGTGAGGGAGAATTATATATATACGTATGAATTTATTTATTTATTATATAACGCATATATTATATATATTACATATATAATATTTTTATTTTTTATTACACGATATATATACATATATATATTATATATATTTGTTATTGTTTCTTAAATATATTAGGTCTAGTAATTAATTCTTTCCGATGAAATTTACGTAGCTCAGGGCAAAATTTGAAATTGAAATATTCTTCCGCCTGCCTGCGGTTTTAAAGTGTTGGCATATAATTTTTCGAAATGATATATAGTTTGATGCGCATAAGCTGAAATAACCAGTAATATCCACGATGGCTATCAACAAAGAGCATATTTAATACGCAATGCATTTTGCATTTCATTTAAACAGAAACGCTTCTGAAGCAGCCAAAATGATTTATATATATAATTTATGCTGCTTATGGTGAAAATGCTGTGCTGAAACTAATTTGAATGTTTTCGAAATAGTGATTTTGATTTTCACGCCCGACCACGCCCCGATCAGCCAAAAAAATTTGAAGATAAAGAGTTGCAAAATTTATTGAACGTAAATACAGCACAAACACAACAAGAACTTGCAGAAAGGGTGAGAGTAAACCAGAAAGCTATTTGCGATCGTTAACATCGTACGCGAAAAATACAAAAAGAAGGGAAGTGGATTCCACACGAACTAATTATTGACAACAAAAATCGCCGATTGACCACGGATGCGTTACCTTGCTCATCAGACGATGACAAAAAAAAGATTTTTTGTATAAAATCGTAACTTGTAAAGAAGAATGGATTATGCATGAAAATCTTAAACGTAAAGAATTATGAGTAGATCCTGGTCAACCGACAACAAACGTTTCGGAAAAAAAGTTCTTCTCTGTATATGGTGGGACCAGAAGGTATGCTGTATTATGAGCTCTTGGAACCGGATAAAACCATTAAAATTTTAAGAGATTTACTAACGGCAATTGATACGTGTGAGCGATGTAATTGAGAGAAAAGACAATTTATTGGACAAGGCAGCCATAAAGTCATCCTACTGCATGACAATGTTAAACCGCGTACAGCAGAAGCCAACCAAAAGGGAACCCATCTTACATTTGGGCTAGGAAGTTCTTCCACACGCGGTATATTCTCCAGACTTGGCTCCATTAGATTTTCATTTATTTTGACCGATGCAACACACACTGTTTGATATTTTTCAACAGTCGAAGACGTACGGAAGAACCTCCGCAAAAAGTGTTCGTTTTTCAGTCCTCGATTTTTAAATTAAATTTTATACGAAATAATAGTTCATGATAAGACATTAATCACAAAAAAGTTTTACATTGAGCATACGATTGGTTTCAGAGATATAAAGGGTCAAAGTGATCACTACCTACTAAAGAAGTTTGACACTAATAACGTTTTATCGCACGAATTTATCGCACGAATTTGAAATTCTGTATCTATAGGTTCTTTGAGTTGCTTATTAAAAATTCGATGTCAGATTAAAAAAATTCAAGATGGCGGAAGTAATATAGCGGACACGAATAGTGAAACAATTATTTGCTTTATTAGAACTGTTATGTTGTGGTTTTTTCGGCTAGTTGATTGCGAATTTTTTATCAGATTTACATTTACCTTCAGTGTAGATAAGATGAAAAAGTTATCCAGCCAATGAAGGCAAGATAAGCTTCTAAATATAACAAAGAAAACTATCAGGTTATCCTTTATGCATCATGTAATGTGTCATTTGAATTTGATATTTTTTATGAAAAAACAATAAAAAAACTTTTTCATTCAAAAATTGTCGTTGAAAAAATTACTTTTGTAAACCTAATAGAAAATTCGCAATCAGCTAGCCAAAAAAACCACAACATAACAGTTCCAATAAAAATAAATGATTGTTTCACTATGTGTGCCCGCTATGCTGCACCTGCCATCTTGAATTTTTAAAATCTGATATCAGATTCATAATCAGCAACTCAAAGAACCCATAGATACCGAATTTTGCAAAAATTCGTACGATAAAGCGTTATTAGTGTCATACTTTCTTAGTAGGTAGTGACCACTTTGACCCTCTACATCTTTGAAACCAATCGTATGCTCAACGTAAAACTTTTCTGTAATTAATGTCTCATCATGAATTATCTTTTGGCATAAAATTCGATTCCAAAATCGAGGACCGAAAAACGGGCGAAAAATCGACCCTTTTTGCGAAGGTTCTTTCATCGATGACTTTATAACCTCAAAGCCATCCGGCTTCTATCGTGACGAGATTCGGCAACTGCCCAATAAATGGCGTAAAGTGATCGATAACAACATAGAATATTTCATCGATTAGTCTTGTTCTATTGATTTTTAAATAAAGGTTGAAAATTGTCAAAAATTGAAAAAGATTAATTACTAGAGCTTATATATATATTTGTTATACGATGGCGTTCCTAGAAATTGAGACTCACCATTTCTATAATAATGGATTAAGCTGTCCACGTTAGTCACGCCAGACATATTGGAGTTTTATTCAACAAACGTAAAGAGCCCGCGCGAGATAAACAATGAGATCGAGAACAATGGGATAAGAATCGGAGAGCCGAGTTTAGCACTAAATCCTCGTTATGCGAGCTCTCACCGTCTATAGTTATATTTATACGGTTTTGTTTAACGATATTAAGAGGGTGATGGAGAGATTATCGCTCTTCTCATATTTATATGCAGCTGGGAACAATTAGGGGATCACTAACTCGAATGCCTACATCGCCTGGTGGATACTTAAAGTATCAAATATTCCTCTCGGTACATCTTACTTTAATCATTAATGAATGCACCTACCTGTATAGAGTAAACCTGATGCTTTGGTCACTTTTATATTTTAGAACCATCCGACAAAACTGTTCATTCAGAATAATCCTTTGATTATTTCAACCACACAGTGTGCAAATGATTTATTTTTACATAAGATTATCATATTTTCTTGATATCGAGATTTACATAATTTTGTATATTTCCAAATGTTTCACGGAAGGTGACATGTTGGAGCGATAAACAGTTCGCGGCGCTATTTTTTCCCGCCTTTCCAATTCCAAAGTCATAATCGTTGAAGAATTGTGCGTGTTTTCTCTTCTTTCTCTTCTGCTTTTTCCTTCTCCAGATGCGTTTGAGAATTTCGGCCATGTCGACAACATCGGTCCCGCAATTCGATCAATAGGCAAGAAGTTCTCAATGGCAATAAATAAAAAGGGCCGACAACGACGTAAACAAAGGGGTGCACACTCGCGAACTTTTCCAGGTCGCCTTCGAACGCCGGCCGTTTCGCCGTTTCTCCATGAGATGGCGACAAACACCGGTCACTTCTCGCTACCCTTATCGACTCCACTGCACCAAGTCGCCCCGCGACTGGTCACACGCCGGCATGTGCGCAAATCGTAAAGTTGTTTCGGCAACGAGACTTGTCAGGAGGTCGACCGACGGTCGAGGTCGATTCTCGTGCCGCACTTCGTTACACGATGAAGATCAAGTTCAATCGCAACGTGGCAATGCTGTCATAGATCGCCCTTAAAAGAGTAAGAAAAATTTCCCATGGAACGTCGAGATCACGGGATACATCAAGAGCGGCAGAGTGAGATTTATTTCGGAGACGACCGCAATTCTAACGGATGATAACGCGCTATGTATCATCCTCTCGCACGCTTAATCCAATTTCAGTTGCGAGTACTGTATTGAATAAAGACGAATACCGGTGACGAAATTGACCGTTGATGAAATCGGGCGAACGATGTTCGCGTTTTCCGGCGAATTTGTCGAGCAAACTTCGACCGGATATTACCGGGAAGCTAAAGCATGCCCCGTCACGTAAACACGAATTTCACCAGCGTGCAGACAGACTGGACGTTATTTTTCCGAAACACGTACAAGTGCGAAAGAGCATGCGCACGTGCACGAGAAAGAAAGAATGAGAAAAAGTGAGAGAGAGAGAGAGAGAGAATATTGTAACACCTCAGCTGCAATTAAAAGGATAAACCTGCGTGCACAGGATTTACGAGAATTTCCTCATACGCCACACGTCAGTTGAATAATAATGATCGTCCAAAATGTCTAACAAATTTAACAAACCGTAATATCGAGGTACTATCCGCCGTTTACCAGCTCTGCTCGACCAGTAGGTCCAAGGAAACCAAGGAAAACTGGGAGTGTGCGCGCTCCCATTCCGTCGGAAGCGGCGCAATTCGGGATTCCGCAATGGAGCGGAAGTGGAGCACCGTACTGAGCAGATTCGCGGTGCAGCGCGATAATTTAAACTGCGTCTCGCGAATAATCGGTAGCTAGCTACGAGAACGACGGGAATAATGGTCGCCGGTCCTAAATGAAGACACTCGCATCCTATTTTTACGACGTCCGCGTGCATTCGGGAGGGTTAACGATGCACGCATTCGTACGTGACGTGTAGTCGTCGTTACGGGACCGCGGGAGGTGGTAGCCAGCATGCGGTAACACAAAGAGTCAGAAAAAGAGTGTGAGAAAGAGAGGTGGAAGAGAGAGAGAGAGAGAGAAGGGGGGAGAGAGTCGGAAAACGGAGGTGCACGCAGACGTGGAAAATATGTCGCGAATAATTGTGGCTCGCGACGCGGATCGATGAATACTCCAGTCACACGGGAGAGACCCTGTAAGTCGTGTTTATGCCCAGTGCTCGGCCTCTACCGAGTGTCCCGCGAGGATCGCGCACGGAAAATCTGCGAACAGACGAGATTCGAGAGCTCCTCTTCAGCGTGGAGAAACCTCGGGAACTCGACACGACTCGACTGGCGAGAGGCACAAAAACAGAAGGAGATTCGTCGTGCGGAGGCACAGCTCGCTCGAGAACCGGCTACGGCGAAACGAGACACCCGATATATGTGCTCGCCAGCCGTACCTTGCGATTTACATATGCGAATGTAAGCAAATCCACAGCCGCGGCATGCGCGCAATGTGGAAACAAGCGCGCGCACGTGCGGCCCTTTAATGCATTCCTTTCAATCGCGATGCATCGACCTGCCGTGCACGTGTGCGCCGCTGCGTCGCTTTGTACAGGCGCGATGCAACGGTGTTTCCCGCAGGTGGATCGATTTCTCGTCGAAAGGCGCTCTCGCCACGACGGGGAGATCGCACGCGCCGGTTTATCGGGCGTTCGATAGATCGTCTCTGCTTTAGAGCGATGTATTGTTTCTTGCTCTAGGTAACTCTATATGCAAAACTCTATATGAGAAACACCTCGATAAAAAGAGAAATAAGCAAACTGTCGCTGCGACGAAGATAGAAATGTGCAAGTAAATTGCCGCGCGGTAATTTTTCATACTAATTTGGGAAATAAAGTCTTGACACAACTCCGTTTGCCGAGCACTCGGTGAATCGAAGCGACAAGTAGCGATCCGCTTCGTCCTAGACTAGAAAGGAGGAAGCTGGCCGCTGGCTAGAACGTCGAGTGCAGGATTGCTATGCTGTCGATAAGACGCTCGTTAATTAGCGTTTCCAAATCATTCGCAATCGGCCAATTTGTTCCAAAGGAAATCTGCGATATTTTATGATGATATTTTCGAATCACGAAGACGGACAAAGTAGAGAAAGGCGATGACTGGTCAGACATATCAAATGCCGAGCCTGCACAGTTCAAGAGGAAATTGACAATCTATACTCCTGTATACGTGCACAGGGAAGTTCAATGGAAAAGTTCAACCCGCGTCGCAGCCTCCGGATAATTTTTTCCTAGCAACTTCGCGCTGCCGACGAACAGTCGGAAGCGGCCGAACAATTGCGGTATCGCACCCCACGCGGCTTCTTGCCGCGAACTCCCCGAATGGATGCCAAGGTGGTCGGTAAAAGCGAAACCACTGTTCTCGCTGGCGCTACTATACCCAACAGAGATACCGTCCCGTCGATATATCGCGCGCGCGACTACTCTCCGCTTCTCATTTACCATTATCACGATGTTTCGTGGAGATAAGGCCGACGTTGCGAAGCTCCGCGCAGATATCGGAGCGTCTACGCCCGCTCGCGAATCGTACGGGCCGCTATCTTTTTCCTTCCCTCTTAGCCTCTCCCGCCCTTCTCGCTCTGTCTGTCTCTCCCTCACCATTTCCTGTCGTGCCATCGTGATCGCTACCGCGGACAATGCGCGTGCGGGGGCCGCGCTCAATTAATTATCAACATCATTGACAAATTAATTAACCGATCATACAAATTGTCACGGCCGAAGGCGCGATCGCGTTGGGGTATCGATATTCGGCCAGTTTATCGGTTATCGCAATTCGCGCAAACGAGAAAGGCTATTTAATGCGGGGTCACGGAAGAGCTATATCTCGACCGCAGCGCCATGAGCAAAACAAATTAAACAACGTATTCCGAACGCCGGTTGCTGATTAATGCACCCCCCTTCTCCCCCGCCGTCTCGTCCACCCCCGCCGCCCTCCCCTCGTCGTCGAAACCATCGCCCCTTCTCTCTCCATTCGCAGTCGAAAATAAATAACTACCACGTTAAGATATATGGTAACTGTAACAGCGGCGCAATTTGTATTTCCTGGATGACAAATCTCGTCGCTGCTGCACGTGCATTTGGCAACCTCTGGTCGCCCGCTGTTCTCTTTTTTCTTCTCTTTCTGTCCGCCCCCCCTTCCCCCTCCCTCCGTCCTCGACTCTCTTGCACTTACGACCGACCGATCGTTTCTTCGTGGCTATTTCTTTCCTCCATGGCGTTCCTCGCCGAGAACACGCGCGAGAAGTGTAATCTTGGGAGACGGGAGACGAGCAATTCCAAAAGTTCCCGGACAGCGTGCCAAACACCATTGTTAAGCACCGGCTCTTATTCGCCTTATCGCCTCCCTAGCGGGCCCGGCTGTCCCGACGATATCGTTTGCATCACGGACATGTCGAGAGAAGGATAGGATGATGAAGGGGTTGGAGAGGGAGTCGGTGGGAGGAACTGAAAGAGGAGGGCGATCGGGTGTTTTTCCTGGAATTGATAAGAGAGAAAAAGGAGCTTCCGAGCGCATCGTGCGCGCACGAGCAGTGGAAGCCGTGGAAAGTTTCAAGCCGAGGAGGATCCTCGGGCTTACAAGTGCGCCGACAACTCAAGAGGGCGCGAGGGACAACGCGTGAGGGATAACGCGCCGGTGTTTTTGCGGGGAGAATAAATTTTAATCGCCCTCTTCCGCGGCTCCCGTCACCGTCGTGCGTGAACGAAGGGATGGCGAGTGCCGAAGAGAGCGCGACACCTGTGCAGCGTGCGAACGCTCGCCGCTTCGGGTTAATGTGCAGCGCGCACCGTATCAATAGCTGACGCCGACCGCAAATGGGTACACGCTCGTGTCTCGCGTGCGCCCGAAGGCCGGTCAAGCCGATATCGGAAATCGATTATCTAACCGATGAAACGACCTCCCTCCTGCAACCTCATGTGCGTGAAGATATTAACCTGTTATTCCCTGCCTCTGCCGACCCCTCCTCTCACGAGCCCGTTAAGGATTCGGTCTCTTCGCGTCGGCCGTCTGGCATTACGTCGTCACGGTGTAGTAAGGTGGAAACGTGGATGGATCCCGGGCCGTCAATAATCCTAAATTATCGCGGCGATACCCGTGGGAGGAGGAGGAGGAGGAGGAGGGGGAGGAGAGGGTAGAGGTCGAAGGCTCATCAATATTTGATTGTCGAGTGAAAAGTTACAAGCGTCTCTCACGAGCGAATTTGTATCCTGAGCTGCTTCGGTCGATCAGTGGGGCCGAGTTACATCGGGTCTGTCTGTCTGTAATGCAAGCGGCGGACCGCCGCATCCGCGCTGAAGAGGCTAATTAATTACGGAAATGATATGGCGCGGTATGGAGCTCGAAAGAAAATGCAAACAATAGGGGCGCACGTCAAGTGCTGTCCCACTTATCGGCGAAGAATTATGTCTGTGTAAATAGGGCAGTCGCTGTGCTTCCGCTACATTTGAGTTTACCATCCGCGTTCTGCGTCGATTCAATTATCGTCGGGAGGGAGAGAGACAGTAACATCGCTTGAAACTGCAGCACGATAAATCCCCGTTCTTCGCGAGCGCGAAACAATCAACGGAACCTTCATAGTTCGGCGCTTTGGCGCAGCGTCGCCGTACCACGATTTTCGTTCCAAGTTTCTTCTTCTTATCACCGCGTCCGGAGAGCAGCGGATAATATCGGCTAATACCAGATAATAGTGCTGATTTCGCGCTCATCGCGTCAAGTTGCAAACACGACCTCGCGAGACCGAGAAAGATATTAATCCAAGGAGATATCGCTTCCGCTCGTGCGATGTTTTCCACTGTGCTATCTCCCACTGTATGTGTGTGTGTGTGTGTGTGTGTTGAATTTTAACCGCAACGTGAATGTAATCCACATTGGGCCCCGAGAGTAGACTGCAACTTTTCTTACGCAATTTTCCGAGCTTCCATGGAACGGCGCGGCACAGAAACCGCACGCGTAATTCCATTCGCGAGATATGAGAGTTTCACATATTTATAACGTCGGCTATATTTGTTGCGGTCTTTAAGATAAGCGCGCAAATGACGTCCGCGCATGGCGCAACAACGGCAAAAGTTTTCTTCCCGGCGCGAGATGAATTCTTAAACGCGCGCGCGGCACTCGCCGCTGCTTCTAACGTTGACGTAGCCGTAGAGGCGAGGGTGCGCCAAAGGGGTATCTATATTTACGGCTCACCCGTTCGGGTGTAAATTAACCCTTTCACTCTCCAACCTTTGCTTATTAAAGGAGATTTCTCATTAGCTGAATCCGCGTGATTCCACGAGGTGTTTTACATCTCTCCTTTCTCGCGATCTTTTCCTCTCCTTTTTACGAATATTTCGATGGACCGATTTTATCGTCGAGGCGAACTATGTCTCAGTAACGTAAACAAAAAAAAACCCTATATCGGCGATAAAGAAAGAATACGGTGGAAAATTCAAAATCGATCATTAACTCATTAATGCTGGCTGCGACAGAAATTTCGTGTTGATTTCAATATTATGAATTTTTATGAAAATGCTCGAAAATTTTAATCCAAAGTATATTACTAGGGGTTTTCGAGGTCGCTCTTTCCGAATTCTCTGCGAGAATCATCAAGAAATGAGTGTTTGTATTGATTTGTAACGGTTTTTTTTTCAAAAAATGCGATTTTTTCTCGTCAATTTTTTTCTAAATCATGGATTTCATCTTGATAAAAATGTTGAATATTACCGAAAAGTACTCCAATCGTATTCTCAAGGCTTGTAATTTCAAAAATACGTATCTGGACGTAAAATTTTCTGTACTTTTGAAACCTGAAATAAAAAATATAAGTTTTGCACCAAAAAATCAACGTTGGGCCCCGTTAAGCCCAGAAAATACATCGGACCCAAATTTGGGGCCTACCACGTGAAAGAACTCGATCAACAGGACAACTTTTATTTCGGATAATTTTTCATAAAAATGCATAACGAGTTATTCGACCGAGTTCCCAAGGATCCGGCATTATCTATGGTGATACATATATATGATCGCCATATTGAAATTACTAAATTGCAAAAAATTTCAGAACAACATATATTTTACGTACAAGTCTCGAGGACACGATTAGAATACTTTTCAGTAATATTCAACATTTTTATCAAGATGAAACCCATGATTTAAAAAAAATTGACGAGAAAAAATCGCATTTTTTGAAAGAAAACCGTTACAAATCAATACAAACTCATTTTTTATGATTCTCGCAGCGGATTCGGAAAGAGCGACCTAGAAAACCCCTATTAATGTACTTTGGATTAAAATTTTCGAGCATTTTCATGAAAATTCATAACATTGAAATCAACGCGAAATTTCTGTTCTAGCCGGTATTAATGGGTTAATGTTTGTAATTATTAAAGAAATTGGTAATTATTTACTTTACGGAAGTCAGCGCACTAATCATATCGACCTTGACATATGTTATTGGAGGAATCATTTTACTAAATAACCTATTGTAGGTTTCAAGCGTCGCTCATTGTTTGTTAAAAAGTTATAAAAAAAGAAATTTCATAAATAAATACTCTTATTTGTTCGATACATTAAAAGATATTAAACAGTACATATGAGTGGGGGAGCTCCACTGCTACCCGGAAAAGCCTAACCTAACGCAATCTAACCTAATCCAACTTATATCTTGCATATAGTTAAACGTTGTGGGTTTTTACGGGATTTTTTCAACAACGTTCAACCATATGCAAAGTTATATAAGTTGGATTAGGTTAAGTTAGGTCTTTTTCGGGATGAAGTTTTTCGGGATGAGGAGCTCTGGCCCTTCCACTACACCTTCCCCGAGAAAAATCAAATCTAACCTAGCCTAACCCTAATCTAAACCAGCCTATATAACTTTACATATAATTGAACGTTGTGAGTTTTAAGGGAATCTTTTCAACAATGTTCAGCCATATGCCAAGATGTATGAATTGGATTAAATTAGGTTAGACTAGATTTTTTCCGGAATATTTGTTAATATACATTGCGTTATAAAAAATAGGCTCTATTTATAAAACCTATTCTGTTTATAACTTTTTAATAACCAATCATCGGCGACTAAAACCTTTCAAAAATTACTCCACAAGTCCTCAAGTATCAAGATTATGTGATCATTGGAGCTGACTGCCCTAAACTAAATCATCACACTCCTTCTCATTTCCTCCTCGGGACTTGGAGTATATTGATGTATCTTCACGTCCGCGTAAATTGTTCCCGCGTCACGAAAGACTTGCTTTCCGTTCGATACCTGCCTTCTTCCACGCGAAAATGTCTTATTCCTCTTAAAACTCACATTTGATCACGTTGCCGATGGTCGGAGGCGTATCTGGTGTGTCGATCCTCTGAAATGCCATAGATGCCAGCTACCGCGGCCATACCTTAGTCTCCACCAGCGCCAGCAATCTCGAGGGCCTGATCAGGCTCATAATCTTCCCTGCTAGAGCGCTGCTACGAGCGCCGCGGATTCCCATCCAGCGTCATCGTGCGCCGTGGAGTGCCTCGATTGCGTGGACGCTTCTATTTTCAGGCCGGATTTCTGACCGAGCGCTCGCCCGTTTCGCTCTTGACGCGGCGAACAACACGCGCGCTTCCATAAGCGGACGAGTCCACCTTTCTCCCGATTTCGCTCTACCTAGATCGCCCTAAACTCGGAGAATCGTGCTGATCGAGTCTCAGGACGTGGTCTCGATACTCTGGAAATTATCGGCTCGTGCTAGACAACCGCCGCGACGGAAAACGTCACCCTTTACCCGCCTTTGGCATCCACAAGCAATTTTTCCGAGCAAAAGTCTTGTTATTCCGATCAATTCGAAAATTTAGAGAACCTAACGGGAGAAGAGAGCGAAAGAGAGACAGAAAGAAAGAGGGAAAAAAAGAGAGAGAATGTGAGAGGGGGGAGGGGTTATATGTACGCAGAATAGAATCGGAAATCTTACATTTGTTTGCCCGTCCGTTCGAGCGTGGCGACATGTCGGCGGCATAATCGCGAGGTCAATTTACACGCGTTGAACATACTCGAGGTCATTTTGTCAAAGTTCATCGCTAAACTTTACTTTAATTGCAAGCTTCGGAAGTTTATATCTGAGCTCTGACACGACCTGTCTATAAGCAGCGGAGACGGAGACGGAGAGAAAAGCGAAACATCGCGCTGCCTGCTGCGCGAGGTTATCGCGGTCTCTTTTCATTTTTCCTCTCTTTTTTCCGAATATTATGCGTGTATGTGTCGAGCAAACAGAACAGATGGTTTTGCACGCCGCGTTGTGTGCTATAAGAGAAATAGAATATAAATGAAATATGAGGGGAAGCGCGTTGCGCTTTGCGTTACTCTCTTCATGGAATAATTCGCGGCAGTCATCGTGAATTAAAAATTCAGTCTGGACTCCGATACCGACCGAAATATGCTATCCAATTTTTCCATAGACCCCCTCTTCCCTTCTCCCCTCCCGCCCCCTCTCTCTTTCTCTCTCTCTCTCTCTCTCTCTCTCTCTCTCTCTCTCTCTCTCTCTCTCTCTCTCTCTCTCTCTCTCTCTCTCTGTCTATCCACCCATCTATCTATCTATCTATCTCTCTCTCTCTATCTCGCTGTTCCATTTTTCGCAGAAACCAATTGTGAGCACGCAGTGTCAATATGAAAGCGACAGGAAACCGAACGCAAATGGATTCGCAACTCGGACACACTATTTGGCGCGGTTTTACGATGCCACTTGCTTCTCTCCACGGCGACAACGTGCTGCTAGCTTTCATCGACCGACTTCGGTCACGGAAGCTCGCTGCGCTACACTCGATACGGTATCACGACAAAATTTCACTTCGCTATCTAAATAATTTCCCCCGTTCTGCTCCCTCCCTCCCTCCCTCCCTCCCTCCGCGCCGCACCTGCCGGTTGCGTAAAATATTTTCGAGCGTTGCGGGGAAACACAATTCGCTATTTCGCGCTATTGTCCCTTCGATTCCGCGAAGGCGCAGCGAAACGAGGTGTAGCTGGGCCCCGAGACGGGGCTCATGCGGGTGCACCGCTTGTGCACCGTCGATAAATTCGTCGTCCCGTATATTCGACTGCGTTTCCGACGTGGCAGTGTGTTGATGTCGCGTACGACGAAACATCAAACGACGGACGAAAATTAATCATACGAGCGTTGAAATAACAAACCAATGCCGGCGCCGCGCGGAATAGCGGCGCGCAGCTGGCGCGCGTTAGCCAGCACGGGCGCAGGCAGCCGGACACTTAACGATTAAAACAACTCTGGCCGTAGGTACAACGGCACGTAAGTTATGCCATTGTGCGTCCATACATACGTGGTTCGATCGGCCGTGACACGTTTTCGACGTCGACGCGCGCTCGCTCGCACCCGCGGAAAATGTAAAGTCGCGACGTCGGCGTCGCGCGACTGATTGACGGCGAAATTACAACCGACGACCTCGGTCAGCGCGAAGCAACACACAAGTCTTCCTCCCTCCTTCACTTTCCTTAGTCCGCGAAAGGAGATCACGTGTGCTACCTCGAGGATACACCAATCGCAACAACCGAGGAAGAGGACCACCACCCTCTCGTCCACTTCGCAACTTCCTTCACATGTCACAAATATGGGAGGAGGAAACCAATCGCTCGTCCATCAGCAGATATTACGTTCCAGTCAATCAGTTCACTGATAACCACTCATATGCGAGCGAAAGAAGATGCGCCACAACTAGTAATGACTTATATACAAGCATTGTGAATAGTCAATTTTTCAACGGGTCTGCATCAAACTTGATACACCCATGTCTTTTGGGTCACTGCCTATGAATCCGGAATCAAACTCAAAAATATTCATAACGGCGGATAAAAAGTGGTGGCGCTTAAATATTCAATCTTGTCAATTTTTGAAGAATATTTATTAATATTGATATTCCCATTTGGATTTGCATGAAATTTTGTTTGTAGACAATTTTTCAGATCGCTGGTGACGAAGTTTCAAAATTCGTAATGGCAGATCCAAGTGACCAATTTTGTTAGTCCATTAAGGAGAAGATCATACTCGATATGTTCGTGTTTTTTAAGTTGCTGGTGATAAATCCAGTCGAAATTGCGAAACATAAAATGACAGATTCAATATGACGACTTCTAGTGACTATTCTATTACAGATAGTTTTACCTCCATTATTAGCGAGTGAAATATGTTGAAGGAAAATACTTCTTTGCCGAATAGCTTTAGGTGGGAAGCTCGAATTATGACAGTCATTATCCGCAACCAAAATACATATCGAGTTTGATGCGTATCCGTAAGGAAATATCAAAGTTAGTCACTTGAAACCGCCATTTTGAATTTCGAAATTTCGACCTTGGACCTAGTCAACATCCAACAGCGATCCCAAAGAAACCCTTGCAGATAAGCTTTCGTGTAGAATATGAAGTTATTCGTTTTTACTGGTTTTGGCGCGAAACGTTGGATTCGAGTCTGCCAGTGAACTGGTTAAATCGAATGCTTGTTACTTATCACTTTTTTTTCCGGCTATTTGATGCTCCAATAAGCACAAATAGATAATATCATACGCAGGATATTCAATGTAACGATCCGTACGATTTTTTAAACTCTTTCGACTATTTGGAGAAAAGGTTGCAAGGTGAATGTTCATTTGCTTCATATAGACGCTGCAACGTGCGATGAAAAACTTTAAAAAGAAAATGTTCTTCACAAAGAATCAAAGTCATCCTAAATTCTTTTGTTGGCAGTACGCAATCTTTTTATATAATATTATAGAGGACTTTAAGACGAATTCGATGCACTATAAGAAATCTAACTTTTATTAACGGCAACCTAAAAACAACAGAAAAACTCTAATTTATGAAATGGTGCAAAAATTAATATCTGGTATGATATACAAAGTCGTTATTTCATTGAATCGTACTTTTGCGAAGGAAACTTAACATCACATCGATATCTTCACTTTTTTGATATGCAAGCGCCAATGCAAAATATTATCGATATAGAGAACATATATTTCCAACGAGACGATCCGGTCCAGTCCGTGATGCATGGATATTTTAAAATTACCTTCAGTAAACTTTTGGGAATCGTATTATAAGTACATGTAGACCAATCCGATGACTGGCTCACTGACTTTCACTAGAAATTTATTCCCGATGGAATTTTCTTATGGGCATATCTGCAAGCTCTTGTATATCACAAACACTAATTAATATTGTTCAAGATCTTGGAGAAAAAATAATTACAACTTGTAACTTTGGATTCAAATAATACAATAACTGTTACACACAGTAATCTGTTTAAAGAAAAAGTAGAACTTTGTGTTGCAAAAGGAGACAAACAATTTGAACACTAGCTTCCATAAGTTAAAATTTTTCTCTCGTTTTTATACTCTTAATAATAAAAATGACATTTCTCCTATATATTCATTGAATTCGTCTTAAAGACCTCCATACTGCCGTGTAAAAAAGATTGCACAGTGGCATTTTAAAAATTCAAGATGACCTTGAGTTTTTTATGGAGAAAATCTTTCTTTTCCAATTTTTTTATGGCAAGTAGCCTGTATGAAGCAGATGAACGTTCACCTTATGATCTTTTCTTTAAACCGTCGGAATTAAAAAATGGTGCGGGCCGTTACGCTGGACATCCTGTGTATGGAATTATGAAAAATTGCATATGTGATTAATCAGATCAATCTGAGAAGAAAAGTGCCAAGTCCCAAGTACATTTTACAAAAATCGCAGTTATTAATGATTGAAAATGACCACATCCAGAGGCTTTTTTAATTGATAACTTGAACATTTGCATGTTTATTTGCGAAACAGTAAAGGACTTTTTCGTTCAAATGACGGCTATTGTGGCTAGCGATAGGTTCAAAGTTCAATATACTTACATCTGTCACTAGACCGTCAATAGCCGTCATATAATTGTAGGTTAGGTCATTCTGAACAAAAAAGTCTTTTACCATTTTGCCAATAAGAACGCAAATTTTCAAGTTATCAATTAAAGAAGCGGTCGTTTTCGATCATTAATGACTTAATAACTAATGCAATTTTGCAATACGGTACTTGACTTTTCTTTTCAGTTTGACCTGATTAATCTTCACAATTTTTCTAAAAGATCCCAGACACCCTGTATATATGTTTCATTATAACAAATTTCATATTGCAAATGTCCAATATTCTGGCGCGCGGTATTTACAGCGGGACCGAATGTGGAAATATTACGCGTGTGTTACAGACATAGACATTTATATTTGCAAGGAAAATTGATTTGTATCCCTGAAATTTGTTACGACCATTTGCACTATCAATAAGGTACGTATCGGGGAGCTAAAAGAAGAACGGTTGTTCATCGTGTGGGTGTGATGGCGGGGAGAGAAGATTCATCGAAACTCGGCGATCGTCGATATCGTGCGTTGTAACGGAGGAGAGCGAGCTAACACACGCGCGAATTTCGATACGTTCTACGTGGGAAGACAAATTACGCACGAGTGCGGCAAAGTGAATTAACCGCATCTCGCGATTGGCCGACGGCGCGTTACGCCGCGTCGTGCTAATTCGCGCACGACAATGAATCTGACAATGCGCGTTACAACTGCACGCTCGCACGTGCGAATTAATTTACGAGCAACACAGACGGCCCGGCACTTTTTTCCATCCCGACGCACGGAAATACCACGATTATGCGTCCGTGTGCGTCGTCGTGATTTGCGCGTCAATCGATGAAACGAGCTGTCTCCCTCTCGACCGCGAATCCCTGTCACGGATAGTCAATGAATAAGTTAACGTCGGACGAAAGTTTCACTTCCACCTCCGTCCTCGCAACGATCACACGAGGCGAACGTAAAGAGCGATTCCTCATTGAGAAAATTTCAAATTTATTCCTAAGAAGAAGTGGAAGAAACCAGAAGAGCGGGAGGATAAGGAGATAGAGAGCGAGAGAGAAGGAGGAGGAGAGAATGAGAGAGAGAGAGAGAGAGAGAGAGAGAGAGGAGAAAAAAGAAGAAAGAGGGAAGAGAAAAGAGGGGTGCAAAAGAGAAAGTCCGAGAGAAGAGGAAGGAAAAGAGAAGGAAAAGACAGGAAGACACAGAAGAAGAGGAAGAGAAAAAAGGCAGGAAGAGAGGTAGAGAGAAGGAGGGGAAGGAGACGAGGAGAAGGGGAAGAGAGGGTGAAGAGGAGAGAAGGGAAATGTGATAGAGGGAGAAGAGAGGGGAGAAAAGAAACAGAAAGGAGAAGAGAGAGTGTCCGAGAGGAAAAAAGCAAAAGAGAGAGGGGAGGAAAGAGGGAAGGAAAAGAGGGGGTGATTAAACGAGAGATCACGAGAGATCAAAAACAAAAGCACGAGTTTCCTTCCATTGGCTCAGTCGGAGGCGCCAAATCGCGGACATTGCCGCCGTTACGCGGTGAGTTACACGTCCGTTTACAGTAGATTCGTATCCGATAATAAAAACATGAGGTGAGCGGCCGAATTTAAGAACGCGGCGTGTCGCGTGACCGCGATACGATTTATCGACCGATAAAGCTCGCATGAAATCGCGCTCGCTCCGCTCAGATCGTACTCCAGCAGGCGCCCGCCGTTTTAATTAGCGCGCAAAGCGCGACCGATTAAACCGGCGCGGTACGCGCGGCCGTATCGAGCATCGTAGTCGGCGATAAAACGTGGACGTTTCACGCACGAGAAACGTCGTGCGTGATGTAAGCCGCTTACGAGGGTGGCCGTCCCGAGCGCGCGTATCTTTATCTCGCGACACGGCGCTTTCCTCCCCGTCTCGGCTTTTCTCACGCGGAACGACAGATCCGCGCGCGCGCGCGCGCTGCATAATTGCTGATGGATGCCTGGGCCGGGTTACGTGCAACATTTTTCGCCGTTCTTTCGTCTCTCCCGCTCGCAATGCCGCTCGAGGACACACACGTCTACGATGGCGCACGGTGCGGCAGTCCTGTTCGTGTTCCACCATCGAGAGATCGATAATCCGTCGTGATCAACGAGCGCAAACCTTTGCCGGAGACAATATAATTCACGATCACTGTTACCCTCCCCCTGCCGGCAGCCACGACGCACGTCGGACGGCATTTCCGTGCACGATTCACTCGCGGGAATCTTTTATCATTTGATCTACCTCAAGTATGCGCCAGGGAAGAGCGGCGATCCCGCGGGATTCTTCCTTCTTCCCTTCAAACGCACCCCCGATCACGGTCACTTAACGAGCTTGACATGACGCACGACTCGACACGGCACTCGACTCGAGAACTGCGCTCACAACAGTTTCTCACGGCGCGCATTTTAACCCGTTTTCGCCCGAATCGCTCATCCTCCTCTGCAGCAGAGGTGCGCGGTAACGGGGAGAATTCAAGCTGGCGAATTTCTCCTCGGATAAGCGAGAATCTCTCTATGATTTTCTCTCCGCAGCTCGGCTTTACACGGCTCACGTTAGTAGCTCGGTGTTAATATCGCTTCCGCTTGCTCACTTGAGATCACCGCGCCGGCTAATCCGATGGAGATTTTACTCTACGATACCGTTACCGAGCATGTCAAGAAAGCACTCGAAAAGAGACACGAGAGCGTGAGAGCTTCAACGAGAAGGAGGGAGGAGAAGAGAGAGAGAGAGAGAGAGAGAGAGAGAGAGAGAGAGAGAGAGAGAGAGAGAGAGAGAGAGAGAGAGAGAGAGAGAGAGAGAGACAAACGCGAGGTGAAAACGGGTTAATCACGGCGGCGGAAGAGCCAGTCCAGCCCCCGTCGCGAACGCACCGCAGTCGATGACTATCGCAACGATACTCGCGGAGGGTGGCGAGAGAAGAGAGACACGACCGGCCGGCAGCGTGGCTGTCTTGGTTTGCGGAAGGCGCGTGCTGCGTCCTTCCGAGTCCACCCTGGTGCTTTCCACCACCGCGACACGATCGCCCCCACTAAGCGACCCCCCGCATCCCGAACGTCACTTCTACCCTTTGGAGACGACCCTCGGGGCACCCCTCGCATCGCCGGCTCGATACTCCTTCCGCACTCGTGCACCGAAGACGATCAAGTGCATCCACCGCTTCCCGAGGGAAGCCAGGGACGGAAGAAAGGGCTCGGGCGCAGGGGCTGAAGGACGCTCGTGTGTACACGTCGACCGGAAGCGACGCCACGACGCGAGTCGCGAGTCCGCCAGGTAAATTGTTCGCCGATCCGATAGCCGCGCGCGCGCATAAGTACGCCGCAAATCCTGAAGCACTGGAGGCACCCGAGGTCTTCTCAGCCATAGCCCGCGCTTTCTTCCAGAGTGTCGCGTCGTTCAAAGCCGATCGCGATTGCTTTACATCGCGAGCAACAGCCACGAGGCTGGACGCACTGTCGTCGCCAGTGAAAAACGGGGAAATCGATCGGCGCGTCGCTTGCGAAAAATGATGACACTGTGAAGAAGAGAAGAGACCGGGCAGGATGAATGGGGGGAAATTCGCGGAGTGGTCTGAGAACGCGCTAGTCTCGCGCGGCCGGGATTGTTATTGATACAAGTAAATTTAGTCTCGACTGTATATATTTTTCCATCGTCTATTAATATCGGCCGATATCGATAGCCCGACTATAACTTCACCGAGGTCTGACTCTTACAAACTTAATGCGTGCTATATAGCGAGCGTACTGATCAAACCAGATGCGACGTGTCTATAACGATTTCTTTTTTTCAACTCTAATTCTCTCTCCCTCGCTCTGAACGGCTCCCCATGAGAGCCTGAAACGTCCCAACTCTCGGAAACGAGCGAGCACAAGGACAAGCGCAGTGCAAATAATAATAACATCCTGACGCGTGGTATCGCATAAAGTCAGAAGTGCTGGTAAATTCGCCGTCTGAGCGAAGCATTTACACCGTCGGCAAAGGTCAGCATCGCTTTGCGCGGATCATAGAAAGTCGACGTTCACTCTATTACAGGGGCCGTATAATCTCGAATCTCCCGTCGCTCACCCCATTGAACACTCGCTGTCGGCTAATAATAGTTTAATATAAAATCCAAGGGCAAATAAGTACACCTATACGTGGGCGAGTTACGGTCAAAGGTTAGTCTTCTGCTTCCGAGTGACATGACGAGCAGATTCCGTTCCCTCGTGAAATCACACCCCCTCCCCCTCCTCCCCCCCGATATACATACGCGAGAGAAATATCCCATTGGCAATCCGCCGCTGCTTTCGCTCCTTGCCACTAAATTGCTACCATTTTTACACGAGAGAGAGAGAGAGAGAGAGAAAGAGATAGAGAAGGAGAGAAAAAGAAGACAGAGCACTCGGCAGTATCGACGTTGGCACGCCGCAATATTACGATTTATCGCGACCACCTGCGCCGTAATGAACGCCATCATCTGGCCCGAGCGCGGAATTAGACCGCTAAAAGACGCAATACGCATCGAGTGGTGCCTCTATTGATCAACAATACGACCACTGGCGCAAATTCGGCCGCGGGACCGAGCTGCTAACGTCGCGGCGCAGCGCGTCACGTCGCGTCGCGTCGCGTCGCGTCGCGTCGCGTTGCGTCGCGTCGCGTGGATGTGTGCTAGTTGTTGGGCGGTCGAAGGGTGAACGCGGAAATGCGAATAGCAGGCATCTCCAGCAGCTCGCGCGTAAGTCCATTAGCAATAAGCATCGACGTTAATTAGACTTCCGCGATGAGTCGGTGGCGCGCACGCGCGCTCGCGCATAAACCGGCCGCGTTCGGCGAACGTGTGAGCTTCTACGGCGCTACGTTGGAGATTTATGAGCGACATTGTCCGCAAAATTAAATTAGCGAGGTGTATTAACGACTTAGACTGGATACAGCTGGGTGCAAACTGGGTTAAAATACGGGATAGCGCGAGTCGCGCGTATATAATAGTAACGAAATTTCTATAAATAAATACATATTTCTCTGGCTGGTTGTCTTACTTTCTTCAGTCGCGAAAGGCTGGGCGAAGTGGAGGATGTTTCCTCGCAAGATCGGGCGGGTTTCCTTAAGTTTTGCCACTCGCCGCGAACGAATACGGCACGAGGGAAATACGTCGAATTACGCCCGTCGACGAGAATTTATCGCTTTACCGTGAAAGGAAATGGAACGAATGTACATATATACGTTTGCGCTCCGGAGAAAGCGCGTCGCTAGATCATCTCAGATTTCACACAAGTCAAGTCCGTTCGGATAGACACAGCGTATCGCGGTGCATGTTAACGTAAATTCGATTTCACGCTTAAGTAGTTATATTAGTGCACAGTCAGACGGTATACACTCCCGACGCGGCTTCCTGTACGCTCAAAGGATAAGCGAGTCGATCCCAAGCGCCAGGATGTGGAATAAATGCGCAATGTAAAATCGTTTTCACGGTCAAGTAGAGGCAGCCGCGTTCGGCCGGATCATTAAGAACTCGCCCCATCGGCGAAAAACATAAAAGCAATCGGGATATTTTATCCTTATGTCGCATACACACACACACACACACACGCACATAAATGCGCGCGTGCGTTCTATGCTGCAGGAGGAAAATGCCTAAAAACATAGAAAAATATCCAATAAACGCTTGAGTAACCATCCTGAATGAACATTCCGAGTAAGCATTCCGATTGTCGACGGACACTTGCCTGCGCCGCAGGCATTCGAAAAGTCGCTCGCCGTGCGGGCAGAAATCTCGCGACCAACAAGTAGTAACATAAATTCGATTTCACGAATAGTTAACTCGGTAAGTAGATACATAGATACGCAGACAGGCCGAGCGGATACGTCCGTGTGGAGATAGCCAATATAGATATCTCCGCAAGGCGCAAGACAAAGTAGCTACGTCCGTAAAAGGCCAGGCAAAGTAGATGTATACACACGCGGTCAGACAAAGTAGATATTTCCGCACGAGATCTCGGTTTAAAAAATGACTTCTAGCCAGTCGCGATGGACGAATACACGGAGGAATCACGCTTGTTCACGCGAAATTTATCGCTTTGCTGTCGAAGAGGATGAGCGAAGGGGATGGGCCGCGGAAGTTGCAAAATGACCGGCCGGTCATTTTATCCTTATGTCGCATACACACACACACACATACACACACATATGCGCGTGTGCAATTCCCCTTCGCTCCATGTTGGAGGAGAAAAATACCTAAAAACATATGCCTAAAGAATGTCTAGAAACGTAAGAATAAGAGGAGAATTGTATCTACACAAAAAGTCGAAACGGGCACGCCGCGTCAAAGGAACGTTGTACTCGAGATATCTTCTTTTTTCTTCAGCGCGCATTCGTTATTCTCGGCACGACCGATGCAAGCGTACGCAGCGGCATGTATCTTTTCGGATCAGGATACGTCGCGCCATCCGTCCGGGCGAAGGTCAGGATCTCCTACGTAGGATCGTCGATAATGCAGTTACCATGCAGCGCATACGTCGGATCGTTTATCGATTTCGGCACTCAGTGACCTATTTTCCAATCGAGCTTGAGGAGAACCTCGCTCTCTCGCTACCGCCCCTTATCCTTTATCTCTCTCACTCTCTCCGTCTCTCTCTCTCTCTCTCTCTCTCTCTCTCTCTCTCTCTCTCTCTCTCTCTCTCTCTCTCTCTCTCTCTCTCTCTCTCTCTCTCTCTCTCTCTCTCTCTCTCTCTCTCTCTCTCCGTCTCTCTCTCTCTCTCTCTCTCTCTCTCTCTCTCTCTCTCTCTCTCTCTCTATCTCTTTCTCTCATAAGGACACGAACGCGTCGTTTTCGGCGAGGACGCCCGTTTAGATTCCTCCGAAAGGGGTGACTCAGTGGCGCCTTTTTGGCGTCGCGCACCCCGACGAGTCGACGCGGATAACATCAACACTCGTTCGCAATTGTTACCGCTTTCACTACGCGAAAGTCATTCTGCGAAAACGCAGGGAAGAGAAATGAAGCGCGTGAGAATGAAGAATTATGGTCGGTCCGGCAGAAAACATTTGGAAAACACGAGAAAATCAATTCAACCCATCGACATGAGAATATCTGGGCGAAGTATATACACTGTTCAAAAGAATTATGGCATAGATAATTTATTGCCGAAAATTGGCCAACTTTGACTGGCGATTACTTCGCGAAAATTTATTGTATTATAGACTAATGATTTTTTTTTCAAAATGAAGCTTAAAATCTCTACTTTAAGAATGTATCTCCATTTTTTGCATGCGATGCACCCCTACCCCTATAACCCCTGACACCTGAGGATGTTTGGTATATTGAAAATTGCAAAGTCTGACGGAATGCACGGACGTGGACAATTTTTTTTCAGAGACGCCATTTGCATCGTCATTAAGTTCAAATCTTTCCCTTCAATTTGAAAGAAAAATTGAGTCGCTACAATTTTTTCTCGCAAAGTTGCAGCCCTTCAAAAATATCGTTGCTTTTGGCCTTCAGGTCAAGTGTGCACGCGTGTGTGTGTGTGTGTGTGTGTGTGTGTGTGTCCGTGACAGAAGAGATAAGGACCCCGTGGTTCGTCACTTCCATAGTCAATAATTACTGCACACTTGGCCCGAAGGCCAAAAACAACGATATTTTTGAAGGGCTGTAACTTTGCGAAAAAAAATTGTAGCGACTCCATTTTTCTTTCAAATTGAAGGGGAAGATTTGAACTTGATGGCGATGCAAACGGCGTCTCCGAAAAAAAATTGTCCACATCCGTGCATTCTGTCAAACTTTGCAATTTTCAGTATACCAAACATGTCCTCAGGTGTCAGGGGTTATAGGGGTAGGGGTGTATCGTATGCAAAAAATGGAGATACATTCTTAAAGTAGAGACTTTAAGCTTCATTTTGAAAAAAAAATCATTAGTCTATAATATAATAAATTCTCGCGAAGTAATCGCCAGTCAAAGTAGGCCAATTTTCGGCAATAAATTATCTATGCCATAATTCTTTTGAGTAGTATATATTGTTAACTTCGAAGTATATATCAATTTGAGGCAAAAAGAAAGTTAACTCTTAAAAGTTATCATCAAAGAAAATCACGTTAATACTATCATACACTTACCCGCAAAAAAAAACGGGCCACTAAGTTTTAGTACAGTTTTCGAACATCTTTCAATAGCGATAACTCAGCCAAAAATCAACGTCTTTATTAAGCTGGCACAGCCTTTTCAGCACAATCGCATGGGACTAGCACAGAAATTTAGTGCTCTTTTGTTGCTAATTTGTTGCTCCATTCCCGATTTTGTTGCTCCAGCCGTTACGAAATAAACAGTGGCTGTGCTAGCTTAACATTAAAGTTAGCACAGCCCCTCGAAAAAAAAATAAAAAACGAAAAACGAACACATATTTTTAAACTACGATTTTGTTGCTAATTTATTGCTCTATTCCCGATTTTGTTGCTCCAGCCATTTCGAAAAAAAACAATGGCTATGCTAGCTTAACATTAAAGTTAGCACGGTCCCTCGAAAAAAAAATAAAAAACGAAAAACGAACACATAATTTTAAACTACGTTTTGTTGCTAATTTGTTGCTCTATTCCCGATTTTGTTGATCTAGCCATTTCGAAAAAAAAAGCAGTGCCGGGGGCCTATAGACGTATGCTAGCTACAAAAGTAAACTACCCGGAAAAATTTTATTGCCCACCCAATTTCGGTCTTAATATGTTGTCCGATTTTGTTGCTCTTAAGATATTCCAGTTTCAAATTTGTTGCTCGCGGTATGTGTTTAAACAATACCCAAGAACCCATATGTGTGTGCTGGCTACAAGAATAAACTATTCGAAAAAAATTTGTTGCTCGCCCAATTTCGGTCTCAGTATGTTGTCTGATTTTGTTGCGCTTAAGATATCCCAGATTCAAATTTGTTGCTCGCGGTATATGTTTAAACAACAGCCGAGGACTCATAGGGCTGTGCTGGCTACAAGAGTAAACTACTCGAAAAAAATTTGTTGCTCGCCCAATTTCGGTCTCAGTATGTTGCCTGATTTTGTTGCTCTTAAGATATTCCAGTTTCAAATTTGTTGTTCGCGGTATATGTTTAAATAATAGCCGAGAACCTATAGGTGTGTGCTGGCTACAAGAGTAAACTATTCGAAAAAAATTTGTTGCTCGCCCAATTCCGGTCTTAATATATTGTCCGATTTTGTTGCTCTTAAGATATCCCAGATTCAAATTTGTTGCTCGCGGTATATGTTAAACAATAGCCGAGAACCTATAGATATGTGCTGGGAATTGGAAATTGGGCAAGCAACAAATTTTTATCGAGTAGTTTACTCTTGTAGCCAACACACACCTATAGGTTCTCGACTATTGTTTAAACATATACCGCGAGCAACAAATTTAAAACTGGGATATCTTAAGAGCAACAAAATCAGACAACATATTAAGACCGGAATTGAGCGAGCAACAAATTTTATTCGAGTAGTTTACTCTTGTAGCCAGCACAGCCCTATAAGTCCTCGGCTGTTGTTTAAACATATACCGCGAGCAACAAATTTGAAACTGGAATATCTTAAGAGCAACAAAATCGGACAACATATTAAGACCGGAATTGGGCGAGCAACACATTTTTTTCGAGTAGTTTACTCTTGTAACCAGCACACACCTATAGGTTCTCGGCTATTGTTTAAACATATCCCGCGAGCAACAAATTTGAAACTGGGATTAAGAGCAACAAAATCAAGCAACATACTGAGACCGAAATTGGGCGGGCAACAAATTTTTTTCGATTAGTTTACTCTTGTAGCCAGCACAGCCCGATAAGTCCTCGGCTGTTGTTGAAACATATACCGCGAGCAACAAATTTGAATCTGGGATATCTTAAGAGCAACAAAATCGGACAACATATTAAGACCGGAATTGAGCGAGCAACAAATTTTATTCGAGTAGTTTACTCTTGTAGCCCGCATACACCTATGGGTTCTCGGGTATTGTTTAAAATAAACATATACCACGAGCAACAAATTTTAAACTGGGATATCTTAAGGCAATAAAATCAGGCAACATACTGAGACCGAAATTGGGCAAGTAACAAATTTTTTTCGAGTAGTTTATTCTTGTAGCCAGCACACACCTATGGGTTCTTGAGTATTGTTTAAACACATACCGCGAGCAACAAATTTGAAACTGGAATATCTTAAGAGCTAGCTAATAAGCTAGCATAGCAACTGTTTTCTTCGAAATGGCTGGAGCAACAAAATCGGGAATAGAGCAACAAATTAGCAGCAAAAGAGCACTAAATTTCTGTGCTAATCCCACGCGATTGTGTTGAAAGGGCTGTGCCAACTTAATAGACGTCAAAATCCATCATATTGAGATGAAACAAAGCTCAAATTAAAGCTTGGACATTTCTTGTCAACAACCAAAAACCTAAAAATGAATTATAATAAATGTTTTACAAAATGGCGGATGTTGAAGATAGACTTCGATTAATGGGAAAAAAAATTTGTTTTTTATCTTTTGCACTGCCCAGGAGAATCGATCCTGTGGTGCCAAAATGTATGCGGGTTACAGCTCATTTATTTCCTAACAAATTCATATTTTAGTCATTTTTCTACGATCTTTTTTTGATAAAGTTATGCTGTTTTGAAGAAAATGTTTTGAATGCGGATATGAATCCTATCGAGCATTTATGGGCAGCATGCTGAAACGAAGAATAAGGAAACATAATACTCAAACGTTAGCAGCACTTCGCAACGCTTTGCAAGAAAAATGGAACAATGTAAAAGAAGAAATCAGAAATTTGATTTGACAGTATACTCTCAACAAACAGAAAAATTGTTAAATACGAGAGGAAACAATATTATTAAACTTAAACACACACACGCGCGCGCGCACACGTACACGCACACATACACACACACACACACACACAGAGGATCAGATTCCTGCCATTTCACGCCGTTGATCTTGGGTAATGTTAAAAGCAGGACACACACACGCTTTCGTATGTACACGTACGCACTCACACGAGGTTTAAATCCGATTACCTACCACTACGTGGAACATCTTGATCGAAGTACATGTTAATTTCCTTTTTGAAAAAGTTCTCCACGACATTTTTATTCTAAATCGTAGACTTTACAAGAAAAGTTTGTCCATTTTCTTCAAAACGGCATAACTTTATCAAAAAAGGTCATAGAAAAATGATTAAAATATGGATTTGTTAGGAAATAAATGAGCTTTAAATCGCATAGATTTTTGTATCAGAGAACTGATTCCCCTAAACAGCGCAACAATTAAAAAACACATTTTTTTCGCATTAATTAAAGTCTACCTTCAACATCCGCCATTTTACAACATTTATTATAATTCACTTTTTAAGTTTTTGATTGTTGACAAGAAAGGTCCAAGCTTTAAGTTGAGCATCGTTTCATAACAATACGATGATTTTTGGCTGAGTTATCGCTATTCAAATATGTCATAAAATTGTGCTAAAGTTACTTTTAAAGATCCATTTTTTTGCGGGTGGATATAGGTAAAAATATTTCACCCCGACGGTATATATTTTTTTTATTTTTAAAATCAAAGAAATCAAACAAATGCAGTTAAATGTCTTATTATTATCAAATATTATATAGAAAGTAGAAACATTATTATTTGCGGTGATTACAGATGTTTTTTTAATGAGATTCAAACAAAGTTCGCATGGGATGAAATTTCATCTATGGTAGCCTTTAAAGGTTAAAGTACTTCGGGTCATTCGACTCGCCATCGTCCGGGTCACGTTACGTACGTGTTTTGTTTGTATAGTAACCGACATAATAGCCCTAACGTTTTGCGCAACCAAGTTATTAGGACTTTTTAA
The DNA here is from genome assembly GCF_003227715.2 of Harpegnathos saltator. Lineage (NCBI taxonomy): Eukaryota > Metazoa > Arthropoda > Insecta > Hymenoptera > Formicidae > Harpegnathos > Harpegnathos saltator. Next base: position 952,288 of record NW_020230360.1, read on the forward strand.
TGCAATATTGATTTATAATTTATCGATTATTCAAGGTAGAGGGAGCGGCACATTTGTCACAATGATGGCTTCATGTTAATGTCTAGAAGGAGATTCGTATGAATAGAAAATACTAATAACCTTGTGCTGAATGTTAAGGCTATTATGTCAGTCGCTGTACAAACAAAATAAGCCGAACGGTGGCGAACCGAGCCGAATGACCCAAAGTACCTTAACTTTCTCTCTTTTCTCTTACGGTTTGTACAATCCAGTACTAGTAACCTTATATTGCATGTTTGGGCTATCGTGCCCCTCCATGTACTCGGACTCCACAGAGTCCGGAACGCACACATTTTTCCCAAGAAAGTTCCAGAGCTCCAGATTGTTGCAATTAACACATTGGTGCTCGAATATTTAAAGTCCTAAGTATCCCTGTGGACCGAATATTTTTGGCAGACATTGCCGCTGTGATGTTTACAAGAGTATATTTAAAGGAAAAAACAAAGCAAAAGAAACAAAAGAATGTGTTAAACCAAGGTCACTATTGTCGCCAATGTGTTAAAAGACATTGCTTTACGATCACCACTGCTTGATGATAATCGATTACAGCAGAAATCAAAGTAATAATATGCAATATACATAAGTCTGATCCTTTATTACACACACACACTCTTTCTCTCTCTCTCTCTCTCTCTCTCAATCTCCCTCTCCCCTCTCCCTCCCTTCCTCCCTCCCTCTCTCTTTCTCTCCCCCTCTCCCTCTCTCCCATCTCCCTCTCTCCCACTCCCTCTTCCTCTCTCTCTTATCTGATAAATAACAATACAATGAAAATATTCTAATGTTTTGTTTGGATTCTACAGTTGTAACATCGGATGTCATATACATATATAGGGTGTCTGGGATCTTTTGAAAACGAAAAATTGTAAAGATTAATCAGATCAAACAGAGAAAAAAAGTCATATACCATTTTGCAAAAATTGCAATAGTTATTAATGATTGAAAATGATCATATCTAGAAGCTCTTTTAATTGATAACTTGAAAATTTGCCTACTATTTGCAAAATGGTAAAGGACTTTTTTGACGTGAGTATATATTGATGTGAGTATATATTGAACTTTGAATTCTGAATCTCTAACCTATCGCTAGGCACGATAGCTGCCATATAGTTGTAGATTGGGTCATTTTGAACAAATGCTCTACCATTTCGCAAATAAGTATGCAAATTTTCAGGTTATCAATTAAAAGAGTTTCTAAATGTGGTCATTTTCATTCATTAATAACTTAATAACTATTGCACAATGGTATTTTTGCAAAATGGTACATAACTTTTTCTTTCAGTTTGATCTGACTAATCTTCATAATTTTTTATATCTAAAAAATCCCAAACACCCTATATATCGTCATGTCGGTTCTTGTCATAGCCGATTATACCGCATCAGTAATGCCTCTCAATTGTGACAGCTTGGAACAACGCAATTACATTAGGAAGAACGTTTGCGAATCATTCTATAACGGAGTCTAAATCTTACAATATTGATAACTTGCAATAAATAGGCGTAGTAGATCTTTTTAAATACGCCGTTTTCAGTCGGTTGCAAATGTCACGGTTCCAGCGCGAGCTGGATATAAAGCCGAATAAAAATCCTAAGAAGCCGCGACAGAGAGAAACCTCAAGCACAATAACTTTCCCTAAGATCACCGCTAAGATGAGCATAGAGTACCTTGGCATCATATACAAAAACACAAAAACATAAACAATAAACAGATTAACCAATCATCGATCAATTTTTCTCTTTGCGACCCAAGAATAATTGACCGGTCATTTCGCTTACGTCCAACCGTTTACATTTTTTTACATATGCCTAATTAGACCTTCCCGTCGTAAAGAAAATGCTCCGTCCAAATATTCGACTCACGTCGATGTTGTTTGGTCCATGTTTGAACCTTTCATCTATCTGTGCATCATCGTGCACGTGAAACGAATTAATGCGGACATCGTTAATGCCATTGCATGTAGAAGAATTTTAATTGATAACTTGAAAACTTGCCTGCTTATTTGCAAAATGGTAAAAGACTTTTTATTCAGAATGACCTAACCTACAATTATATGACGGTTATTGTGTCTAGCAATAGATATGAGTATATGGTATATTGAATTTTGAACCCTGAATCTCTAACCTATCGCTAGGCACAATAGTTGCCATATAATTGTAGATTGGGTCACTCTGACCAAAAAATCCTCTACCATTTTGCAAATAAGTTGAAAAACCATAATCGTATCGTCGTGAAATCGTAAGGAAACTGACCAATCACAGTCAATTATTCCTCCAGCGCAAGGAGAATCGACTCTGATTGGCCAGTTCTTTCTTATAACCTCACAGTTATGGTTATGGATTTTCAAAGAGCTTCAAAGTATACCATACAGAAGATCCGCTCAAAGAGCGAGAGACATTCGACTAACCAACGAACGACGTCGGGATAATTCACGCGGTCGCGCGCCGCATGAGGGAGGTAATCGAAAGAAAGAAAAGTATGCATACAGCGACACACACAGCGCGAGACTCGATCGCTCGCTGAATTACTTTCGAAAGTTTCCAAAGCGCATGTGCAACACTGCAACTGCATCAGAGAGACCGCATACTCGCTTAAATAAGTTCGAGTTTCATTCCTGCCCTTTGCCCTCCGCTCCCCCCCCCCCGCCACGCTCCTGCTCCTCTCCCCTCACCCTCTCGTCATCGCCTCCTCCTGCTGCCCGCTCCCCGTCCTCGGCGATAATGGTCGATCTTCAAAGTCCTTCGGTTCGTCAAGGACCTCGGGACACCGAGCGAGTGGCGGATCGATCGCCGCGAGCGCGCGATCGACCAAACCGCATTGACCGAGGTTGTTGTCCCCCACCGTGAATATAACGTTTCGAGCACTGCATCCCTCCCTCCCTCCCTCCCTCCCCTCTCTCACTCTCTCTCTCTCTCTCTCTCTCTCTCGTCGGGACCTGGCCGCCTGTTGAAGTTGACTAATGTCTCGATACCGATGCACGCGCACATTCCGGCGTTGGCCCGCTTCGCATAAACATCGTCGTCGCTGCCGCAACAAACGATCGATCGATCGGAAGCGCCGGAGTCGCTCTCGGATAATGCAGTTACCCGGCCGGAACGGTAAATCAAATGCGGCGGATTGAGCGTCGGTTAAAACCAAGTCGCCGCGAGCAGCGATTAAAGGCACGACAGAGACGACGGGGTAATTATTACTCGGCGAGCAACACGCGGCCGCTCGAGCGAGCGCGGATGTTCGTTCCCGCGGATACTCGTTCTCGTACGGTTAATTGATTCGATATTGGGAGCCGTCGCTGTGCGCGCGGTATTATTTCCCGGCCGGAAAACGATACTCCGGCTCGGCGAACGAGCATAATATGAGCGCAAGCCGCGCGTTTGTTTGGGAGAAAGTTTAATTAACGCGCGATGCGAGCGAAGTTATAATAATCCTTAGAGAGCGCGCGCGCGCAGTGGGCGATCCGTCATTACAATAATTAGGATGGCCCACTTCGCGGCAAGCGACACGTGGGTGCTCGGATGCTTGAGCTGCCCCCCTCCCCCTCGGCAGATTGACGCGCTGCCCCGGGAAATGACGTGTAAATTGAATTTCATTGAGTCGCCGGGCGCACAACGCGATGCGGCAATTCGACCTCCCGGCGATCCCGATTCTTCACCGCGCCGCGAAACTCTGCCGCACAAAAACCGCCCCGATCATCTTCGCGCGCGGCTCGATACGCGCGAACTGTTGCACAACGAACGCACAAAGCGCCGGTCACTCTCCGATGAAAAGGAAAAGCTCGATAACGCGAACGAGGAACAAGAGACGGGCGGTTGGGGACGCAATTAGGGGAGCCGCTATTTATAGGACAACAATGTGGAGCTGCAGCCAAGAATTCCGCGTTAATACACTTTCGACGACGCACAGCGCGGAGTAATAACGCCCGCTTTCTCTCTCTCTCTCTCTCTCTCTCTCTCTCTCTTTCTCTCCCTCTCTCTTTCTCTCCGCGAGACTCCCATTCATTTCACGTGACAAATCAAGCGCACGGCCAAAGCAAACGCGACGATTTGCTGCGTGCACGCACACGTGGCAAATAGCTGGCAGTCCAGGATAAACATATCACGTAAACACGTTTAAGTGAAGAGAAACTCGTAAAACGTACATTTCGATGCACCTGGCTGCCATTATCGTCGCAGGATACGGCCAAGTTGTCAAAAGCAAGACGGAAAGGCGAATTTACGATCTCACGATGCCCGACGCGAAAAATTCGACCCTGTATCTGCTTGGAAAACGCTGAAACGGATGTCTGTCCCTGCATGTTGCATGTGTCTCGCAAAAAAGAACGTCAAATATCCTTCGAAGGAACGGAAATTGTGCATATGCTCTTTTTCATCATATAAGAATATAAGGGGGGAAGATTATATTCTTACATCATATAAGAATATAATCTTCATTTCCGAAGATGCACAGTGATTGACCAATCAGCGATTACCCCCAAATTCCTACAGGTTATATCAACCTGTCAGTGGTAATCTAACACGTGATGTAAGAATATAAAAATACACTCTTATACACATACAGCCGTATACGTTGCTCACAGGTTCCGGAATCGTTATGGTGATTTAGGAATCCCTACAAAAGATTCCTTAAATCCACCAGATCATTGAACTTGCACGCTGCTCCACGAAACTGCATGTATCTATCCGAGATATTACAAAAAATAAGTGAAATAATTCATGAAGAATTTGTGAAATTTCATAACGACTTTTTTAATAAACAAGATAAAATGTTTAATAGGTTAAAGAATATCGTTTATGCAAAATGTAATTATTGCTTGCCTAGAGAAGTTATCGCATGCTTAGGGCAGACCAGAACGTATGCATGTGCTTAAGAAGAATTAATAAAGATATTGCTCACAATATAATATATTGAAGAAAAAGCAAAAAAATTATACATATATAAAAAGTTTGTAATCAGGAAAACATATGTGCTAAATAAAACATCATGTTATATAGGATGTCCGAGATCTTTTGGAAACAAAAAATGGTAAAGATTAATCAGATCAAACTAAGGAGAAAAGTTATGTACCATTTTGCAAAAATAGTATCAAGTTATTAATGATTAAAAGTAATCACATCTAGAAGCTCCTTTAATTGATAACTTGAAAATTTGCAAAACACTTATTTGCAAAATGCTAAAGAACTCTTTTGTTCAGAATGATCTAATCTAAAATTATATGGCGGCTATTGTGCCTAACGACAGGTCCAAGATTCAGGGTTCAAAGTTCAATGTACTCATCTGTCGCTGTAGACACAATAGCTATAATATAATAATAACTATCATATAATTGTAGATTAGGTCATTCTGAATAAAAAAAGTCCTTCACCATTTTGCAAATAAGTAGATAAATTTTCAAGTTACCGACTAAAAGAGCCTCTAGATACGATCACTTTCAATCACTAATAACTTAATAACTATTGCGATTTTTGCAAAATGGTGCATGACTTTTCCTTTCAATTTGATCTGATTGACCTTCATCTGATTAATCTTTACAATTTTTCATTTCCAAAAGATCCCGGACACTCTGTATACAATGGATTCATTTTTAATTTCTTTATCATGTTTATACTTACATTTTTATACAATTACTTTCGTATAATTAATTACACGGCATTTTAGAGCGGTATTCATAGTCTAACATTTGTACTACATTTGAATTTCGCACAACTTTTGGGGGCAAAATTTCATCGGCTATTCTGCATTCGGCTAGCATTATGCGCAGTGATACAACTTGCATTCTTATCGTGCTCTTCCTGTTACAGAGACGTGCACGTTTTATTGGTTTCTGGTTTATGCTAACGCGACGTTCATTTTTCGCCCCGATTCGATTAATGGCGACCTATTCAGCGCATCGCGATACAAAGGCGCTCCTTAATTGCGCTTTTGTTTGGCGGCATATTAAGCGTGTATATTGAATATGCATGGCAGATGATCGTCTTGTGTGAGCACAATTTGACGAATTTAACTTGAACCAGTTTAGCCGCAGACGTCATGTTGCCTGATCGGCGAAACAGACGCGCGGCTGAAGAACGATAACCCGAGATAAAATAGAATGTATTTCACAGGCGAACGCCACTTCGTAGATACGAAATCGAAGATTTGAAGTATGCCAATATAACCGCAATCACAAGGCGAGGATATCGGGGTTAAAGAGCGGCAAATACCGAGAATGTAAGAGAGAATAGTCCAAGGATCCGATTCAAGGATATCGCTGTTCAAGGATCCGCAAGTCAAACGTATCGGAATACAGGGATCTGAAATTCAAGGATATCGGAAGTCGCGGCGAGCGAAAGCTGAAATTTTCCTGCATTCCAAGGTACTCCCCAAGGTGTGTGCGAAGGAAACCTCGAACCTCTTTTATTCGTTCACTTGTCCGCAAGAAGGATGCAGATTCTCCGTCCGAGACAAAATTTCACCCTTTGACGTAATCCCGCAGCTTAATTTCGCCGCGCTGTTTAACGGCTAATTCTTTGATCTCCTTTGTTCCACGCGACACGAAGTGGATTAATTCAACATAAAAATCGCGTGACGCTCGATGATAACCGGAAGATTGTTTATCACGTGACTTTTTGCGCCTCGCGTTGCACACACAGTGGCAGCGCGTAGGCAGGGCGGATCCCAAGGGTGTTGTGCCCCGCCCGCCGATACCGCGTCCACTAAAAACATATTTCAAAGCCCGCTTTATCAAAAGCAGGAAGTCGTAACGTAGCGTGAAATTATTTAGAGAGTCGTCCGCGCCGCGGGGGAATGCTCGTCTGCGCTCGTCTTCTTCAAATTTTCGCGCACAGCGCTGCTCTCAAATTCAACCGGGATACACTCCGAGTCTCATCGAGCGAGTTCCTCATTTCTCACTCCGAGCATCCTATTACGAGCAATTAACAGCGAGATCGAAGTCAGCGAGTAACAAGCACTCTCTCCGCCTTCTCATACGACCACATTCAATGCTAAATGCGCGCCAAGAATACGAGCCAAGAAGAGAAGCAATGGATGAGGAAGTACGAAGGCCGCAAGGGGGTAGAAATGGTAATAAGGGACTCAGGCTACTCGCACGGATGCACTATTGTGTCTGTATGTGTGTGTGTGTGTGTGTGTGTGTATGCGCGTATGCCATGTCTGTGTCGGGACACTATGATGGACTCACCCGCCAGCAACCAGGATCATCTGCATGTTGCATGGAGGCGGCCTCTTTGTCGCTTTTTCGCAGAGGGGGCAGTCCGGAGCGGTGAGTCCTCTAGTTTGGCATGCGGTGACAGAATAGAGCTATAGAGTAGGTAACTAGAGAGACAGACAACAGGGGAGAGGAAGGTCGCGACCCTGCTCGAGGCTCAAAGTCACGGGCGGATTCGATACGCTTCGCCAGTGCGCGAGCTTCGCGAGCAGCGGAAATTTCTTCGCCCTCGGGCGACGTCGAAAACATCGGCGCGTCTATCGGAGAAAGAGGGTCCTTCTTCGCCAGACCGATTTGGGGAATCGGAGTATTTCCTCGACCTAGGTCATACGTGCAATTTCGTCAGAGAGCACCCCGCTCTAACGTAACTCGCGGTTAATAATGATATTAATTGGAAACTACTTCGAGCAGAGCCGGGAGAAAAGAACAAGATGACTGACGAAGTAGTGAGAAGTTCAAAAAGTACTTTCTAGGACGATCTAGCGTAATAAAGAACGAAGGAAGAGAGTAGAGGTCGAAGTAATAGTAAGTCAAATAGAGTGAGAGAAGAAACGAAAGAAGTAGAGAGAGAGAGAGAGAGAGAGAGAGAGAGAGAGAGAGACAGAGAGAGACAGAGAGAGAGAGAGAGAGAGAGAGAGAGAGAGAGAGAGAGAGAGAGAGAGAGAGAATATACATATGTGTTGTAAACAGAGAGACCTGGAACTACCATTTGTAATTTTGGCAGCATATCTGCGCGATCGAGAGAGAGAGAGAGAGAGAGAGAGAGAGAGAGAAATTCTTTGAGAAAAAAGTCGAAATTTTTTCATCTTGCCGCACCTATCACGCGCTTCGCGCGCGCGTGTTAACTCTCTTGTGAGCAGTTTTTTCATCGACGAAGCACTTTCTGCGCACAAAACGCCGTCGAAAGAAACGTTGGCGAAGCAACAGTCGGAATTTTTGTGCAAATATAGCGAATAAAGCTGTCCCGTGGTGTTACTTTTGAAACGACGCCCGCTTCGACAGAATTTTAACCTGACTCAATTCGCGATTCGATCGTCCAGATATCTGACGTTCGACGCGAGCCATTTGCAATGGCGTCAGCGACGATTGCGTGTCTCTGTGCTCTTCGCCGCCTAATTTCAACATTGTCCTTCCGAGTTCCGACACGCTGCCAAAATTCTTCGTCGGTACTTCCAAATCTCCCTGCACCGAGGATGGCCCGCAACAGGATTCCAACTATATGGTCTCGGACTTATCTCAGCCCTGAAGTTCTATGAGCTACGAGTCGGATTACGCGGCGGCTACGTTAAGAGTTATTACGTTGCATTGTCGCGCTACTAATTACCTCTATAATCATGTTCTGAGTAAAAATGAAAAAATGCATATATACATACACGTCCATGTGTATGTGTGTGTGTGTGTGTGTGTGTGTGTGTGTGTGTGTGTGTGTGTGTGTGTGTACGGATGTATGTACGTACGCGTGTGTATGTATATAGCAGCCGTGTTATCGCAGACTGATTGCTCTATCGATTATTTCACCTGTAACTAGGAGATACATGGCGAGTAAAGGTAAATCTACCGGTAAGAACGCGCGACAGCTGTAGTCTCATGATACAGACACTCTGATTAGCGCGTATTTTTCCAGCGACAATGAGGGAGCCTCTCCGGCGAGTCGGAGAAGTCACTCAATTATTCCGAAACAATTTACTTTGTCTGACACACAAGCTCACCAGAGAAGCCCTCGGGTCGCAATAGCTCCCAGAGTAGCGTTATCTCTTACGTACTTCTCTCCTGTTACAGGACATCCTGTACACAGTATGTCCCAGAGCCAGCTCATTTCCTTTCAGCCGCAGACCCTCCGATTAATTCAAAGTTGACTTTTCGTCCGCGAGAGAACTCGGGCAGGACACGCAATTACGGCGCGAAAAGTTCGGCGGCGTAAATCAATAACTAAACACCGTCGCATCGCTCGCGCGAATCGCTTCTTCTTCTTCGTCGTCGTCGTCATCGTCGTCACGTCGAGCGGGCGATTCGCGCGAGCCTGGAGCGGAAGGTCTGAAAGGTGCTGGCGCAAATCTCAGCCGAGAGAACGGGTTGAGTCTCTCGGACTCACCGGAGGGGCCGTACGGCTAGCGGGAAGTGCAACAGTCTCGGGATATCCCGTGTATGTATACGTATATAACACTAGTAGAATTAGATAGATAGATTGAGAAGGAGAGAAAAGTACAGCGGCTAACTGGCGATGGCCCAGTAGATCGCCGTGGCGGTCCGCGCTATTGTACCTTCCCGCATGTTGTGTCTAACCACCACCGAAGCCCACGCACACGCACGTCGCCTTTAGAAGCTTTCCGGCGTGTGTTCACTTATTTGCGCTGGAGCGTTCACTGTCATCACCACGCACTGTCACACACCCGTCAGTCACGACGACGGCCGTGCCGCTGCCCGAGCGTTCCATCTCGCCCCGAGTCGCGACCCGGAAGAACCGCGAGATTATGCGCGAGCCTCTCCTCGCCTTTTCCCCACAAAAGACTTCCGTCTGCTGGCCGGCGACGACGATGACGGACGAGTAGGCAGACGGTCAAGTACGAAACAAAGCACGGAGATGCGACCGTCCGTCGTGTATTCACCCCGAATGATTCGCGCTGACGACCGACCTCGCTCGAGGGAGACACGGGGCCGGGAGAAGGCTTATTCAACGTTTAAGCGCCATTTAACAGTTTGATCTCCGACGAGTGAATCGCACGGTTTTTTCCGCTGCTTTAGCGCGAGGACGGAGAGAGAGAGGAGAGAGAGAGAGGAGAGAGAGAGAGAGAGAGAGAGAGAGAGTCCGGGTTGGAGGATGGCGGAGGGAGAGGGGGAAGGGGAGGGGAAGGGGGAGGGCAGAAAACGCTCCGTTTCGGTGATGTCACGCGACCGTGACGTAACGCGTAATGCCGCTTGGAAAATCCGTTCCGGAACGAGCTCAGACGAGTCCACCAACGTCGAGAGCACGAGTCTTCGGGGCTGTTTGATGTTTGCTTAATTGTTTCCAGTTTGACTGTTTTAACGAATGTCGCGTCAGAGTACCATTGAAGGCGACAAGTGCCGAGTCGATTCGTGTGAGTTTTTGTACGCCCGCGAGGAAGACCGTCCGGGAAGACGAAAAGAGACGAGGTCTTTCGGAGACTTGTAGGTCCACGCGATTGCTCGATCAATGATCTCACAAGGCCGTTCAATCTTGCCACCAGACGGGTCCACCTTCGCGACCACGCTTGCCCCGCTTATCCGCTCGGAGCGAACCTCGCGTCGTATCGGAGCGTGTTTGAGAACATGTCGAAGCGGCGGGCCCAACGAAAGAGACCACAATGCAGCGCAAGAAGAGACATTCAACGGAAGTGTGAGCTGCGGCGGAGCGAGTGGACAAATACGCAAGCTTCTTTGTGATTTTCTTGGTGACAGGCGGGTCCATGGCGTTCCATCATCGCTTACTAACCCAGTTTCCGCTTCCCTCGCAACGCGATCTCGATCTTTAAGCACGGGGAGAATCCTTCAAGCCGAAGATTACGAGCAGAGTACTCCCAAGTACAAAGTGAATAAAGCCGTAGGGTCTCTTTTCTTTCGCGATTCCTCGTAACCTCCAAACAAATCAAGCACGGTTCCGTCGATTTCTTCCTCCTCTCTTCGAGTATCAAGAGAAAAGTATCCGAAACCGGGATAATTAAACGACATACACAAAACGTAACTCTCGGATGATCCTGTGAAACGCGCGAGTCTTCGAGTCGCGACTGTCAAGTCAGGAAGCACATGCTCGGGCAGACTCACTGACGGGCTGAATTGGCAAGAGCCCTCAACCGTCAAGAATTAATTACTCTTGATTGCCTAAAGGCCCAAGTGTCGTATTGCATGACGAGCTTGGCGCGTCATCGCTATACACTATCGTACTCGAAGGGAGCGCGACAACGGAGACACAACAACGGAACCTTGCTCATCGTCCCCGCCGTCAGGCGGGTCCATCAGTCCATTCGGATCGCGTTCACGGGCCCGTCTAGGATCATAGATCCGCCAGCAGCTCGTTCGAACCACGGTGGATCAGCAGATTGGTGGACACCCGGCTCGCGTCTAGGGACCGAGGAACCTCGGAGCGGAGAACACGGGAGCGGATACGGGAGCGGAGCGAGGCTCGGCTAAGTCCAGAGCGAGATTTAAGCGCACTCGACACACTACAATAGCGGCGCACGATATGTTGTTCAGGTTCAGGTTCAGGTTACAGCTGGGTCCACTTCGACGACCACGTTGCTGGCGACTGCCTTGCGTAACCTTGTCGATCGCCAGAGCGGTGGATGCGTGCCTCCTGAAAGGGCACTGGGGAGAAGCAAGCGGGTGGAGGGAGGATTCCAATCCGACACGCGGCAAGAGGGGCCGGGGGTTGGACGGATCGCTTGGGGAGGGTGAGCAGACGATCACTGTCACAGGTCACTAGCGGAGTCAACGCGGAGTAGACTGGTCCACGAAGCGAGCACGTTTCGGCAGCGAGCCCGGTGGGTTTCTGAATCGCCGAGTGCTGCGTGTCGGGACGCCAGAAGCGGGCCGGGTAGGGACGGCGGGAAGAACGGGAGGAGGTACGCGACGAACAAGGAGAGACAGAGAGAGAAAGAGAGGGTGGAAAAGGGAGGAAAGATGGGGAAAGAGAGAGAGAGAGAGAGAGAGAGGGAGAGAGAGGGAGAAAAAGAAAGAGAGAGAGAGAGAGAGAGAGAGACACGACGCGACGCGCGTTTAGGCGGCAACTTCGAGAGCTTCGACGGAGACACTGCCGGCCCGAATGCCGTGGTTCAACTCGTGCGTGCTGTCCGCGAACGGTGTGCACGCAGGGTGAGAGGTCGAACGCGATCCCCGACGGGACGGCAGGGCGGTAAAGGTACAGTGGAAGGCGCCGGCCGAGGGATGCCGCCAGGAACCGCCGCGGCGTTCTGCGGAGGCGCCACCGTGGCTGCGAAACTCCCGTCCTTTTCTCTCTCTCTCTCTCTCTCTCTCTCTCTCTCTCTCTCTCTCTCTCTCTCTCTCTCTCTCTCTCTCTCTCGCTTTTGCTCTCGCTCTCGCTCTTTCTCTCTCTCTCTCTCTCTCTCTCTCTCTCTCTCTCTCTCTCTCTCTCTCTCTCTCTCTCTCTCTCTCTCTCTCTCTCTCTCGCTCCTTAACCTGCCCCGCCGCGAGGGGTTGGAGTTGGCCGCGCGCGATGCACTCGTCTGTATGTGTGTCTGTACGTACGCGTATCGCGTACACGCGACGTACGCTGGCCGCGGTTCAACCTTCGTCTTCGTGTAGGTGCGGACGGATACGTGTTTGTACGGAAGAGAGGTAGAAGGGTGGAATCCACCTTCCACGTCCTCCATCCACCCCGCCTCCAGACCGTTCGTGCTGCTGCTCGTGCGTGGGCTTTCGCGGCCATCGAAGTCGATATCCACCCCCGCCCCGACCAGTGGCTCTCGCATTATCCTCGTACGCCTCTTCGGGAGTCGTTTTGGGGATTTCCGGGGGTGTCCCGCGACCACCGCTGGCCGTGCCCCCTTTCGTCATGGCCCACGGTAGTCATCTCGCAATCGTAGTCCACCTGCTCGCTGACTAACGCGGACGAGACAGTCGCCCGCTCACTTTCGGGGACTCCACGCGGCGGTTTCGGCTGAAAGCGAGGAGCTGAACAGTCCCGGCGTATAGAGGATAGATTCAAAATGGTTCCTGCCTACGGCGCGTGTTAGAGACGCCTCGGATCGGGTAGTCGATGGTTTCGCGCGGCACGTCGGCAAAAGTACCGAGAAAAAAATTTATTGGGAGTGCATCGAGTCGTGTTTCTATCTCAAACGGGAGAAAAACAACTTTCTGGGACAAGTGCTTTTCGACCGAACAGCTTTCACTGTTTCGCTAGCGGCACTCGCAGTCATCAACGGCATGGCTATTTTTCAGCGGTAAAATGTAACGTTGCGATATAAGAGTCAACGATATCGCGTTACCCGGACTGACGACGCTGGCCCGTGAAATATGGAACTTTTGTCTTTAAGTTGAATCCCGAGAAAGCACCGTGTAAGTCGGAAATCTGGCTAGAGGGATTACTCAGATAGATCAGGTGCACACTGTGTGTACGTGTATGTGTGTGTGTGTGTGTATATAAAGAAGATCTCTTGGCTCGCCGAATCGCGAAAGTTTCCGAGGGAAGCTTCGCTTCAATCGCGAGGTTTCGAAGCTACCCATACTTTTCGTTTACTCCCTAATTAGATTAACCAAATGAGAATGCTGCTGCAAATTCATCAGCGCCATGATTCGATAAGCAAGATCCGACGAGCTTATTAACTCGATTGTAAACACAGGAAATGGAATAAGGACGACGCAATCTTCGCCGATAACTTCCTCGTCCTCCCGCTGTGCTCCGTACTTTTTAAAACACGTGACTCACTCTCGACCGAACTTACCCCCCGTACAACTCACCCCTTATAACGAAAGATTCCCCGAAAAGATCTCCCGATCTCCAGTCCCGGCTTCAGCATCGAATGAAAGCAAATATCACGTAAAAGCGAAAAGCTGTTTAACCTTCTAGTCCCTCTGCTTGGTAAACATTGAATTTCAACATCTCTAATTGAATAAAATGATTCTGCAACTATGCAGAGAGTAAGAGAGAGAGTAAGAGAAAGAGAGAGAGAGAGAGAGAGAGAGAGAGAGAGAGAGAGAGAGTGAGAAGACTCAACTAGAAATTCAATTAACTTGCAAAATGACATATCATTATGAGGGAATGTAGGGTTTAATAGCTATAACCGCTTGGGCTTCCCTAATTTTAAGCATCAATGCTTGCCGAGGATATCCTGACCCGACCTCGAATAACGCGAAGCAATTCCCAACGCACTTAAGCAAATACTGTACAAGCCTAATCAAGCGGTAGAAATCGCCCGATGTTTCCTCGCGTATACATCTTACGTTCTGCCTAAAATATTCCGGCATCGATATTTTTTGCTTTCCATCAAATATCCCACTCTTCATGGTGATATTTGTCACGTTCTCTATATTAACGACAGGCCGCGTTATATTTGTATTAACGTAAGAATTCGATTTTAGATACAAGGACTCGAAAATCTCGTAGTCCTTTCGAAAAGGAAGCGAAGAATCGCGCAGTCCTTAGCACACAAGGTAGTGTAGTGATAATATCGAAGAACAAATGGAAACGTTACGTTACGCCATCCCGCGGAGAGCTTCCGAGACTAAATATTCGCTTCGCCAGCTTCGATGATTTTAAAGCTCACTACGGCCTTCCGTATCGTCCGAGTAAAACTGCGTTACCAACTCAGCAGGGGCGAATATACAAAAGAAGCTGCCGAGAGAAGCTCAACTCGATCGAGTGGGATACCAATCGGCGTTACTTGTGAACGCTCAATTTGTTTGTCTGCATATTTTATAAATACGAACGGAGGGTGGCTTTTTCCAACGGATATTTCCAACGAGCGAGAGCCCAGGAAAGTTCCGTTTCCCAGGTAGAACAGAAAATCACCATGACATCAAAATAACATCAAAATGACGAGAAAATGACTGAATCATAATGAAAAAATGAGTTTTCCTCATCATTTTGACGTCATTCTGACGTCATCGTGATTTTCTGTTCTGCCTGAGTTGTAATGAAGGAATCGCGACACCAAGGGAGACGCTACAAACTAATGCTATAACTGACGGCTAATCCGAGTAATGTTCGTTAATGCAATCAATGCAAATTTAAGTCGGGTAAATAATGATGTTAGTGACGACTTTGTCGATTTCGATAAACTTGATATATCAAGTCAAGGACATGGCGCTGACCAACTTGCGAAAAGTTTCAATCGCTGCTCATTATTTATTAAAAAGTTATTAACAGAAAAGGTTTTATAAACAGAGCCTATTTTTTCGACACAACCTACATTTAAAAATATTAAACAGTACATGTGATTCGAAGGGACTTCTTCATCAACGCTCAACCATATGCAAAAATATATAAGTTGAATTAGAGTTGGGATTAGGTTAGGTTAGGTTAGGTTAGGTTAGATTAGGTATGGTTAGGTTTGGTACGGTATGGTTAGGTTTGTTTTCGCGAAGGGAGTGCAGGGAAAAGAGTTCCGCCCCTCCCCAGCTCAGATGTTTGACATTTTTTTAATATACACTATGTCGGAAAAATAGGCTCTGTTCATGAAACTTTGTTTGTTAATAACTTTTTAATAGACAATGAGCGATGGCTGAAACCTTTCGCAAAATGGTCAGAGCCATCTCCTTGACAACATACGTCAAGGTGAAGTTGAGAATCGACGAAGTCGGCATTAATGTTGATATTTATCCAGACTTGTGGAACGATATAAAGTTACCACCAACCTCTGATTCAATTCGGCGAGCGGATCCATGCGCAAATGCAGCGTGTGCAGCGCGTGGTACACCATGATGGCGACGCGAGTCGTCTACACAAATGGTCTTATCCGCCGACTGTTCTGCCTTAAATCGTTCTTGGCATCAATTGAGTCATCGCTCCATTCCAACAGCGACAATGGTCAATTCGACAATGAGCGGAATTCCTCCGGTATGAACACGAGGCCGCACGCATCGTCACTCCGTGTCCTCATCCTGCCACGAAGAGGTCTTCGGGCAGGAGAGTCGTTACACCCGGCAATCATCTCTTGGTCGAAAATTCCTTTGCGCGTACGACGAGAATTTCGCGAAACTTGCCGCGGGCCCAGAAATCGAGAAGACACGGAACTTGTAACAAAAGTTATTTAAACGTTACATTACATAACGGAGCCATCTCGCGTCTTAGTCTTCCCGTCGACCCACCGGCGAGCCTCCCCGCGACATCCTCGACATGTCAAGAACGACTGATTGATTGTGACGCGAGACGACGTGCTAACCGCTCCGGTCAACCTGAGGGAAGACCGTCGTGGTCGCGACTACATCAGTAACGTATCGACACGACGGGTAAAAATAGCAGGAACCAGTTCCTCCACGATCAGATTCCGCGTGTTTGGCATGGTGCGACGCGGCAGGACCTTTGTTAAGGGCGAGCCGTCACTCCAGATTCAGCGCGAAGAATAAACAAAACAATAAAACGAAAGAGCGAGAAAGAAAGGGGCGGCGCCGAGCACGGCGTGTTTCCACGTCGATGGCTTCCCCCTTCTCCTCGCGCGGTCGTGAGAAAATCATAATTATTGAGAGATACCCGAGAGAGCCGACCTCGGCTGCACGTTGTCTTAAGCGTCGTCTACAATGGCAGTAAGCGGTAAGAAGTAAACGTGAACAGTAAGAAATGGACCAACCACAGTTGATTATTTTTATCATAATCGATTGGTTTATTTCTTACCGCTTACACTTACTTCTCACTGCTTATTGCCGTTGTAGACGACGCTTGAGACAACAGACGCGCTAGACTCGAGACTCCTTCTAGACTAGCGTCGCACCGAGCGCGATCAGTTCACACTCTCGATGGCTTAATGGGCGATGTGAATAGTGAGCGAGACGCGTTTGTGTACTCGTTGGCGAGCGTTAACAAGCGAGCGACCTCCCTTCAGGAAATACATGATGAAAGAGAAGTCGCAGTCACTCGATGCGATTTTAGGGGAAGAGGAGCACCGAGCAGAGAGTGTCGTCGAGAAGAGAGCAGAAATCGCCCATGTTTCTATCCGCGACGTCCATAAATAGTCCGGCAACAAATTGATTTTGTCAGACTCCGTCTGCGAAGTCCACGGATTTGCATGTTCCTTCGAGTCCGAGCGGGAAAGCGCGCGCGCGCGAGACTTCGCCGAAGTACACAGATTTCGTCTCGCACTCGGGAGGACGCAAATTCTGTCCACGTCGGGGACGCGCGGTTGACGCGCTGACGAATTCCCCATCATTGTTCCACACACCTACCGCACTGGCGCGATCTTCCTCATGGCCGACGTGTGTCATAAACAGCTCAGCTTTCGAGAGAGCCGGGCGAAAGCTCTGGGGACTTGAAAGCCATTACCGTGCGACCCTGCGCACCCGTCTTTCGGTATATCGGTGTAGTTTATAAGGTACAAGCGCTTAAAGGGCTTCCAAATGCTCGAGGACGCCGCGAGAACAGATGCAAATTGTCATGTATAGCAAACATGTCTCTGCACACAAGGGTGCCTCGGAAACGAGCGCGCGTGTTCGGGTAAACTACGTGTAAACGTAGCTGCGGGCGTCGTCAAACATTCACGCGCGGCGGACTGTAACTTTCATTGTATTCAATCAGCTCGTAATTAACGCCTCTCTCGCTGGAATCGTCTCCGGAAAGAAATTAACTCCGGCTCCCTGGCGTCGCTCGCACGTCGCCATTGCCGATCCGCAGGAGCGCCAGTCTCACCATTTGTCCTGTGCAAACGGTAGGGATCGTTACGCCGTCAGCCCCGTTGCCGCCGAGTTTCTCGCTGCGCACTTACGTGCGCGCGTACGTGTATATACACCTGCGACGGGGCTGTATTAATAGCGCCGGTAATCAATTATTTATAGCAACGGTGTCGTAACAGCGTTTTCGATATTTTGTACCGCGACAAGCCCGTTTACCGATTAAGTTGTGGAACGCAGCGCCGACGTCAGCCGGACTATCGAGGATAAATCGTGTAAATCTTGTATTACATAAGCTTCGAGCGAGCGATAATTTCGTCGCGATCCTCCCCCCACCCCTCTCTCTCTCTCTCTCTCTCTCTCTCTCTCTCTCTCTCTCGTAAATCCTCGGGCTCGTAGATTATTACATGATCGATGTGAAAGTGCAATATTACGATCGTCACACGTCGCTTATCGCTCAGACGCAGAGCAATATCCGAATTATACAGGGTGTATAAAAAGTACCGGGACTGTGAAATATCACAAAAACTAAGCATTTTAGAAAAAAAATGTTTCGAATGAAAATTGTAGGGTTTCAAGAGATCTATTTACTGACATTATGAGTTTGATTTTGGGTGACGTCGCTAAGGTCAGGACAAAGTCACCTTGAATTTTTTTAAATAGGACTCCCTATTTTTTATTGCATATTCTTGTAGCCCTTCTTCAGACCTTTTTAAATCACTATAACTTTTTCCATTTTGAGTAAGCCGTTTCGAAGTTATCGAGCTTTTTATGAGATGTCCAGCCAAGCAAGGCAAGGTCAAAGAGGTATCCAGCCAACTAAGGCAAGATGATCATGAAGGAAAACTAGCAATTGAAAGCGCGATTAATGTATCAAATGCTCAAATTGTTCACCATTCATTGTTTGACAATGCGCTAATCGACCATAAAAACCTGAAACAGCATCTTCTTACAAAAACGTTTGAGAATAATATTAATCTCTACAAGAAAAAGTAAAGTCTAACGAATAAGCTAGGAAACAAAAAGTTTTATCCAATAAACAGAAATTTGTATTAATTAAGTAACAAAATCGATAATTCAACGAAAGAAAGAAAAATCATTTATCTTTCCCGTATGAAACAACGCGTATTATGTACAAGTAATGTGTTCTACTTCAAATCAAATTCATTGCAATTGATTTGAAATGGTTCGAAGGTGAATTTTAGTGCTGTTATAAATTTAGTACATTAGTATTACTTTTTAATATTACATGTGTCTGAAATACAAGTCACGAAATTGCTCCAGCCGCTGACTGGACATCTTATGATAAAAAGCTCGATAACTTCGAAACGGCTTACTCAAAGTAGAAAAAATTATAGTGCTTTGAAAAGGTCTGAAGAAGAGTTACAAAAATATATAATAAAAAATAGGAGGTCCTTTTTAAAAAAATTCAAAGTGACTTTGTCCTGACCGTGGCGACGCCACCCAAGATCAAACTCATAATGTCAGTAAATAGATCTTTTGAAACCGCATAATTTATATTTGAAATATTTTTTCCTAACATGCCTAGTTTTTGTAATATTTCTCCGTCCCGATATTTTTTATACACCCTGTATTGTACGATTATCGTCAGCTTCAAAAGCAAATGTATTGGTTTGACAACTAAGTAATTGCAAATCTTTTTAAGAAAATAAAAGACAATGTTTTCATAGAACGAAATAACTTTATGCAGTAATGTGTTGTTCATTTTTATCAATGACCTTTTGCTGTCTTTCCACCATAATTCTACGTTCATAAAACTTCTAGTTTTTATCGGCAAAAAACTGAACCAAATACGATTTGACATCATCATTATTGAAATTTTTGCCATTCAAGAAGGTTTGCAAAGAACAAAATAAATAATAATCTGATGATGCAAGATCAGGACTATATGGTAGATTTGGCAACACATCCCAACCAAGCTCCAATAATTTTTGCCGAGTGGCCAAAGATGTGTATGGCCTTGCATTGTCATGATGGAACACAATACCATTTCGATTTGCCAATTCTGGTCGCTTCTGCATTGCCCAGTTTGGTTAGTTGTTAAATGTATACATATGAATTAATCGTTTGGTTGCGTGGTAAAATTTCAATGTAGACAATTTCTTTGCAAACTGATAACATAACTTTCTTTTGAATGAATATCAGCTTTGGTTGTTTCAGATTGTTTGCACTGGTTCATCTTGCTTGCTCCACGATCTTTTTCGATTAACATTGTTGTAAATAACTCATTTTTCATCGCCAGTTATCAATCGTTTCAAAAACGGATCATTTTCGTTACGTTTCATAAGCAAATCGCAGATGGCAGTGCGTTGTGTTAAGTAAATTTCTTTAAGCTCATGAGGAACCCATAAATCGAGTTTTTTTACGCAGCCAAGTTATTTAAAACGCTTTTCGATGCATGTATGTGATATATCGAGCTTCTCTACAATCTCACGTGTTGTGCTATGACGATCCGCATCGATTATTGCTTTGATTTAATCGTCATCAACTTCACCTGGACGACCGGAGCGTTATACATCTTTGAGTGAAAAATCATAGTAGACATTAAAGACATAAATTTAACGGAAATATGAAATTGAAGGCTGCGAAATGAAGCCAAGGACGAGGATATGCTCATGCAATAAATTTCTTTCATCAGAAAAGAAGGGGAGAGAGAGAGAGAGAGAGAGAGAGAGAGAGAAGGAGATCAAGCCGAGACTCGTGCGCAAGATTTAATTTGTCGACGTCACAGGTAAAAAGAGGATCGCCGCAAAAAAAAGCAGGACAACGAAAAAGAAGGCAGCACGAAGAGGAATCGATCGCGGGACACAATTAAGAGGGACGAGAGATGAAATTCACTGGACGGAGTAATCGCGACGCGACGCGGCGGACGAAACGAAGACCGGAAAGGGCGGCATATATAAACGATAAATGAAACGCCCGATACGCAAGAGACGAGAAAGAGAGAAAGAGAGAAGCAAGGATTAGTCTCTCCACGTTTCCACAGTTTAAGTCGCTGCAACGCCGTCGTGTTGCTGCCGCCGTTGCTGCCGCCGTTGCTGCCGCTGTTGCTGCTTGCTACTACCGCCCACTTGCTAGCTAAACATTTACCCGGATGCGTATGAACAAGTAAAACGCATATATTAATCGGGAATTTCAACATCGCGTGTTATCAGACTCTCGAGCGTCAAATAGTAACTGCAGCAGTATCGGATCGGACTTCATCCATTAATCTCGCAGCGTTATGTAAACTTCGACAGCTCCGTGGACTTTAGCAATCTCATCGAAAAAAAAGAAGAGAGGGAGAGAGAGAGAGAGAGAGAGAAAGAGGGGGGAAGGAGGCGACATCGGGAAAACTTGCACGTCTTGAAAATAACGGGATCAGACACGTGTACATATCGGCGGACTGCTTATCCGCTCTCGCATTCCAGTTTCGCAAAGTACAAATTGCAAATTGCTCGTTCTCCATTGTAATCTTCGTTTCCTTGACAGCGCGCTCGTATCGACACGAGCGATTACGAGGTGGGAAAACGTGTAAATTATCGCCGGCGTCGTTCTGAGCTGGCCGACACGTGCGGCGTATTATTTAGAAAAAAAGAGAAGCGAGAGGCGATTTTATACAACTTTTCAGAGGATAAAAAGATCTCCTTTCTGTTTCCAAGAGTGCCGATGATATGCAAGGCAATGCAACGCAGACGAAGCCCGGGAATGCTTTGTCTAATAATAATCCTTCATTCATATATATCGATCTCAGCGCGGAGTTCTAATTATCTAAGTCTAGCCGCTTAAGAATGCTTGATCGATCGCGCGCAATCGGAGACTACTCCTCTTTACACAAAGAGGACTCTTTCGCTCTCTACACCCACCCCCTGCCCTCTTGTTCTTTCTACCTGTGTACCTACTTTTGCTTCATCAATGCCGTTGAATGAACTAACTAATAAATTGCACGCAATAATGTCTACTACATTCGAGGGCCGCGCATTTCTGCGCGCAGCGAGCTCCGTCAATCTCGACGGGGTTTCTCGCGAGTTAACAAGGTCGGCGAATGAGTCGTCAGTCAGTGGTCGGAGTCGAGATCTTCGTGCTGCCTCGCGTGCCCACGTGTCGATCTTATCACAGTACCGTTAACATCTCGTTAACGTTAACGACAGCAACATAATTATCCTAAGATTACGAAACGCGCAATCTACCCTCTCGTAGAGGGAGCGAAGTGACTTACAATTTTCGCATTAAATGTACATCATCCTGTCACAATTCACGTGCAAATCGCCGGTGGGATGAGCCGGCGGTCATCATGCATGCGCGTTTCTCGCAGTGCACAAAATGGTATGCAAACGCCATCCTCGGGAAGAACAACGCAATTCTCACTCCGCCTTCCAATCAGCAGAATCGAAGGGGCTTATTAATCGAAGGGACAAGATCGAAGAAGAGAGGGGATGCGTGCTCCTCCACATCCAAGTCTAATTCGTAACTTCTCGGGTGTTTAACCCCTTAGCTGTTGGGTGATGGAAATGCTCATACGCCCAAAGTGATCTTGACAATGGAGCTAATTAAATTACAAACAAGATGCTTTCTATGAGTTTGTTGGGTCACTAAATCTAAATTTGAGATCAGAATTCAACATGGCGGTTTCAATACGGCAGACCGAATATCCAAAAACTCCGATTCTCATAAAAGGTTTTATTGGGAGTTTCTCAAGGACGCTATTTTGAATTCATGAATCTTTATTTTGAATTTGAAATCAGCGGCTTCAGAAATCTTGGGATTCTAATTCTTATGCAAATCGAACGATTTTTTGAATTTTCGGTCCACCATATCAGATCTGTTATCTTGAATTTCGCAATTTTGACTTTGAATTTGAATTCAGCGATCTCAGAAACATAAAAATATAGTGTCCTGTTCCGATTGGTCTGTTATAAGTATTTTTTTTCTAAATGCGCGGATATTTTGGTCATCAACAGCTTAGACCACTTTTCTTCCCGCGGATGTTTCCGTCATTAAACTAAGGGGTTAAAATACATTTGCATGTGTGTGATATTGCTCCTTCGCGCCTCAGCCCTTCGATTAATGAATTAACGGTGAACATGCATTATATGTGTTGTTACGGAAAAAATGTATTAAAATTTCAACAATTCAATTCAATCTAAAAGGTCGTGATACTGAAATCCAAGATAATCTACCAAAGTACAATTTTATCGCAATATCGTAATTCTCTCGTCACATCAACATCAATATATAAGTCAGCATGACGGATTATCCTATCACCATTCGGACGATACAGCTTGCCGAAAAAGTCACTCGTTGATCTCGTCGATAATGATATTTGCAGTGCTCCCAATTATGATGAGTGCAACTAATTTTGCCTCGTAAAAATTTATGATAGCAGCCGAGCCTCATTAAATAAAAAAAAATATTAAAAAAAAAGAAACTGAGAAATAAACATTACGAATTTAAACAGAATAAATAAGAGTATTAATTAAGGGAATAAATAATGCAACATATTTTCTTGTTTCGCATAATTTCTTAACTTTTTCTTCTTAACTTTTTTCTTCCATTGGAAAGTTCCATTGGAATTGAAAATTAGAAAAAATGGTACAGAAATATTTAGAAGCCTTATGTACTTTCTCCCATCGTTTTTGGAATAGATCGCTTCTGCAAAAATATGAATCGATCGGAAACGCAGCATAAATTATTGATCACAACTTAATCGATGATAACTACTAAGCGACATATTTTCGGTATATAATCTTGTATTTTGACGCCTCTTTTATCAAAAATAGCTTGCTTATCGAAGTTTTTGCAGCTTATAAACAAACCAAAAGACTCGTAAATCACCTTTTATCGATAAAAAGAGTTCAGAACATGAATATTCTACACTTTAATGAAGAATTTTCAACGAGGCTTGGTCTCATCTTGTCATAAACGATTCCGGTGCAAAAAATAGTTGCACTCATCATAATTAGGAGCACTGCAAATATCATTACCGACGAGATCAACGAGTGACTTTTTCGGCAATCTCTGCATTATCGTCCAAATAGGGCCAGGCAGCCTGTCGTACTGACCTGTATGTTGATGTTAGCACCCTGTACAGTTGGCTGCATTAATATCTGCTCATTTGAAGACAGCAACAGTGTACTCGAATGAAAAGATATTGGCCGCGTTTGGAGAATAAAGCGCTCACTGAACGATTAGTGACTATTGGTCTTTACTGTTAGATCTTTACATGCAGACCAATAACTTTAACGTTTATTACTCAACCGTTGTGCGACTATTGTGTTTTCTGAACGCAGCCATTATTTTGCGAACTGTTTCTAAGGTAACGATTATATATTTTAGGAAAATAATACTGCGGAATATTGCTTTGATATCGAGTATTCGGGTTTCGATGTTGCGACTTTTCGGAAAATTCTTCTAGTTTCGAAATTTCGAGATTGAATTTTTCGTCACAACGCATATCCATCGAATTAATAAATCGTTGGCGTGACAGATATGTATTATTCCGAAAAAAAAATGTACTGAAATTTAAAAAATGACAATTTCCTCAAAAATCATAATGCCGAAATTCAAATATCGAATTGTCATTCTACAGCCGAGTGCATTATCTACTCAGTTAAATGCAGCAAGAGTACGCAAATAGATCAATATTAATACACTTGTAGTGTTTTCACAATAATAGTTTCTCAGTGTAATAATTGTACACGGAAAAAAAGGTTTGGTTGGATGAACGTGATATACAATGAACGAATCAAAGGTATTTTGTTTGAAGAAAACAAAATACCTGGATCTGGTGCAAACGTCAAGTGCAGTTCTACGAATCAGGAATTCTGTTTCTTTCAATCGAAACGTTTGGTTCGCGTTCATTGTTACATCAATTCCACCCATCTTTTTTTTCCGTATAAACAGACGTCCCATTTTAAATCCCTCAAGCAAATCTCTCGAAAAATATGGAAGATACGGAAAAATGTTTCAGACAAAAGTTGTATGGTTTCAAGAGGGACATAAAACAACTATATCAATTTGTTTACAGATGGCGCCATTTTCGAGATATTCACTGATCATTACTTTTCTTAAATGGAAACCCCAATTTCTTATTACACTATCTTTTTCATCAATTAATTTGAATAATTTTTTTATTTATTTAATATCTCATAAGATATTTAAGGAAAACTTGACAACTTTTTATTTAATATTTAACTTACGATATCTCGCTAACTATTTGTCGAAGAATAAAATAGTACTAGACTTTTTACTCTATTTAATCTCAAGAATATATTGTTACAATAGTACCCTAACTTTTGTTAACTTATCGACTTTTGGAAATTTCAAAATTATCAAGTTAACAAAAATCAGGATGCTATTGTAACAATATATTCTTGAGACTAAATAGAGTAAAAAGGTCTAGTACCATTTTTTCTTTCGACGATGAGTTAACGAGATATCGCAAGTTAAATATTAAAAAAGTTACCAAGTTTTCCGTAAATATCTCAAAAAATATTAGGCAAATAAAAAAATATTTCAGACAAAAGTTGTTCAAATTAATTGATAGAAAAAGATGATATAATAAAAAATTGGGATTTCCGTTTAAGAAAAGTAACGATCAGTGAATATCTCGAAAGTGGCGTTATCTGTAAACAAACTGATATAGTTGTTTCATGTCCCCCTTAAAACTATGCAACTTTTGTCTGAAATATTTTCCCGTATCTTCCATATTTTTCGAGATATTTTCCTGGAGGATTTAAATTTAAATGGGACACCCTGTATATCTTTGGAAATTTTTTCTTTCTACAGGACATGTCTCAGTATTTGGATTTCGGTATTGCGGTTTTACGGGAAATCGTCCCCCAATTTCCGCAAATTCCGAAATTTTGATTTTTTCGAGACAATGCATGTCCACCGTCGGTATGTCGAGCACGCTGGCGAGCGAGCCGGAACACAACTCACTAAAGGGAGGCGGGATGCTTACGCGAGACGAGCAATGTAAAAGGAAAGAAATAAAGAGAGATAAAACAATAAAGAGAGGCCGGCGGGAGTTGGTGAGAAGGCGCTCATTCCATTTTCCAGGGGTGCTTCCTCGTACATATCTTCCAAGCAGAAGCCAAAATCTGTCTCGGAGTCGACACACCAAACAAAGCATTCCACGGAGCCGTTCGCCGCGCGCGCTGTGACATCGAGATAACGCGGCAGTGCGTGAAAGCTGGTGGCTCTGATTTTTTTTGTTTCCGCCCAAGTGCAAGCCTCTCCATTCCATTCCACGGCATGGCAGCGCATTCCAAGCTCCGATCAAGACACAGGGAGCGATTTTACACAGGTGATTTGCCGCTGGGTAATTTCGTTCTTGACATTTTATCCGTATACAGGGTACACCCGGCAGGGATCTCCCCTCCTTCGCCTAATCGATCAAGGTACAATGCGGACGAAAGGAGACGATTTATTAATCAGTGATACCTCTACGATCTCGTTAGACGATCTTATATTGTTTCGTACGTACATATATCCTTACATTTTATATACGATCTCTGTTATTTCTTTTTTGTTTTCTTTTTTTTTCCATTTGTTGTATGTACATACATGTGTGTATACATGTATCGCATCACATATCTATATTACACATATCTTGGCTCAGATTTTTTTTATGCATATATGTATACACGATATATTCGCACAAGGTGTCACACGTTGAATCTATTGTCCATATCTCACCGCTCCTTAATTTGACAATGTCATGCTAAATGCCGCAAGATACGCTCCAAGAGGAGAACATTGGATTGATATACATTTGCACATGTCATTGTATATTTATATATATAGTCGGGGATGATATATATATATATATATCTTTTTTTATTATCATGTGACTCATACTTTCGTCGCATTGTAGCGGCGGGGATACAACCAGTAAGCGGTCCAACATCGAACATCGCAAGCTTGTGTGTGTTTTATAATGCCTTGTGCTGGTGGATGTGTCGGGGGATCTCGGGGAGGTCTGTGTCCGGCGCCGAAGGTCACACGATGTGGGACATACAAAGCCTCTGTGAACATTGTGCATTCGGCATCAGTGAAAGCTGCGTGACAAGGGCGATGAAAACGGCGAGAAATGATGGGGCGAGGGTGGGGTGGGGTGGGGTGGGGTGGGGTGGGAGGAGGACAGAATTCAGGCTTTCGTCGTCGGTCATGCTTCGCCGCGATCCATCGTGTCCCTCGTGAATTCTCCGCAGGTAACAGCCGCCTGTCAGGACGTCGGCCGTTACCTGCGTATACTCGTTATACGATTAATTTCATCGAGTGATCGAAAGCAGCAGGAAAAGAAAACGCGTACGCGTGACAATACACACACACACATACACACACACACACACACACACACACAGACACCGATCGATAGGAAATAACGTTGAATCCACGAAAACACGTGAGTCACGGCGAGTCACGCGCGTCATTGTACTTCTCCGGTGACGATCCACTGCGGAGAATATAACGCGGTATTTCCACCGCTCAGCCGGCGGTGAGTATTCGCGACGGATCGCGAAAGAGAATTCAAAACTTAGGTGGAGAAGAGCGACGTCGACTCGACTGTTCCAACCAACGGCGTTGACCAACGGGCAACCGTCCCGTTGGCCCGATCGAGTCGACACTCGCGAAGGGACTAGCCGCGAGTGGAACGCGATCAAACTCGACGTAACCGCCGAGTAATTACATGAATCACACCTCCAAGCTGGAAGCAGACTTTAACCTTGGAGATTCGCCAGAAAGAATTACACGTGCCGCAACTTGCGGTTACAGCGAAGATAAACCGGTCTGAAAGGTCCGGCCGGTTGGTTGTACATGTGGACCAAGAGAACTTTAGCTTAGAAACCAGGCTCCACCCACGACCGGACGAGTGATCAGGACAAGGAACTGTACATAAAGACAATGAAGAAGGTGAGAAGGGATGGTGGATGATGGCGCGATAAATATATCAGCCGATTATCAATGAGAGCTTTCCAACGGATCAAGAGAAAAACAATCGATATATATATATATATGTGTATGTATATATATATATATATATATATATATTGACAGGTGAATGCACTCACCGCTGCTTCGTCTTAACGCGACGATAGCGGTGATATTCCGCCGGGTCGTTGGGGTCGAAGCCCCGGCGATGTTTCGGCGGAGAAGACATGGCGGCCGCTTTCTTAGTTTTGCCGTCACTCGGCTTGGCGGTGCTGTTGTTGTTGTTGTTGATGTTATTGTTGTTGTTGCAGCTGATGACGGCGCAGACGGTGCCGTTGCTGTTGCCGATATGTAGGGAGGTAAGCGGCGGCGGCGAGGGTGGTAGTTGCTGGGCGGACGGGCGGTCGGCACTGCCGGATGCTCGCTCCGGAGCGTGACAGCGGCAGCCTGATGATGCTGGCGGCTCGCCAATAACGAGGACACGTTCCCCGTGATCGACGTGGCTCTGGGGCACCGCGTTCAGCTCGTGCCTGGTAACCCTACCGGCGCCCGGCCCACCCATTCAAACCCGCGATGATCGCCGCCCGCGATGACTCCACCTCTCCGACCTCTGTGACTACCCCTGCCGACGACCTCGCGCACCTTCTTCCGCTCACAAGCTTCGGCAGCTGGCGGTTCGGCCGGCCGACGACGGCTCTTCTCGCTCTTTGGCCTGACTGCGAATTCACCGGGCCGCGGCACCGAGCACTGTGAACGCGCCGAGGGTGACCACGACGAAGGGCCCGTGGACGCGCCGCCGCGTAGCCGGGTGGGAACCCGGCACGCCGGATCGCCCGGACTCATACACGCGCCACTACTGATTGATCTCTGGCTGTCCCTTTCACTCGGACTCGTACACGCCACTCATCCGACTTCCGGGAGGGGTTAAGACGCGCGCCCCCGACAACGAGCGGCAGGAGAGGGAGGAGCTGGGGGCAGGGAGGAGACACGCCAGAAACGCGGGAGACTACGAGGGTGGCAACGCGGCTGCGACTGCGGGGGAGGACAGACGGTGCAACAACGTGTACACCAATAGCAGCAACTTCAGCAACGACGACGACGACGACGACGACGACGACGACGACGACGACGACGACGACGACGACGACGACGACGACTACGACGACAACGACAACGACGACGACGACGACGACGACGACGACGACGACGACGACGACGACGACGACGATGACGACGACGACAACGACGACGACGACGACGACGACGACGACGACGACGACGACGACGACGACGACGATGACGACGACGACGACGACGACGACGACGACGACGACGACGACGACGACGACGACGACGACGACGACGACGACGACGACGACGGTGGCGGCGGCGGCGGCGGCGGCGGCGGCGGCGGCGACGTCGACGACGACCACGTCGAGAGATGCTGCGAGATGACGCGACCCTACTTTCGTCCCGCGATCACGCCGACTCACTTGACGCGACGCGACGCGACGCAACCTTCCGCGACCCCTTCCCGCTGCGTTGATCCGCCCTTACTTCCGCCGCGTGGTGGCAGCACCGCGGCGCGCGATGAGATACGAGGGTGCAACGACGTACGGAAATTGGAAAAGGGTGGTGGCACCGACGACTTCTAGTGCACCGAGCCGAGTTTAAACGTGGATCGGCCAGGTGGAGAACGGACTTGCGAGCGAGAAACGCGCGCCCGCTGGTCACACGACTCGATCGAAACGTGGGGAGATCCCGCTGACACCGACTTCGCGGCCGCGTCCTCTCCTCATCTGGTGCAGGGAAACACACTCGGTCGGTTGATAAACAAGTCTAACTTGGCCCGTACCGGTCAGCGGGATCGTCGGTGACGCGGCTAAGAACGCGCAGGTACGAGGTCAGCGGCGCAGCCGGCGTCGTGGAAAGCCCAGATGACACAGCTTGAATTGAATCCATTCACGCGAACAAGCTGTCATCGGTTCTAACTTGCCACTGTAAACCACCCCCTTCGCGCCCGCGTACCATGTTCCTGATTTTCGAAGAAAGAGATTGGTGGCAGCACCGCAGACCACGAGACGCCAGCGGAGCGACGAGTGCGACGCGACGGGCTGGTCAAGGAGGGTAGTCGCGGGGGTGAAAGGCTCGGAGTAGAACAGGGGCAGTGGGATAACCCCGATTAGTTGGTAGGAGGTGTGCGAGCAGGCTGACACGCCGATCGGAGCGATAATAACTAACCCTACCTAGCCACGCACGCACTGCCCGATTCGAAAACAGTTCTATTTTTCCTTCTCGTTCTTTCATTCATTCTCCCTCCTCCTCTCTCTCTCTCTCTCTCTCTCTCTCTCTCTCACTCATAAACACACACACACACGCGCGCGCGTATACACACATATACACATAATTGTCGTTGAGTTTCCAGAGCGTACTTTCAAATTGAACAGCATTTATGTTTCGTTTTAAACACGAATCTGTGTCGAAGTAACTCTCTTCGAGGGAAGAGATCCAACAACCTTCTACGTTCCACTTGTCTTTCCGTTTCAGAGCAAGAACTATCGCGATTGAAGTTCCGCAGTACCTAAAGTCAAAAGAAGCAACTCGTCCTGAGATCGATATTCTCGAGAGTTTTGTCAGAGCAACAGCTGGACAATAAGCTCGCATTGCTTAAAAGTTTCCATAGAATTGTGACTACGATTGAGAAGAACAATCGCGCGATACGTCGAGAGACAATACGTCAATCGATCGCCCGTCGCGATCGCACGAAGATGCCGACTGAAAACGACTATTAGCCACCATCCGCTTCAACCGTCACCCCCAAAACATCCGAGTCCGAACGCGGGCCGCTGGGTGGCAGCACAACACCAGCTGATTATTGTACGTGGAGAAAAGCAGGGCAATGATGAAACGCTCGAGTCGCGAGATAGATCGAGGATGAGAAAGCATCTAATAATAAAACGGAATAACCGTCTGTAGTTGACGAGCTCGCGGCTCCGCACGAGTAAAACACGTGGCGATGCAGTCCGTTGATCGAGTTGGCGATCGGCCAATCTACTCCACTCGAGTTTGCCTTTAACCGCTGTATTTGGTCACACGGAAGATGAATGTAGCGACCTACACGATTGCGCGCACCCAGACCTTCGCGTTCGCCATTCAATCTTCCCGGTTGGAAGGTCACACAGTGTCTTTCGCCTTTCCCGCTTTTTCCCGCGGCCTCCTCAAGGCCACTCGCAGAAATACAATCGAGCACCCTCGTCGTCGTCGTCGGACTCAAAGATGTACAATAAAACTCGCGGGTTTAATAGCGATATAAGTACGAAATATTTCAACGAGATATTTCTTCGCCGTGATTTGATCTACCGTAAGGAGAGAGAGAGAGAGAGAGAGAGAGAGAGAGAGAGAGAGAGAGAAAAAACGTGATCTCACCAGCACGCTTCCGCCGACAGTTGGAAGATGGCGGTGTTACAAGGCGCCGCAAAGCGCCACAAGCACCTGGTCAATATCAGAAAACGAGGCTCACCTGGCACGCTAACCTCGATTCGAAAGCGGACACGATGGTTCCGTGCAGTCGCGCGCCGTCCTGCACGAAAGGTGTTCAGGGATAAGGTGAAATCGCTATAACTCCCATAAGCGAGCGCGCAATTTTTAACAATGAGCAAAGGAGGAGCAACAAAAAGAGAAAGAGAGGAGAAATCGTCGGCACGGATATGACTCGTGCCCGACGATTCGGTAATAACCGAATAACCTTAATGGACTCGTGAGTCTAAACGCAACTAAACGAAACGAATCTGAAGTTGCGGATCCATTAAACATGCGGTGACATGAAAATTACAGCTGGCTAAAGTTAGCTCTGCAACAAAGTAATAGAATTTCAAGTAGAACGTCACCACTATGTCCCCACTATGTCAACTGAGTAACATCTTGTGTAAACCTAAAGAAACGCCCGGCAACGACCGGCGATACAGATATCGACCTTGTGAAAATGTGTGTCGACAATTTATCAAATGTGGACCCAATTGACCGCATTGAAAGAGAAGGCACGCGATACGTGCGTCCATTTCGATCTTTAAATTCCACCCGTAACTTACGTTTCATCCGACATCTCGGGAGAGACCCATGAGAGAAACGCGAGATATCTTGCTTACATCCCTGAGCGACCTACGCGAACAAAGTTGCTGTATTGAAACGTTAATAAACATGCGAAGCTCTACACATTGCCGCATGAAAGAAAGGCAGAAATAGAGGCGCAAAGTAAGCGTCAGTGGTACAAAGTCATCCGTGTTAAACGTGCTGCGTAAGTAGAGCTCGCCAATCAACCTTCGATCGTTACAGTAGGGGTAGCTTCGAACGGATTACACTGTTCTCGCCAACTTGCGCGCAACTAGGACGACTCGATTTCGTTAACTTTGAGGCTTCGTGTCGTTGAATCCCTCGCGACTTGTTTATGGTTTGCTTCGAGTTAAGAGTCGCCCCTGTTTCCCCCCGCGTCCCTCCTGCACCCTCCGTCCAGGGTACAAGGGACGAGCGGAAAAAATGCTCTCGCCTAAAGTGCCGCGACGAGGAGGCTGACGAGGGCAAGCCCCACAAAGAGTCTTTGATGTGACCCGACCGGGCCGACTCTAACTCGACTAAAACCTCAACAGCGGTGGATCGATCAACGAAGAGCCTCTCGAAAATGTTAGACGCTCTGGAGTACTATTAGCTGCTCAATGAAGCGAGCGAGTTTCCGCGCGGTAAAAGTGAATTCTGCCCGACCAGCTCACGTGCCTCACGCGCGTCACTTGAGGACGATGTTGACCACCGCGAGAAAGTCTTCCAACTGATCGTTGCTGCATTGAATAATCACCCTCGTCACGATGCACGGGCATCTAGTGAGTAGAATTTTTCCCTTGGCATCTTGCTCTCGCGATCCCGCTCTCTCTCTCTCTCCCGCTGAGCCGTGTATGCAATTCGCTCGTGAACTAGGTGAAGATAACCAGAAGAGAACACGAAACAGCCACTCATACCAGAGATCCATCTCACACGTCTTCACAGCCTCTCACTCCTTTAGGTCTCTCTCTCTCTCTCTCTCTCTCTCTCTCTTCCTCTCCCTATCGCTCCCTCGTCTCTCATCTCTCTACCCACCCGTCGTCACGTGACAGAGAAACCTGTCGGAAGATAATACGAATGCACCATCCACGAGCTCCCCGCGAAAGCTTCCGGCCCTTCGTCTAGGTCAAATTTGCGCGCACGTTTGCACGTGTGTATCGATACGGCTTGCGATCGGCTTTGGTATCCTCGGGACAGAGCTCCTGCAGACTCGACCAATCACTGACGCGAATGGTAGCACGGCGTCGGTATGACTGACTTCTCTCTCCTGACCCGTCGTGCATGACCTGCACGACTTATGGTAGGCAACCACCCGAAGGCGTATCCGTGGTTGGTCAGCCGGTCGACCGTTCGCTTCCTTTCTTTCTAACTCGCTGCCGCGGTCTCGCGTGTGTATCCGTGTCGTATCGTGTCGTGTCGTGTCGCGTCGCGTCGTGAACGCTCTCGTCAGCAGCATAAGCAGGGCTCCGCTTCAGAAACTGGAACGCGCCGGTACCGCTGATGAGATAATGCATTCGCCTTCGATTTATGGTAGTATTCGATGTGCCACGTAGTGACGTAGCCGAATCAAACGTGCCTTTTGAAGGACACGTCGCCGGGAAGGATACGCGGCAGGAGGCCTCCTTTCCCCTTTCCCCTCCGCTCGAAGCCGAGGCTTCGATGTTAAACCCTACATCTTCGTATATATATATGATAAAGTGATTAATAATGACGCACTTATCCCTTCGCGTCAGCTTTTGTCCGAACAGATACGTTCATCTCGTGACAGGACATCTCGTGTCCTTCGATCACTCTCGTCAGTCACCGAGAGACAACAAGATGGAGCGAACTTGTCAGGTGGCACAACATCGCTATCGTAGAATTCGCAGATTCCCCCGACTGCCCTGCGCGCGTCCCCGAGACCTTTGCCTAGCGCAATCTAGAAAGGGGGTCATGGTCTCTCGACGGCCTACAACCAGCGATTATTGCCGGGATTATTTCGCTCGCTCGAGAGCTCGCGGAAGCTCCACTGATAATGGCGCGCATTATAGACCATTGGCGACGCGTTACAGAAAGCTTCGGAATCCTCCGCGGGGTTAACCATTTATGGAACGGCGCCCCTCGGTACGCCGCGACGCGCTTCGCGGCCGAGTGTCGGCGACCCTAGATCCATTCTGCCCTAGTATTCCAGTGCGGCCGTCGAATATGCACGACATGCTATGCGTCGACGACGCTGACGCGGCTGGCGGCTGGCGTGATACACCGATATCGACGTCGCGCCTTTACACGGGCCGCGCGTTCCGAGAAGATATGACGAGGAAGAAAAAATTGGAGAAGAAACGGAAGTTCGTCGCGAAGTTCGACGCCAGCGACGACGACGATCCGTCGACAGCCTTGTTGACACCAACTCGCGATCGAGTCGTTTCGATCGGTCAAAACGCCGGATAATCTGGATTTTTAGCGATTCTCATACCGCGCTGTGGGCCAAGTACTGGACAAAAATCTATTTCTGCACCTATTTCCAAATTTGTTTTGCAATATATTCCCGTTTTCTTAAAGTAATACTTTGTGCAAGCATAACGTCTTCCATGATGTTCTTCTTTTCATTTAGTACTATCAACGTAGATCAGAACTCAAATTCTACAATTCTCATAGTATCTTATATAGAATATAGAGGGTGTCCCATTTAAAATCCCCCAGGCAAATATCTTGATGATATCTTGAAAAATATGGGAGATACAGAAAAATATTTTAGACAAAAGTTGCATGGTTTTAAGAGGTACATAAAACAATTGTATCAGTTTGTTTACAGAAAACGCCACTTTCGAGATATTCACTGATCGTTACTTTTCTTAAATGTAAATCCCAATTTTTTATTATATCGTCTTTTTCTGTCAATTAATTTGAACAACTTTTGTCTGAAACATTTTTTTATTTGCCTAATATATTTTTAGATATTTAAGGAAAACTTGGTAACCTTCTCAATATTTAATTTACAATATCTCGCTAACTATTTGTCGGAAGAAAAAATAGTACTGGACTTTGTTACTCTATTTAGTCTCTTAAAAATATATTACAATAGTATCCTGATTTTTGTTAATTTGATGATTTTGAAATTTCCAAAAGTCGGTAAGTTAACAAAAGTTAGGTCACTATTGTAACAATATATTCTTGAGATCAAATAGAGTAAAAAAGTCTATCATGTAGTATCATTTTTTCCCGACAAACAGTGTCAGCGAGATATCGTAAGGTAAATATTGAAAAAGACCGAGTTTTTCTTAAATATCTCAAAAAATATTAAGTAAATAAAAAAATGTTTCAAATAAAAATTATTCAAATTAATTGGTAGAAAAAGATGATGTAATAAAAAATTGGGGTTTCCATTTAAGGAAGGTAATGATCAGTGAATATCTCGAAAATGGCGCCGTCTGTAAACAAATTGATATAATTGTTTTATATCCCCCTTGAAACCACCCCCTTGAAACAACTTTTGTCTGAAACATTTTTCCGTATCTTCCATATTTTTCAAGATTTGCTTGGGGGATTTAAAATGGGACACCCTGTATATATATATGTATATTTGATAATTAAATGTCTTGAGATTAACATTTACAATATTTTCAATATAATTAAGTATTTTTAATATATGAAGTTAAAACTTATGTGACCATGTTTTGAAATAAAACTTTGGTTTCTTAATGTAAAACATAATAAAAAGAACATTTGTCATTTTCCTTGTAATATATTTTGAGTATTCAACATCCTTCAATTTGGCGACAATATGCATTTTGTTAGTTGATACCTCAATTTCAATCAAAATCATGTCTTCGTTGCGTTTACGCAACGTTTAAAAATAACAGCATAATAATTAAAGAAACGGCATGGCATACAGGATGAGCGGCTCGGCAAATAAAATGATTAACGTTTTTCAACATATATAGGATTTCGCTTTATTATTAAGAAAAAAAATCTTGTTTTTCTATTTATCCGACACTTTATAAAAGTCAATTCCTTTGAGACGAGTCTAGGTGTTCAGGATTTCGAGAGCGACGAAGAGAGACGACGCCAACTATTGAGTACGGCCAGAGCTGCCAGATCCTGACGAATTTACAGCAAATTCTTTTTAGTTGTGCAAGATCAAGAACAAGCTATACACATACCCACATACACATGTGCATACACACACATACACACACACACATACACACACATAAAGGGATCAAATCCTCGCCACGTCGTCGATCCTGGTAGCACCGAGAGCGAGTATTCAACGGACATTTTTTAAATCAAATTCGAATTCAGAACAAACGTCAGAAATCCTTTATAAAAACATATTTTCTCATTTACACGAAGTCTTGATTTTCGTCCAGCTCTTGATCGGTTTCGGCCCACTGTGCATCGTGTTGATTTCACGCATACACGGAAATATATGTGTAAATAAAAATATTTAAAAATAAGACGTCCATCAGTCGGCACTCTTTGCCAAATCTTCCGAACTCTTGGGCGCGCGAAGATTTATTGTTTATCAATCATTATTTATTTATTTATAATCCCTTGATATCCCTTGATATAGGATATTTAAGAAAAAGTTCAAGACTTTAAGGGCAGATCCACAAAATGACGGCGGAAAAAAGTATTAATAAACATGAGTCGAAAAATTAATATTGTTGGAGCTATGAACAATTATTTATCATAATGACTTACTCCCTTCCGGTATTCTTCGATGTAATTCTTCGATGTAATTTGTCTGTGTCATTTATCGGTGAAGAGAATAGTAAGCTTTCCTAAAGGAATTCCTAAAAAGAGTCTCATCGTTTTTGCTCGGAATGAAAACAAACACTTATTTTCCCGTTTATACACGCTTCACCCCAAACAATTCTTCGCCACATATTCTTGTGAACAGCGGATAATTGTAGAAAACTGTCACAAGTATTCACAGTACAGTAAGAATGACACCGTATTACTCTAATCAAGAAATGGCAGAAATGCATTTCATGTATGGCCGTGCACGCCAGAAGTGAGCAAGCTACTTGCTTTGATTGATATAAATAATTGCTCATAATTCCGATAATATTAATTTTTCGACTCATGCTGATTAGAACTGTTTTCCTGCATTTTGTGAGTACTGTCTGCCCTTAAAG
This sequence comes from Harpegnathos saltator, assembly GCF_003227715.2. Taxonomy (NCBI): domain Eukaryota; kingdom Metazoa; phylum Arthropoda; class Insecta; order Hymenoptera; family Formicidae; genus Harpegnathos; species Harpegnathos saltator. The sequence goes on from NW_020230360.1 coordinate 988,961, forward strand.
TCCTGAATTCCTTTCTTTTCCCTGTATTAGACAAAAACCCTAAAAAGTTGGCAGTGAATGCAAAGGTTTCCTTCGGCAACGTTTCACGCTACACAATAGTTGTGCAAATCTATTCAGGTAGTACGCGCGAGCTGCGGAAAAACTGGAGGAGGAGGAGGAGGAGGAGGAGGAGGGGTGGACGCATAACGCAGGTGAGTGAGCGCGCAGTGAAAAACGAGAAAGAGAGGTGGAAGCAGAGCGAGGTAGAACATTTCGATTACCTGCAGGCAATCCGCGACCCGGGTCAATACTGTTCGGTTTCGTTCTCGGCTCCCCTCTTTCTCGAAATGTGGCTTCTGTTAAGTTTCCGTTCGACGTCCTTGCAATTTTTATCGCTCGCTGCGAACGAGCGGCGAATTAAGGAATCGAGAAATTATCTGCGAATTCCCTAGGAGGAATCAAGGCCAGTAAAAGTCCATCCTGCGAAACACGAGCGAAACGCTCTCAACGAGAGCGCGTCTCTCTGATACGAGGAGAGCGAGCCCGAGTAAAATTCTATCCCCGATATCCGCGCGATCAATCCGGCGAACAAAGATGCGCTTGACGAGTCGGCTTAATTACGCTGGCCGGAATGCAATTTCGCGCGTTGTTGGTCGCCGGTGCAAAGGGACGCGCCGAATTATTGAATTGACTCGCCGAAAGCTCGGCGAAAGCGACGCTCAATGGATGTACGCGATGCCCCCCTAAATATACCCTCGCCCGTCTATTTCAATGCTGCGCCTAACGAGCGCGAATGCACCTTCGTCTATGAATAAACCCGCCTCTCTAATTTGACACGATTTATTCTCGCGGCGCTCGAAATGTCGATCCCTCCTTCGGCGCGACGCAGCGCGACGCTGAGAACCGCGCCGGCAAAGTATGCAAATAAATTTCCCGAAAGTGTGTCACGCTCGATATTTCCGAATTGCGGGATATCGACGTGAATTTTAAAGAAGCATCTCCGGCGCGGCCGGAGCTTAAGGCCGCGCGAGTCAATTCCGGGGGAGATCGCCACCTCCGCTCGTTCGGTGTCGTAATCTCACCAAGCTCGATGCGAACGAACGCGCAAACCCCATTTCCAAAGCGATCGGTATATCACGTGTGTACCAGCTCCGATGCGAGAGCGAGAGCGGGACGAGAAAGAACGGGAAAAAGAGAGAAAGAGAGAAGTGGTCAATAAACGAAACATCGAAACGTATATCTCGAAACGTTCCCGAACCAAGTTCCCGACCGCTTGCTTTTATCGACTTTCGCGAGCTTGCGTCAGATGGCACGAGCTTGCCAGAAACGAGTTTATCAGACGTTCGATTTTAGCGTAGCCTAACTTCGGGGGGCGAACGGCTGGCTATTTACGTCCGGTGTTTAGGGCGCGCCTTGAAGTGCGGAAAGGTCAGCCGGCGTTGGACAGCGGCTGAAATTTAATCTGCCCGCGCACGCGGAGGGGGGCGGGAAAAAGGAGGGTGATGGGGGAGCGGTCGGATAATATTCGCCGAAACAATTAATTCACCGCTGGTCCGCGCGCGAGAACGAGCCCAGACGCGAGTGAGCGAGCGAGCGAGCGCGATCCGCTCGCCGCGCTTCTATTAGGCGCATAGGCGGCGCCAAGGGTGGACCTTGGTTGGGCCCGGGCCCACTTAAAAATACGCTGGCTCTCCACTCTAAAATTTTAGAAAATTTTAGCATATGCTGTCCTATTCCTAGTCCAAGCTTGCAGCTTTCTTATACGAAGTTACTTTTATAATTAAAATTCTACAATTCATTTTAAATTCCATCTTCATAGTTCATTAATTTCTCCCAGGGACAAAGCGCAAGGTTAGGAACATTAAAATGAACGATAAAATTATATACTTATAGACCTTTGAAAATTTCAAAATTATGAAATTAACAACAGTTAGGGCACTATTATAGTAATGTATTATTGATAGTAAATAAAGTAAAAAAGTCTAATACTATTTTTTCTTTCGACGAATAGTTAGCGAGATATCGTAAGTCAAATTGTTGAAAAAGTTACCAAGTTTTCCTCAAATATTCCAAAAAGTATTAGGCAAATAAAAAAATGTTTCAGACAAAAGTTGTTAAAATTAATTGGTAGAAAAGGAAGATACAATAAGAAATTGGGCTTTCTATTTTAAAAAATTAAGTTGACTTTCAACTAATCTGGGAAATGCCCTCCAAGTAAAAAACTGATAATGCCATTCTCCTTCCCCTTCGAAATCATGGAACACGTCTTTCAACTTTTTTTAATATCTTTCATAGTTTCCAAGATTTTTGTTACCTGTTACGTTTTACCTGTTACTGTTAAATTTAGCATCCTGTATAATATATAATAAATATGGCCCACCTGTATAAACGCTGGCCTACCTGCGGCCCACTCGCATGAACAGTTCTGGCGCCGTCTATGATTAGGCGAGACGCGATTTTCTATTTTCTCGCGGTCGCGCTCCGGTCGCGTTTTACCCCCGACCGCACTCGCTCTGCACACGACCGAGTGTCCGCTTTCCGTGAGAAATGACTCCGTGATCATAGTTGCAGGATTCACAGCGCGCGTGCGATATCTCCTCGCCGCGTCTCTCGCGACAAAAGAGCAATCGTCTCGCCGCGACGCGCGGTGTGTCCCGTGCGAATGGAACGCGGCGGGCGGCGATATCGCTTCCCGCGCGCGCGGCAGCCGCGTCGATTCACTCGCTTCCGATCGCGCGATTCGATCTAATTTGCGAGCGGTGAACCGCGGCGGAAACGAGTGTCCCGCAACTCAAAACGCCGTGACAGCGGCTGCACGAGGGGGAGACGAGAAGCGCTTTGCAATTAGCGTTCGCGTTGGAGAGAGAGAGAGAGAGAGAGAGAGAGAGAGAGAGAGAGAGAGAGAGAGAGAGGGAGAGAGTGTGTGAGTGTGCGTGCGTATGTGTCATTACCTTCTCGTACGCTCGGGCGATTTCCGTCTCCGGTGCGGGAACAGCTTCATACCAAGGAACGTGCTCCTGATGCCGGCGTGCATCGTGGATCCCGAATCGGCGACACTTCGGACGGCCGCACGAGGGCCCGGACGAGCGTTCCGCGCGCGGCGCGTCTTCACGCGCAGCGAGCCTTCATCGTCAGCTCGAATCACTAGCAGGCCGAGTCGCAGCACCACGTGGAGGCGTGACACACGACGTGAGGTAGTCGCAACGAGGAGGATATCCGTCGCGGCGACGCGAGTCGCGCGCGGGCCGCTCACGCGGAGGAAAATCGCGCGGCCGATCGGCGCGATCGCCGCAGCAGCTCGATCTCCGATCCGGGCTCCGCGTTTCGCTCGGCCACAGCAGCCAGCGAGTTGCCTCGCGGCATGATGCGGATCTCGGCGGACTCAGTAGCGGGGATCGATTTTCTCTCGCACGCATCGATTCGTGTTTACCGCCTGGTGAAGCCCCGCGCGACGCCACCCTCGTACCATTCGGGCACATTAATCACTCGTTATCGCCGGGAGATCATCGCACACCGCGGCCGCGTAGAATTAATCCGCAGTCGCGCGCGGTGCACCGAATTCGGCGGAGATCGGCGAGCTTGTCACGTGCGCGTAGATCGATCCTTCGCCATCGAGCGGCGACACTAAGCGCGTTTATGCTCTCCAGAAAGCGCTCTACGAGCGGAGACACTTTCACAGACGAGGATGCCGACGTTAAAAATACACCTCGCGAGCCTCAGTGCGTTTCCGAATTGACGAGTCGGCGGAGTTTCGGCCGAGCACGAGTCTCTCTCTCTCTCTCTCTCTCTCTCTCTCTCTCTCTCTCTCTCTCTCTCTCTCTCTCTCTCTCTCTGTCTCTCTCTCTCTCTCTCTCTCTCTGTCTCTCACGATGGCTCGTATAATTATCGGTGAGGCAGAAATTACCACGTTATTCTCCTCTGACCGAGAGAGGAATAAGGAAAGAGAAAGAAGGGAATGTTTCTCTCGCGTGGGAATCGCTTTACATCTTCGCCGTGTCGTTTTCAGCAAGCGATATATTTCGACGCAAAGCGCATCAGGAATAATGTTATCTACACCTCCACCTCCAAGACGGACGGTCTGCAATTAACCGCGATTCGTCCGCAAAAATTCGCTCGTCTCTCGTCGTTAATCTCTCGCTCCCGTTCTCTCCTTGCCGTCGCAGAGAACGCTCGCCTACTTCTATCTATATCGTCCGTCCTTAATTTACTTCAGCTGATACTGGACCGAGCCGCTAAATAGGATCCCCCAAATTGCAGGAAGCCCAGCGCGCCGTGTCTCGCGACGAGATTGAATTAATTCGATTTACCCGCGGAGACGATCTCTCAGGATCCCGAGGAGCGAGCAAAGTCGTCGCGACGAATCGTGGGGCGAGAAAGAAAGCGCGGTAGTTAGCAGCGACCGTCGACGAATAGAGCGGGCTATCGTCCCACAGGGAGACGTGGTCGATCTGTCGATTCATCCGACGGACCGATCGATGTCGCAATCGCCGCCGCAAGCGACGACGCGTTCGACGAAAGCCACGACTTTCACTGCTGTCTGATCGATCCTTGCGAATGAGATTGTAAGTGAGATGCCTTGACTTTTAGCGGACGCGGAACTCGCGCCGATCAACTACCTTGATTTTCCCCTCCTTGACCTACAATGTCTGAAGCCAGCCGCTCGCCGAGGGCGCATAAATTTCGAATGTCATAACGTTCAGGCGTCATGAAACACTTTTTATGGAACTGATTCGACCGCTGACTTTTTCATCTGGCCTGTTCGCCCGGCGCTGTGAGATAATCGATCTAGATATCCGATCGATCGAAGATGTCTCGGCGAAACTACAAGTATAATTAATGTCGGGCGCAAGGAGAAATGGGGACCCGATTCACCTGACACTTGCTTGCGCTGCTTGACTCTCGTCGGCCGGACGAGAGAGCTCAGAGGACGCACGGCGAGAGCGTAAAGCTCTTCTCACGTTATGGTGGGCGGAGTGACAGTCGGTGTATTTTGGAAACGAAGGTAATGTGCCTCGCCTGGGAGCGACTAGACAACATCAGGCCGCTCGCCAGAAACTGCAGTGGGTTAAGAAAGTATTCGTGCGACATCATCTTTTCGCTATAAATAACTTCCCACGGCCTCGCGTCGAAAACTTTTATTTGCAGCTTGCGAATGTCTATAAAATATCGCCGTCGGCGGATACGGATCGTCGCTGCGGATATGCATACACGATGCTTCCGCGACGTCGCGCGAAGGTAAAATATCGTCCGACGAATTGCGATGAAACTTTAATGCGGGTAACAGTTCGTTTCAGGGGAATTCGTCAATTAGCTGTTGCTTTGTCGGCCGATTTAAATAAAAGATGGTCTCTCTCTCTCTCTCTCTCTCTCTCTCTCTCTCTCTCTCATATGTTTGAAAGCACGTCACTCGCGAGCAACGATAATATGTACACGTAGCAAGGTCCGAAAGTTTTTTGCTGGCCTCCGGGATTTGTAGAAATGAAAAAGCGAGGTAAAAGGAAAGCACGATTTTTATTTTCTAATGTAATCATCCTTCATTTCGATGCATTTTTTAGAGAGATAAATTAATCTTTTTATACCACGTAAAAAATATTCGGACATTTTATTCCCGGCGTAATTCAACACTGCGGGGATCATTTCCTCATCGTTGGTAACCGCGCAAATTAGACTTTAAATAAAAAAACTTTAAATGTTGAACTGTTTAAATGTTGAAATTTAAATGCAGGCTTCAAATGTTGAAAATAAAAAATAATTACTAGTGGCTAAGTTAGGGACGTAAAGAGGACGATTTCGTATTTTGAAAATTAAGATCTGCGTGAAACAAAAATCTATTTGTGTGTAACTATTTTATCGTTTGAACTGTTTGATGTTCAAGCATTTTATAGATAAAATTTAATAATATCTTTTGTGTTGTGAAAAAGTTAATTAATTTGTCATTCTACAAAATGTAATCAAATAGAAGGTGACTATGTCATAAAATAAAAATGGTTGTATCATGTTTATCACCTTTTTCATATCCGTGGGCCATTAACTTTTGTACGACATTATGCACACACATACAGACATACTCGGGAAAGGATGATGATATGTAATGAAATGATTATATGTAATTATTAGAAGTGTGATTCAGTTTTGAGAGTTTTTTTCTCAAAAACTGATTGACTCAAACAAGATGGTGAACGAGTACCTTAATTAAAATATTTTCCTTCGTTTCCTACAACTTTTTCCCATTTTTCTGACAAGAACATTCCGCGACAATAAAAATATTCTTCTTTAGAGTTGATCCAATTTTCAACAAATTTTCGCACTTGTTCCAAGTTATGAAAGCGTGTATCCTCTAGAACATGTTGCATCGACCGGAACAAATGATAATCGGATGGAGCAATGTCTGGAGAATACACGGGGTGCGATAAGATTCCCCATTCCAGCATTAATAGTGTCTGTGCTTCACTAATAATGCAAGATGAGGTCGAGCATTGTCGTGAAGAAAAATCACTTTGCGTCGTTTACTCGCAATTGGCGATCGTTTTTGGTCCAATGCTCGCTTCGATTTGTATAATTGCTGTCGATAACAATCAGCGGTGACGGTCTCATTCGGATTTAACAGTTCATTGTACACAACACTTTCCTGATTCCGTTAAGGAGCTACATACACCTTGGCCCTTAAAGAAGGTTATTTTTATAATTTTTTTCTCGTAAACGTAAAGTCCTTTTAACTTGTTGTTTTTTTTATTAAAAACAACATCAACATTGTAGATTATTTTCAAACTTTTCATGCTTTATAATCTTACAAAATGGCTACAGTATAAAAGCTAGAATTGTAAGCATCATGCGGAAATGCAAAAAGTCATATATTTTATTAAAGTACATTAAAAAACGCAGGTAACATCGTAGCCGTTTTCAACAATTTCGCTTCTAAACAAAATGGCACATATCTGAATGTTATGGCCTACATTTTTACAATATTAATATTACAATTACAAATGAGCAGAGGCATAAACAAAACAACCCCCACGATGCTACCTACGTTCCAGTATGCTGAATAAACATGTTAAACCTCAAGAATATCGGTTCAGCAGTTTTTGAAAAATCCTTGGTACCAGTTTTCAAAACATGGTTTTGAGAAAAATGCGTCTAAAGTTTTAAGTAAGGTTTAAAGTGAGTGAACGACGAAATTGTTTATTTCAAACGGAATCATCGATTCCTGGCCCATAAAGTAAACTGTCAATATCGAGAAATTTATCAGCAGCTGCTTTATTTAGTTTTTGCTCCAGTCGAGCCGTTTTTGCAGAGACACATGTACGTACGTATAATGCACTAGCTGCCGCAGGAAAACGTACGAACGGCTATATCTCAGTCATTTCCATATATTTTTAACTGAAGCTTTAGGAAATTATTCTAAAAACAGCAGATTCAAAAAATGTAAAAATTAAAAATCGATCTTTTTGACCCCCCCTGAAAGTGTATGTAGCACCTTAACCCTTCGAGGCACGTATTTTTCAAAAAATCCGAATCACATAAAAATTTATATACGGGGGTTTCTGGGGTCGCTGATGACGAATCCGTTATCAAATTTTCGAAATTCAAAATGGCGGATCCAAGATGGCGGACGCAATAATGAAAAATCTCAATAATTTCTGTGATAATGGGTATTGTGGGGTTTTAGGAATCGCTGATTACGAATCCATTATCAGATTTTCAAAATTCAAAATGGCGGCCACAAATATGAAAAATCGCGATAATTCCGGTGACAATGAGTTTTGGACCTCGGACTCGTAATCAACGACCTTGAAAGTTAACCAAAGTACAATTTCAGCTAATCATATAAAAATTTTATGATCCGCCATGTTGGAAAATAAATTTTAGAATTTGGACCTCAGATTCGTAATCAGCGAGCTCAAAAACTAACCAGAGTACAATTTCAGCTAATTTAATAAAAATTCTATGATCCGCCGTGTTGAATCCGCCATCTTGGAAAATTAATTTTGGAATTTGGACCTCAGATTCGTAATCAGCGACCCAAAAACCCCCAAATCTTGATTTTGAGCAAAAATATTCACTCATAGTTCGTGGAAAATGATTTTTTTCTGTAAAAATGTGTATTTTTCACACTTTGTTTATTTATAATAAATGGACAACTTATGCAAAATACTTTTCAACCTTTCATGTATGTTCCCATATCGTATAAGAAGCTGAGAAGAAAAAACACAAAAAACCCGACAAAAATCCCTCAAATATAAAATATTTCATAAAAATGTGAGAATAAATAGATGGTAAGTATACTCACCACTATGCCTCAAAGGGTTAAATACACTGCAATACCTTTTGAATCGCGTGAATATCGCGCCTCGAAGTGGATGTTACTAGTTGGCCCGGATCAACTTATCACTTTTTCCTTTGGGATCATCGAAGTAGATCCATTTTTAATCCCCAGTAAAAATTCAATACAAAAGCTCTCCATTTTTGTCTAGCGATCAACAAAACGCAAGTGTTCAACCGGTTCGCAATGGCACTTTCCAATAATTGATGTGGAACCCATTTTCCTTCTTTGTGAATCTTTCCCATATCACGTAAACGTTTAGTAACTGTTGTACGATCAATATTTAATGCTCTGGCAAGTTTTGAAGTGGATTGTGCTAGATTTTCGTGCAATAATGCTCGCAAATCTGCATTTTCAAGCTCTTTCGATTGTCCCGAGCAATCTTTGTCGTTACCATTGTAATCGCCACTTTTGAATCGTCTAAACCAATAGTTACGTATCTTAATTGATGGAGCAACATCATCATGAGTTTCTATCGGAATTCTACGACCTTCAGCCGTTTTCTTCTGATTAAGAAACAAAAATAATCGCATATCAGAAATGCTTTTTAGGAAGCTGCATTTTGAAGATGTTATTAACACGATTTGTACTGCGTCTATTGTTAGTAAATGATTGTTACTAAATATCATAAATTAACATTAAAGCATCAAGAAACAATAGCTGTGATTGGAATGTCTTCGACAAAACTGACATTAGTGGCATCTCTTGCAAAACCCTCAAAACTAAATCACACGCCTAATATATAAAATCATATATAGTTATATGTGTATAAGTTACATGTATAATTATATATATATATATATATATATAATTCATATATGAAATTTGTTTCTATATAGCCACATATATAACTATATACAGCTACATATATAATTATGTATAATTATACATGTCTACGCTCAAAAAGATATTATTGAACGGGAAAAGGAAAGAAAATAGTTTCATTCAATTAAATATCGACATCACGAGCTACTACAAACATAAACATTTATTTCAGTTTATATTTGTACAACAGTATTTTCTCTCAACGTTTTTTATATGGCTATAGAAAGGAACAAAGGCTGTATTTGAACAACAATCGACTATGAAAAATGATACCAAACAACGAATAAGCGAAGCATATGCCACACAGTAACCCCCGAAATATTATCCCGAGTTAAAAGCAATTTTATCCTCCGAATAAACTGTTTACTCCTTAATAGTCAACGTTTTAAGCACTTGATAAATTGAATTGCATAATGCTATTTGGCGTTTCACTTTTATTTTCAGTTTAGCCCGATTTCACCAAATCATCTAATCCAAGCCTAAAATATTTATGATTTCTAAAAGAGAAAATTTTTAAAAAGTAAAACAAAATGTTGCAGATAAAAGCTGCTTAAATCGTAATGTAAATTACGAAAATAATTAGTTTTAGCATAGGTAACCATTTATATAAGTTCACTTGAAATCTTATATTTTAATTCCGCTCTCTCTTTCAGGAATAAACGAAGATAACTCATGACACGAATTTAAAGGCCTCTATGAAATTCGGTACCAGAACAATTAAAATTGATCGCGTTGCTTCCGAGGTCTCAAGTTGTTAAGCCTTAACGTGGCCCCTCTTCTCCCTTCCCCCTCCCATATACATATACTATATATATATATTTATATATATATATATATACATACATGCATACTATATATACATATTCGCCGAAACAATTAATTCACCGCTCATCCGCGCGCGAGAACGAACCCAAACGCGAGTGAGCGAGCGAGCGATCCACTCGCCGCGCTTCTATTAGGCGCATAGGCGGCGCCAAGGGTGGACCTTGGTTGGGCCCTGGCCCACCTAAAAATACGCTGGCCCACTCTAAAATTTTAGAAAATTTTAGCATATGCTGTCCTATTCCTGGTCCAAGCTTGCAGCTTTCTTATACGAAGTTATTTTTATAATTAAAATTCTACAATTCATTTTAAATTCCATCTTCATAGTTAATTTCTCCCAGGGACAAAGCGCAAGGTTAGAAACATTAAAATGAACGATAAAATTATATACTTATAGACCTTTGAAAATTTCAAAATTATGAAATTAACAACAGTTAGGGCACTATTATAGTAATGTATTATTGATAGTAAATAAAGTAAAAAAGTCTAATACTATTTTTTCTTTCGACGAATAGTTAGCGAGATATCGTAAGTCAAATTGTTGAAAAAGTTACCAAGTTTTCCTCAAATATTCCAAAAAGTATTAGGCAAATAAAAAAATGTTTCAGACAAAAGTTGTTAAAATTAATTGGTAGAAAAAGAAGATACAATAAGAAATTGGGCTTTCTATTTTAAAAAATTAAGTTGACTTTCAACTGATCTGGAAAATGCCCTCCAAATAAAAAACTGACAATGCCATTCTCTTTCCCCTTCGAAATCATGGAACACGTGTTTCAGCTTTTTTTAATATCTTTCATAGTTTTCGAGATTTTTTACCTGTTACGTTTGAAATTTAGCACCCTTTATATATCGAAATATTCAGCGCACGTGTCACTTTGTCCCACCTTTCTCTCGCACGCAACCGATCGAGGGTTAATCGTGCGAATATGCAAGGCTCTCGGGCGCGCGACACGTCCTACGCATTCCTAGCATGCCGAATCCCTAGCTAATTGAAATAGAACGCGAACACATAGAGTTAACTTTCAGACACTTTGATTCGCGGGCGCGCTAAACTTGGCAACTTTTACGTGTATTCTCCCGTGTATTGTCGGGTACAAGTCGGCTGTGCTTCACGCGCGGTACATACAACCTACATTCTTCAAGACGGAAAACAAAGATAAAACTATACAGTCGTGCCCGTGCTCTGCAAGTCGCGACTGTTGCAATCTGTCGAAGAATTTCTTATTAATCGCCCGTGCTTGGCGGCGCGATACCGTTGATAATCGCGATCGATCGCCCGCTTCACGCACTGGCGCAATGCAGGCTATAAAGGGAGCCTAGGACGATACGCACGCGTAAGCGTGAAATCGCAGCCGCAGGATTTCTACCAGAAGCAGGAAACTCAGAATTTCGTTACGTGCCGTGCGCGGGATGATGACGTTGATGCCGGATGCAGTTGGCGCGCGATCGATCGTGCTTCGAGGCGCGAAAGCACCCCGTATCTCTCCGATACGGTCCGAAATTGGTCCGAACGTTTGCCGGCGCATTTATCCGGGGAAAAAAGGAGGAAAGGCGAGCCCTCGGAAAATCCGAGTCGAGTCAAATTTTCTTCTCGTTCTCGAGAATCGCGTCAGCGATCGTCTCTATCAAGTCGCGTTTTCGTCCGGATAAATTCATCGAGTGTAAATTTCATCGTCCGATTAAATAGATCTCGTGCACTTCTCGACCGCGTGTACAAATGTCTGAGAAATAATTCGAGCGATTGTCACACTCGTAAAAATAGAAGGTGGATGCGACTCACCGACGTCTCGATGGGCAAATAAAATTTAATGGCTGCACTTACCTGCAACAAAGAGAACAAGAAAACGCATTAGATACGGTCGATTAATCTAACAAGAGGATTCGTGCGTGTTTCTTATACTTCACACTTGTGTCTTATTGTGCATGCTAGTTCGTTACATTTCCCATGCCAAATACGTAAGATATATCTAATAATCGCTATCTACTTGAAGAGAGAGAGAGAGAGAGAGAGAGAGAGAGAGAGAGAGAGCGAGCGGTACTTTCTCTTCAGCCAGAACCGCGGGCTTCGTACAAATTTGGAAAATCAATCGAAGCCCCTGCCGAAGACGGCCCGCACGCGCGCGACCATGTCTATTCATCGGGTGATCTTTCAGGCGAGAGCGGGTTCAAGTGCGGGCTAAAAAGCATGCCTTTAGTGAGGGGGTGCAGGCGGGCCGCGAAGCGGGGCAGCGCGATATGTCGCAATGCGTCTTGACGTCACCGACGCCGCTGGTGGGATTCGGGGGTTGGCGAGCAGAAGGTGGGGGAGCCCACGAGGGACGTGCAAATGCACGTGCATACCGCCAACGAGTCACTGCGACGAGCCATCTGTCGGCCGTCGCAACTAAGCATACCGAAAGAGCACCCAGCACTGGTAATTCAACCCCCTTGCCGTGGGACACTGTAGACATAATCGAGATCATTGAATCGCTCACAGCCGAGAATCAACATGCGACACTCTCGCGACAGGGCGAAATCTTTGACACTAATTACTTCGTATCGATTGGACATTATTAAGTCGTTTCTCAGATCGGATTAAGGAGCGCCGTCTGTATAAAGTCGTCAATATCGAGAAATCCAGCGGAAACATCCGAGCGAGTTTTTCTAAAAAAAAAACAGAGAGAGAGAGAGAGAGAGAGAGAGAGAGAGAGAGCGAGCGAGCGAGAGAGAGAAGTTTAAACGTTTCTAAATTGAGATTGAGGGTAAATTTCTATCCGGCGTCAGTCCGAAGATGGATATCTCGGCCGAATGAGAAAGAGGAGAATCCGAATAATACCTCCACCTATTCTCCCCTTAATCTGCACTTGAATAATTACGAAGGAGAAGAAATTGAATTTCTCTCCTCTACACACACGCGGGACTCACCGTCACTCCTAATGAATTACTAGGAGTCGGCGGTATGCATCCTACGTACATAGGTCCAGGTCCCTGCGAGCAGGTCCCGGCGGGCTAATTTGACACATACTTCGTTAATCTCGTCGCCGTCTTAATATTCTTGCAAAATCGGCAAGTGCCGCAACGCGAGGATCGAAAGAAGAAGCGGCCAGAATGAATTATTACCGTACCCATATCGGGGCATCCGAGACGTTATCCTGCGGAATTACGGGCGCAAAGTTCGCGAGGATAATGGCGTGCAGCCTCGTGAAAGATCGATGATCCTGCTCGTTTGGAAACTTCCGCGAATGCCAGCGCTTAACGAGAATTCAAAAGGGTTGAGGGTCGCCTTCGCCGTTGCGACCGTAAAGGACGATGCTATTTCGGTCTTGTCCTTCCTGCTCGCCACGAACGACGACGCCGACGACGGCGAGAAGGACGCGATGAGGACGACGGGAACAACTGAGGTTTTCAACTTCGTCCTGCTGTACAAGCCACTAGGATTATCGTACGTCATGCGCGAAAACGTTGCATGATTAATTACCGGCTCGTTGCCATGGCGCATTTCGCGAATACTTTGCGGGGACAGGACTCGCGTTGAATTGACTTCTTGCGGAATGCTCCGGAATGCACGGTCGATCAACCCCATCAATCAACGATACTCGAGAACGAGCTTACAGAACACTCCTTTCCACGACGGTGAAGAAGCGAGAATCGCGCGCGATTAAAGTTGAAATTCCCTCTCTTGGTTTTTCTCTCTCCGTCCGTATGTAAGCCTCTCGCTAATGTGCAACATAAATATCGCGTCGTTACACGTGGATAATACAGTTTGGCGAGAAACAAATAATTTACCAAACACATAGGGAACGAAAGGCCGTTCGTTTCGCGCACGAACGAGTAGATGGCTCCACCCACGCCTCGCTACGAGGGTGCAACACGTGCGACCAGTGGTGGTTCTATCGACAGGCCGGCCGATTACCTACCAGCGAAATTTCAACGCTCTCACGCGCCGAGGAACGCCGAGTTTTCCTATATCGGACTCGCTCGCGCGCAGTTCGCATGGCGAAATCGATAATTTCAATTTCCACAAACTTTATTCCGCTAATCTCATCTCGTACGTACAATGGCTATTTCGTGTGCCGACTCGCGAATAATTATCAAATTTACGTCGTGTCCTCCACGTGCGCGATTTTCACCGAAAACTTCCTATCGATTCAGAGCCGATCGATGTGTCCGCACACATGAAGCGGAGGCTCTCCCTCTCGCTGGAGGAAAGAGCCTGAGGAATGTACAGTCACGTGCTTTAATTCGCGCTGCGAGAAGAAAAGCACCCCCCCCTTCCACCCCCAATCATCCATTTTCCGCCAGCTATCGGAGGCTGGCCGGATCTAGCGTGAAATGTAAACAAACACCTCAACGTGATGATTTATGCGCCCCTCCGCCCTTCCCCCGATTTATTAGTAAAAATTTCTTTAAAATATTCTGGAGACACACATCGGCCTTAGAGACGTTCTGTTGTTTGGACCATTTATTCTCCTCTCACGCGAATTAACGCGCGTTACTGTACTGTTGAAAGCGCTTCCGAGAGAATATTGATGAACGACAGCGATCGACATTGCGATCTTCGCAAGCAGCCGATGCACGAGTAATAGAGTTGTCAGATGTCCTCCTTTGGAGAGGATTGTCCTTCTTTCTAGTCAAAATTTCCATGTCCTGTCATGGACGTTTTTCGTTGTTCCCTGCCGCATCGGAGTTTTTGTACTTGTCGGATGCGCTGCCATAGAGACTCATCATAGTCACTACCCAGTAACATTTTACGTCGCTCCCCTATTGGATTTTCGTCACTTGCTTTTGTCAATAATATACAGGGTGTCCTATAACTCAGTACGATGAATTCGTATTGAGAGACATAGAGCGGATTAAGACAAACATAAAAATCCCATACCATATTCGCAAGAATGATCGAGTTATTAACGACAATGAGCGTGTACCGAGATGGTATTGGAGAAGCCACTTGGCTTACAGTGCGGCTTACAGCCGATGCAGCAACTGTTGCCGGTACGCAGCGAGAGAAAGGATAACGCGATGCTATTTGCGTCTCATATCGCCGCTCCTACGTCTCACCGCAAACCGGCAACAGTTGCTGGATCGACTGGGCCGCACGTTACGGCTGCGACGCTTCTCCAATCATCCATCTTGGCGCACGCTCATTCGTCAGATTTCTGTAATTAATAACTCGATAACTATTGCGAATATCGCAAGACGGTACGGGACTTTCATGTTTGCCTTAATCCGTTCCGTCTCCAACGAATTTGTCATACTGAGTTATGGGACACCCTGTATGTAGAATGTATAATATATGCAGTTGAACATTGACGTCCAGAAGGGTGTCATCCAACAAAAATGTTACTAGGTAGTGACTATGATAAATCACCATCTAGTCAGAATTATAACGTTGATTTGATGTTGAAGCGGTCGATGAAATCAACATTAATTCAACCCTCATCGGCGTCGAATCAACGTTGCGTGATTCTGACTGAGTATGGCAGCACACCCGACGAAACAAAAAAAACTCCGATGCAGTAAGGAAGGACAAAAAACATCCTTGACAAGACATAAAAATTTTGACTGGACAAACGCATATTCCACCCGACGACCTTCTTTCCCTCATCCCTTTCGCTCATCAAAATTCTCGGCCGTCCTTTCCTACCGACTTACAGATCTGGCAACCCTAACGAGCAACAGTCTTTGCATCCTCTTACGCACGCACGCATGTGCGTGTCGGCTCACAGGCGCGAACGAACCTCGCCGGCTGACCTGGCGGCGCAGCCGTCCTCCTATCGACTCATCGCAAAAATCACGAATGAACGTAATCCCTTCGAGTACCGGCCTCGGGTACTTGCCCACGGTGCGCAGGGTGAGCCGGCGTCGTGCAAATAATGCCGCAAATAACGGCGAGATCGAGCGCAGATTCAAGCGTTTTCTCGAGTCGCGCGTCCGCCGCGCCGCGCCGGCTTCGAAGCGCGAGACTCGTTCGCTGAGCGGGTCGCTCGGATTTTCGCGAAGCTTCGTCGCCTCGGCGGGCAACAGGAGGTGCACTCTGGTCCGCGAGCTGTGGCGGACAGTGGCGGAAAAGTGCTGTTTGTTGACCGTCAGTCATTCGTACAACGGGTCGATATCAACTCGTCTGAATCCCCGCGAGACTCGCTCGCGCCGATATCAATATTTGAGGGCACGCTGTGTATCGGTAAGCAGCGAGGAGGACGAGCGGTTGATTCATCGATATTCGATTCGCACGCGAAGTTTTCAGAGAAGATTCCGAGAGACTCCGAGGGCCATCACTGCCTATTAGCGTGGCTCGGCGCGCATCGCATGCGGTGTGCATGGCGAAATCGAATTAACAGGAGTAAACCTCCCTCAGGGACTTCCTGCAGCGACGACGTCGACGACGACAACGACGACGGCGACGATGATGAGGACAATGAGATGATAATACCCGAGGGACGGCGCAACATTGGCTAACAATCGCGTCGCGCGATTTAACCCGCTAACGAATCTTCCCCGCAACTTGCATGGAGAAAGGCAATTGGATTTTTCACAAGCAGCTCCTCCGTTACGAAGCACTTTGAGGAGCCTCGGAAAAGAGTGACTCAAAAAAGACCCTTTTTCAGCCTGTTTTGAAACTCTCGATCTTTTGAATAAATCATATGCCAAATGTTACCTTGCTAGGTGCGCAACTAAGTTTCCGGGTTTCACACATGGATGGCGCTAACGACACATGTAGTCGACATACATGGCTGAAGTTGTGTTCTTTTTTATAGCTTGGACATCTGTTAACAATAACCAGTCGTAATACCAACACATATCGCAACGCAAAAATATTTTTTCTAACAACGAAGATGTCGAGTTTTGTGCCAAATAAACGGCATTTGCGGGAAGTTCGCTTTTCTGCTTTAACTTGAAAAAAAGTGCAGCTAAAGCACGTCGTTTGCTTGAGGAGGCGAACATGCACCATTGAAAACTATCTGTGAAGATTGGTTTAAACGCTTCAGAAGTGGCGATTTCGACACTGAGGACAAGGAGCGCTCCGGAAAACCAAAAACAATTGAGGACGCCGATCTGCAAGCGTTATTGGATGAAGATGATACGCAAACACAAGATCAACTTGCGGAGGCATTAAACATGACTCGCCAAGGTATCTCCAAACGTTTACATGCCATGGGAAAAATTCAAAAGGAAGGATGCCAAAATGGGTGCCGCATGAGTTGACTGAGAGACAGATGGAAAATCGAAGAGCCACTTCCGAAATTTTACTTTTGCGACATGAAAGAGAGAGTTTCCTGCATCGAATTGTTACTGGCGATGAGAAGTGGATATATTTCGAGAATCCCAAACGCAAAAAATCGTGGCTTTCACCTGGCGAAACATCAACGGCACAGCCAAATCGCTTCGGAAAGAAGACAATGCTCTGCGTTTGGTGGGACCAGAAAGGAATCGTGTACTATGAGCTGCTGAAAAGAAGCCGGGCGAAACTATCAATGGGCATCGCTACCGACAACAACTGATCAATTCGAACCATGCATTGCTCGGAAAACGGCCAGAATGGGACACGAGACACGAACGAGTGATATTGCAGCACGACAACGCTCCGTGCCATCGCACTTCCATCGTCCAGGACACCATCAAAACGCTAAAATGGGATCTGCTAGCGCACCCGCCGTATTCGCCAGACCTGGTCCCTTCCGATTATCACTTATTCCGGTCGATGGCGCATAGCTTGGCTGGGCAACACTTGGCCAATTTCGAAGAAGTGCAAAATTGGTTAGATGAATGGTTTCGGTCCAAAGACGAGTCGCTTTATCGTCGTGGTATTCATGTATTGCCAGAGAGTTGGCAAAAATGTGTAGCTAGCGAGGGACGATGCTTTGAATAAACCATTTTTTGCATTTCTCTTGAAATTTTCCACTTTTCATTGATCAAAAAAACCCGGAAACTTAGTTGCGCATCTAGTATAATGAGGTATGAACCCTCGCAAACTTTTATCTTGAGGTGACAATTGGTTTCTGAGATAGAGACAGTCAAAGTTCATCAGCGATAAAGCTTATGATTTTCAAAGCACAGTGTTCTTGACACTTTTAGAATTGAAGATAACGTATCCTAAAATTTTTTGGGTCGCTAATTACGAATCTAAAGTCAAATTTCTTCGAAAAAAGATTCAAGATAGCTGATCCAATATGGCGGATCATATCTAAAAAATATATTCAATTATTATGATGTTTGGTTTAATGGCCCAAAATAAGAAACCATTTTTTCATCAATTGTCTGCCATATTAGATCAGCTATTTTGAATTTCTAAAATCTAACTTAACAATAGCCATCGGTGCCTGAAAAAACCCAGGATAAATATTATTAAACTATTAAACTAAACTCCATACTTAAATGTATTTTTTGTGATAAGATCCGCCATTTTGAATTTCTCTTTAACTTGAAGTTCGACTTGTAGAAAACAATCTCAAGATAGATAATACTGTGCCATTAAAATGGATTTCACAATATAGATATCATTTTTTGTGGTAAGGTCCGCCATATTGGATCAGCCACCTTGAATTTCTTTTTTGAAGAAACTTGACTTTAGATCCATAATTAGCGACCCAAATAGTCTTAAGATATATTATCTTGAATTTTCAAAGTGTCAAGAATACTGTGCTTTGAACAACATAAGCTTTATCGCTAATGAACTTTGACCTTCTCTATCTCAGAAATCAATTATCACCGCAAGATAAAAATTTGCAAAGATTAATACCTCATTATAAGGTGACGTTTGACGATACGATTTACTTAAAAAATCGGGGATCCCAAAACGGGCTAATTTCTGGGTCACTCTTTTAAACAAATTGTTCCGGATAATCGTCCTGCGTTCAGCGTAACGCGCGGCAGCGTTCTTTATCGCGAGCGATGTAATTTGAAAGTGGGGGAGGGAAAGAAAGAGAGAGAGAGAGAGACCGATCGTCGTTATTTCAGAAGAAAAAGAGAAAATGCTAAAACATCGCGCTTTTTCAACTCACAAAAAGCGCGATACGAGCGTAATGATAGGAGGATACGTCTCGCACGATCGAAGGCATCGTCACGTCACGTCGTCTATCATGCAAATCATCAGGACAGGTTGATGGCGGGCGTGCCGCGTCGATCGGTCGAGCCCGATCCACGCCGAAGATTCGCACACGCGATCGCATATCGATCAGCCAGCGAGGAGCGAGTTCGCGCGAGCTTGCTGACAACGCTGTGCGGTGAATTCCGCGGGATTCGCTTCGATCTACTCCGCGCGTGTACCGTTCCGAGATGCCGATCGCGTTTCCCGAAAGAAAGCGGCAACAACAACAAGCACCGCGTGTCAAAAACGGACGCGAGATAATATGGAGCGGCATAATATGGCGACGGCAGCGCCATCTCTCGCGCCGCCTCGCTCATCTCGCAGGCCGTAATAAGCTGATAGCCACTCGCGTCGCGATTCTCGCAATCTCCGTAATTGCAGTCGACTCGTCGAAAGTGAATTTTAAGTGGCGATGTCTGACGCGGAAGGACACGCTCCCGCGCCGTCACGCCGGCTCCGTCCCGATTCGCCGCGATCCATTAGACGCGATAGGTAATTGCCGACAGGGACACACGATACGCCCCACCACCGCGGCGGTGAATGGGAGGGATAAAGAAGCGGGTTAATTAACAGCAGCAGAGCCGCTATAATTGAGCGATCTTATCGCTCACTCGCTCAGTCGAATCCTCCTCTCTGCCGCCATGCCTCCGCGCTGCGTTTTTCTACTTAATTAACTCCCCTGTCGCTCCCCAGACTCCCCTCCCTTCTACCCTCTCCGCTGCCGCCGTAGCCCATCGCGTAGATACGTTCACGGCAGATTTCGCGGTACGGTTCCGTTCTGTCTTGAACGACGACAGCATCTATTCCGCGATTTGTACGACGCGCGTACGACACGGGTACAATGCGACAACCGAGTCTCTGCCGCGCAGTCGCCGACATTGGCCAGCCAGACGAGAGAGAGAGAGAGAGAGAGAGAGAGAGAGAGAGAGAGAGAGGGACGCGCCGTGGCCAACAATGAAAAAATCGAGGAACGATCATATGTATTGAAACGACGCCAATTCTCCTTCTCTCCCTCCCCCTCTCTCTTTCTCTCACCGCAAGACGACGTGAGAACTCTGCCAAATTCGGTCACTCCATAAAACGAACAGCAGCGAAGGTGCAAGACGCGAGCGGCCCGTCTGTCTCTGTCTTTACCTACTTGTGCGCCGCCGACTGATTCTTCGCAAGTTTCCGCGACTTGTTCGAAAGAAGTCGTTCATCGGGTGACAGAACTTTTTCTCGGCGAATCGTGTGCGCCACATGCGGCGATCTCTCGTATCGCTCCTCTGTGTTCTGCTTTCATCGAGTGTCGCGAAAACGCGATGGAAAACGCGGTGGTAGCAAAGTGACAAGCATTTCTCTTACGTGTGCATTAAAGATGACGCTATTTGATAACATTTGTAACTTGGGGAAATCGATGTCAGTTATATTAGTCATGAATATGCAACCATTCCTGTGAAATTATATTTGCCGTCCTTAGGGGAGGGGAGAAGAATAACGCGTTTGATGTGGGTCCTTTATCTTTAACCCTTATAATTCGAGAAGCCATTATAATGGCGCCAGTAGCGGGATTCCGTAACTCGTTACGTGCTAATAACGATAGTTTTCGGTTCATTATATAACGTTGCGCACCTTCTCCGCTACATATATATTATACTTGCGCAACGACATTGTCGTTATCGTAATACGACTGCGCATAACGAGTTACAGAATCCCGCTACAGAGCTCTCATACTTTTCAGCAATTTAGCAGTTCAGCCTTTGACATATACGAAAAAGGTCGAGTTCAAAGGCTGAAAGTCGCCCAAAACAGAGGCCGAACTGTAAGGGTTAATATTTGTATAACCACTCTATATTGACCGCTCTAATACATTACAATTTTAAAACTCGATGCTCCACTTTGAGATTGTGTCCTCCTTTTCTTTTCCGAACGCAGTAAGTCTAAGCTCTTATACTAACCAATTATGTGTGTATGTGTGTGTACAAAGTGTAACATCAACATACAGGTCAATAAAACGGATTGCTTGCCCCCATTCGGACGATAATGCAGACGTTGCCGAAAAAGTCACTCATTGATTTTGTCGATAATGATATTTACAGTGCTCCTAATTATGATGATGATCCAACTAATTTTGTACCGGAATCGTTTATAAACAGGAGCCAAGCCTTATTGAAAATTCCTCATTAAAGTGTAGAATTTCTCATATTCTGATCCCTTTTCATCGATAAAAGGTGGTTTACGAATCTTTTGATTCGCTTATAAGCTGCAAAATCTTTGAAAAAACGCTATTTTTTATAAAAGAGACGTCCAGATACAGGATTTTGTACCGAAAATATGTCACTTATAGTTATCATCGATTAAGTTTTGATCAATAATTTATGTTACGTTTCCGATCGATTCATATTTTTGCAGAAGCGATCTATTCCAAAAACGATGGGAGAAAGTACATAAGGCTTCTAAATATTTTTGTACCATTTTCTCTAATTTTCAATTCCAATGGAACTTTCCAACGCAAGAAAAAGGTTAAGAAATTATGCGAAACAAGAAAATATGTTGCATTATTTATTCTCTTAATTATTACTCTTATTTATTCTAAATTGAAGTTTAAATTCATAATGCTCATTTCTCAGTTTCATTTTCTTAAACATTTTCTTTTATTTAATGAAACTCGGCTGCTATCATAAATGATTATGATGCAAAATTAGTTGCACTCATCATAATTGGGAGCACTGCAAATATCATTATCGACGAGATTAATGAGTGACTTTTTCGGCAATCTCTGCATTATCGTCCGAATGGGGTAGGTAACTCGTCATCCTGATCTATATGTGATGTTACACCCTGTACGTGTGTGGATAGGACGGCAAATTCATTCGCAGTTCCATTTACTTTGGTTCGATTTCGACTTTATGGCACTTTATAGCAGTTTATTAATTAAAAAGTTCCTGCGATTTTTTAATTACCTTCTATGCTTTTGTCATTTCATTTATCTTATTATTTTTATACTTGTGTGAGTAATATAAATATACTAATATACATCCGAGCTATTTATTATTTTTATGTTTATATTTACTTATTTATTTACGTACTCTTTGTTTCTCAATATCTAATGTCTAATGTAGTTTTATCCGCGGTTGTTTTAGTTTATCATGTACTAAAAATTGAAACCCGTTAATAAATATTATTATCGTTATTCTTGTTGTTGTTGCTTTATTATTCGAAGTTTCAATCTAATTCAATGCTCGAAATTAAAGAACCTGTAGTTCTGAATAATTTAATTTCAAGGGTACTGCAATTCTTCGAACACTATTCAAAAATTCGAAAAATAGCTTTTAATAAAACTTATTTCGGAAAGTGAAACAAGATTCCATGCAATTACCATCGTTTAAAAATCCGAACGTTCAAATACCCATTTCGCACTTTGAAATTTCGCGTTAATCAAATGTAATATCTCGAAAGCGAAGAAATTAAAATCTTCCCGGAGAACCAAAGAGAACTTCAAATATATTCTTATATTATATAACATAAATATAATTATATAAACATAATTTTTATAATCTTAGCGCGCAAGCCGATGGATATTCGGAATTGAGGTGATGTTATTAATTTCGCGTGTGCGTTTTACGCGTCGAAAACAGAATGGCATATCCAACGCTGCTAATTCGAAATCCTATCGAGAGCAAATAATCCATATTGTTCGGCCCGGTGCGGCCTACACGTGTATCCCGCGGACTTCCGAACGTGCCGCACACGCTGATCGGCCCAGCTTGGGATTATAGTGACGGTTCAATTTTCGTTGGACACTTTCCAGAACGCGGGGGGACCCGCCGAGCAGCTTGGACAAAAACGCCAGCCCGCCCGCGTATTAACTGACATTTTCAGTCGCTGCCGCGGTTATTCGGCGGAAGGAGTTAACGAGCGCCCGAATAATAAAACGCACAAACCCGGTGACAATCGTCGTTTTACGATAAACAGTGCGGACCGTAAAACATACTTGCGCTTCCGTCTGACTTCAATCTCGTTCGCTCCCTCGTTAAACATCCAATTGCTTTATTCGACAATACAAGAGGGCGCGCAAACGAACGCAAACGCCGATGAAAAGGACGCAGCGTACGGCTGGATAAATGTATTCAATTTGCAATGCGAAAATATCCTAGAACTTCCCTCCTTCCTCCACCACTCCTCCCTCTTTCTCCTCCCCCTCTCTCTCTCTCTCTCTCCCTTTCTTTCTCCTTCTCTCTCTCTCTCTCTCTCTCTCTCTCTCTCTCTCTCTCTCTCTCTCTCTCTCTCTCTCTCTCTCTCTCTCTCTCTCTCTCTCTCTCTCTCTCTCTCTGTCTCCTCCCGTCCTCTGCCCTTCCTCTCATTCCGGATAATCCTCGCGATAATAGCGCGTTAATATTACAATAATATCCGCTCTCCTCCCAACGGGCTTTTAATCTGAAATTAATTTCCGAGACGCTTAAACGTGAAAATTAACAGGATAGTCTCCCCTTGAAAATTTGACGGAAAGAAAGATCCCGCGCACGGATTGATCAAAAGGTCCGTGACATTATTTCCGGTACCGCCTTGCGTTAGGAGCGTTAATTAATTCTTCAGAATTACGATCGATACGCTCACTTCGCGCAGCCTTTTTCTTCTTTCCATCCCTTTCTCCCTTTTTGCGCGTTCTCTGTCTCTCTTCCTCTTTGTCTCTCTTCCTCTCTGTCTCTCTTCCTCTCTCTCTCTCTCTCCGCCTACAGTTTTTCCCGGGCGGCGACCTTAATTGCCCGGAAAATTTCGCAATAACAACGCGCGACAAGTTAAAATACCAAAGAATTTATTACGATCACGGCGAGGAGAAGGAAATTAATGCACGCTGGCGCGCATTTCAGTTTCTAACTTTAATTATAGATGATAGATGGAGGGCCATGGCAACGACGTTACTTCGAGGCCGTCTTTCTTTTATCTTCAGACACATACACGTCCCCTTTAGGCAGTCCCCTAGGACTCCTTTAGGTTTTACAATAAATCGTCCTACAATAAATACAATAGGTGTCGTAAGTCGTAAACCCTGTAAGAAATGGACAATCACAGCTGATTATTACAAGAATAATCGGCTATAATTGACCAATTCTTACGGCTTACGACGCTTATTGTAAAACTGACTTTAATCTTCGTACTTCTCGTCGCGAGGAAGCCTAAATGCGCACGCACACGCACACCCGTTTCGTATTCCGAGCACGAATCGTCCTCTGTCGTATCGCGCGCGGTGTACTTGCGACTTCCTTCCTACAAAAACGAGTCCGTTCCGTGCAGCCGGCTACGTGCCTAACCAGATATACATATATATACATGTACAGAGTGTAATATCAACATACAAGTCAGTACGACGGGTTGCCTGCCCCCATTAGAATGATAATGCAGAGAAAAAGCTACTCATTGATCTTGTCGATAATGATATTTGCAGTGCTCCCAGTTATGATTAGTGCAACAAATTTTGCATCGGAATTGTTTGTGATAGAAGCCAAGCCATTGAAAATTCCTCATTGGAATGTAGAATGCTCGTATTCTAAACTTCTTTTATCGAAAAAAAGTCTTATGAATCTTCTGATTTGCTTATGGACTGCCAAAACTTCGGAAAGCAAATGCTATTTTTTATAAAAAAAGATATCAAAATACAAATATAAGATTATGTATCGAAAATATATCATCTAATAATTACCATCAATTAAGTTATCATCAATAATTTATGCTGCGTTTCCGATCAATTCATATTTTTGCAGAAACGATTTATTCCAAAACGATAGAAGACAGTATATAAGACTTCTCTAAATATTTCTGTACTATCTTACCTAATCTCTAATTTCTATTGAACTCTCCAATGCAAGGACAAAATTAAAAAATAATGCAAGAACAAAATTAAAAAATTATGCAAGACGAGAAAATATTATTAGTCATATTATTTATCCCCTTAACTATTATTCTTATTTACTTTGTTTAAATCCGCAATGTTTATCTCTCAATTTCACTTTTCTAAACATTTTTTTTCTTTTAATTTAATGAAGCTGCTATCATAAACGATTACGGTGCAAAATTAGTTGCACTCGTCATAAGTGAGAGTACTACAAATATCATTATCGACATGATCAACGAGCGACCTTTTTCGGCAACCTCTGCATTATCATCGGAATGAGAGTAGGCAATCCATCGTATTGACCTATATGTTGGTGTTACACCCTGTACATGTATATGTACAGAGTGTTTAAAAAAAAGGTTCAGAAATTTGGGAGCAGATAATACTTACAAAATAGAGAAAAAAGATTCGAATAAATATGGGTCGAGAAATTAATATTGTCAGATTGTTATGAACAATTATTTTATTTTAGCAAAAGCAAGTGACTTATTCGCTTCTGGTGTACGGCCATACGTGTGAAATGCATTTCTGACATTTCTTGGTTAAGCCAATATGCTGTCGTTCTTACCGTACTGTGGAAACTTTGTAATAGCTCTCTACATTGTTCATTGTCGAGGATATATGACCAACAATCGCTTGATGAAGTGTGTATATAAATGGGAAAAAACTAGAATTGTTTACGCTCCGAGCAAAAGCGGAGAGACTTTCTTTAGGGATTCCTTTGAAGCATCGTACTTTCTTCACCGATAAATGGCAGACAAATCGCATCAGAGAATACAAAAAAGTACCTGGAACGAATAAGTCATTTACTTTAATTCAAATAAATAATTGTTCATAACTACAACAATATTAATTTTTCGACCTATTGGTACTTTTCTCCTCGATTTTACAAGTACTATCTGCCCTTAAAGTCCTGCATCTTCTTTTTTAACACCCTGTATACACAACGCGCGTGCGCGCAAGCGAATGTCTTACGCAGCGATTAATCGTTAGCGCGCTAACGCTCATTTTTCTCGGGGCGCGTAAACGCCTGAGGAAGCTCGGTAATAACGTTACACGCGAACGCAGCAACACGTGGCACATTATAACGCTCGCGTCTCTACGCTCTTCAGAGTCAACCGGCGAGCGATTTGGCAAGCTGCTTCCCGAGCTGCTTGCTCAGAGGGGGTGGAGCCGAAGAATAGACGAAGGGGGGGAGGTGGTAATTGGATTAACCTCGTCCAGCCCAGTTAGCAACCCCTTAAAACCCGAGACCGGGGAACTTAAGTGACCGCATTCGGAAATGTCGACGGAGATCTCCGTCTCGAGGCCCGCCGGCAAGTTCTAATCGAAAAGCTCGGTTCTTCGTGCGACGCGACGTGCCGCGGCGGAAACTACTCTTTGGCCAAGCCTTCCGGAGTGCTTTCAGAGGTACAGAGAGAGGACAACGTGCCCTCGGCCGTTTTAAAGAACGTTGCTTGATATTCCAACGGAATTATACGGGGCCGCGCGCGGATTACCGCGCCTTCGTGTTCGCTTTGATCGATTATCTATAAAGAAAAATTTCTAAAATTGAGTCTAAGAGGTTGATCCGCATCGGTTAAAGTCATCGCAACTTCCTTACCGAAAGCTGCGCTCCCCGAGAGAGAGAGAGAGAGAGAGAGAGAGATCGCACTCTATTTTATTTATACAGGATGTTGAAAATAAGTTTCAGCACTTTAAGAACAAATATTACTTACAAAATGGAAGAGTCCTGATAAGCATGAATCAGAAAATTAATATTGTCAGAATTACGAACAATTGCTTATTTTAATTAAAGCAAATGACCTACTCGCTTCTGGTGCTAGCAAAGTTTACGGAAGATTTTCCACATATCCTCCTCTTATTTCTTTACACGCTTCACGCAGTGAACTTTGTTGAAGAGAATTCTTTAAACATCCCACAACGCCTAACCATATGCAAATATATATAAATTGGATCAGGTTAGAGTTAAGGTTAAGTTAGGGTTAGGTTTAGGGTCAGAGTTAAATTAAGTTAGGTTAGGTTTTTCGGGGAGTGTAGGGGGAGGAACAAAGGCCTCTTGATCATATGTACTGTTTAACATCATTTAATGTACATACATTGTGTCGAAACAATAGGCTCCATTTATGAGACTTCTTTTGTTAATAACTTTTTAAGTGCAAGCAATGTACGACAGCTCTTGAATATTACTCAGGAACGTGAATTCTATAATACATGTAAACATCAAGATCATTGGAGGTGAGTGACGCTAAACAGCATATTTACTAGGTATATCACTTGTTTCAATTAAAATAAATAATTGTTCATAACTATCCGACAATATTAATTTTTCGACCTATCCTTATTAGGACTTTTTTCCTCCGTTTTGCGAGTACTATCTGCCCCTCAAGTTCTGAACTCTTCTTTCTTAAATTGTACCCTGTATATCGTGATCATATCGGCTCGTAACGAAATTATCGATCGGCCGCGACGAACGGTTTCCCTCGGAGAGGATATCGCCTCCGTCGCTCTATCTTTGCTTCTTCTCCTTCCTTTTTGCTACTATTACCGGAAGAACAGCTTTGATTACGCCGGGTGACTCTCAGGCTGCTGAAACCGAGGCGGATTATGCTATACGATCCGTGACGATGCGTCAATATTAGTTCACCGCGACACCGCTTTGTGCACAGCCTACTTCCCGCGGGAAAGAATATAAAGGGCTATTGAGTATCCGCACACATACACGCGCATACTGGGCTGTATCGCGCACAGCGGTGCTCCGTGAATATGTGTTACGGCGCGCGCGCGCGCGTATTTGTGTCCGTGTATGCCGCTTGTTGTTCCACGAGTAGTTGCATTAAAACGTCACGCGACGCACCGCTCGGCACGGATTAAGCTGCTTTAATACGTTCGACGTGGCAGCGGCATGCCTAGGCGGTGCACACGGGGCGCGCGTTCGCGAAAGCAGAAACGGCTTCGCCGTTGCGAGTGCAAAAGGAAAATGAGCCGGATCCTACGTCACGTGCGCGACGCTACTGCAGCGAATTTTCTAAAACGCCGCACTTGGCGGACTCGAGAGAGTCGCTGGAGAGTCGCGCACGGCCCCTTCGTTCGGAGAGCCGCGTCGGAGGTTCCCGCGTCCCGAGATGAAATTTCCCCTCGGCTGTGTATGGAGGGCGTAAACAGCAAATATTCCCTAGATTTCACGGCGAATCGTAAGTCGACAATTCTCGCCTCTCACGACGCCTTCGAGAAAGAGGCGGTTATCGATTCTCGAGGCGTATCTGTCTGCAATCGTCCTCCTCCTCGCCGCCGCGAGGGAGAGGCACTCGCATCGTCTCTGTGTGTGTCGTCGTCGCTTTCGAGCGAGTCGGAATTTCACGTGGGAACGTTGCTTGCGCGTAACAGAGAATCTTGGATTAAGCTGATGCTCCGTCAGTTTCGTTCTCAAAGGGGACGTTTCTCTTGAGCGAGAGCTCTCAACGCGGCGGCGATTTGGTTCATTTTCAGAAGTACGGGACGTATCATCCCCGTGTCGCTTCTCTCGGCTCCGCAAACCGCACGAGCCCGGGATGAAAAAGCGGGGGCGAAATTAGGAACACACCTTCCCCTGAAATAGCGCTATCGTATTTCTTCGAGCACGTACGTGCCCGGCACTCGAAATACTTAAAATGCTACTTTGAGAATATCACGTTGAATAATTCAGGGACGAGCGACACGGCTCTCGGGGCGTCTATATTTTGACTTTCGGAGGACTATTTGTCCCGGTCGCACTGACAACGGTGGAAATTCTTGTCTTACATCACAGCGGGCGAGCGCGCGCGCGCGCGTAGACTCGCCCATTTTACCGCCGCCGCCGCCGGCAGAAATATTGTCGTGTAAAAAGGAAAAACGCGCATGCACCGTGATCTCATAAGAGCGAAAAAAATTTCAAAGCCGCTCGAATCCCTAATAAAACCCTCCGGCGTGTCCCTCGTCGTCTCTTTGGATATTGGATTATTTAGCAGCGATGTCTCACTCGGTTGGCATGAAACAACTGCATAGAGTGACCCAGAAAACTTTCGTTTCGAAAACGAAGGCTGGCTCTATTTATAGAAGACCGTTTCGAGAAAGAAATTAATATGTATTTATCGCGCTGTGCATCGCGCCGCCGTAATTTTTATGGATCCGCCGCGAAGCGAGGGAAGGACACTGCGTGAAATTTGACTTTCATCGGGTTAGACCGAGCTCGCTCGCAAGCGCGAGAACCCGATATGGACCTCTGGAACGTAAAAATCCTCACCAAGTTTCGAGTCGCAGCGACGAGCGCGACGACACGGAAGGAACAGTCGGTGAAATTCCTACGGACATTCCTGACCTGCTGAGTAAGTCTTGTAAAACTTAATACTTAAAACACGTGCACGTTCACGACGTATTTCTCGGACAGGACAGGGAACGGAGACAAAGACGGATAATTATAGGAACAGCGGAAAAGTGGCCGGAATGCTTGAAACTCCTGCAGGCAGCAGTGTCCGTCGCGATCTCTCACAAAGGACACGATCGCGGGAACTATTTTAATCATAGGCACGTAATCGCTTTTGTATAGGACGCCCCTCGTATAGGACGCGCGCGTGAGTGAGAGAGAGAGAGAGAGAGAGAGAGAGAGAGAGAGAGAGAGTGAGAGAGGTATAGGGTGTAACATCAGCATATAGGTCAGGATGACGGGTTGCCTGCCTATTCGGACGATAATGCAGGGATTGCCGAAAAAGTCATTTGTTAATAATGATATTTGCAGTGCTCCCAGTTACAATGAGTGCGACTAACTTTGCATCGCGATCGTTATGACATATTTATTAACCGTTTATGACAGGAGTCGAGCTTCATTAAATTAAGAAAGATATTTAAAAAAGTGAAAGTGAAAAATAAACATTAAGGATTTAAGCGAAGTAAATAAAAGTAATAAATAGTTAAGGAGATAAATAATGCAACATATTTTCTTGTTTCACTATAATTTCCTAATTCCTTTCTTGCATTGAAAAGTTCGATAGGAACTGGAGATTGGAAAGAACGGTATAGAAATATTTAGAAATCTTATGTACCATGTTCCATCCATGTTTCTACAAAAGATCGTTCCTGATTGGACGACAACTATCGAGCCCTATTTTCGATAAAAGAGGCGTCCAGATACAAAACTATGATGCACCAAAAATATGTCGCTTGATAATTGTCGATTAAGTCGATTAAGTTGCAATCAATGTTTATACCGCATTTCTGGCCGATTCATAACTTTGCTGACGCGATTGCAAAGTTATTAGATGTACGAACAAATGATCCAAACTTTTCAGCTAAATTCAAGGTTTATTTCAAAAGAAAATAAAACAAATTTGCCAATCAAAATATTCGCCGTTGTTTTCTATAACTTTAAGTCATCTTTCAGGCAGCTGATGAATTCCATGTTCCATTGGAAAAATATTGTGTCTTTGGACACGATAAAGCCATTTTCGAATCCTATCCACTGACTTGAAGTGCGTATCGAACAAGGCATGTTGCATCGACCGGAACAAGCGGTAATCAATAGGAGCGATGGAGTCTGGTGAATACGCTGCAAGACGTCCCAGCAAAGACTCATTATGATGTCTTTTGTCGTAAAAACAACGTGTAGTCTAGCGTTGCGTCATGCGGCGGATCCCATTTTCCTTCTTTCTGAATCTTCCCCATCTCGTGTAGGCGTTTGGGAATAGTTTGTTGCGTTACTCCTAACTGCTCTGCAAGCTCTTTTTGCGTTTGTGCTGAATTTTCAGCAAGTAGTTGCTCCAAATCATTGTTGCCGCACTTCTGAGGGCCTCCAGGACGTTCTTCGTCATTCAGACTGAAATCGCCTTTAACCGCTTTTAAACCGTCTAAACCAAAATACACACACATCGTACGACATACAACACGCCGAGAAAGCAGCAAATCGATTCGCATGCTCTTGCAGCTTTTTTTCCTTGTTGAAATTCGTCAAGAATGCAGTGTCGGATACGCACTTTATCTGCCATTCTTCACTGTACTGAACTGAATAATTTTTGAGGTTGTGTCGAGCCTCCCGCCATATTAAATGTAATTTTTAACTGCTATATGTCAACATTACATAACCGTAAAAGAGCGGGAAAATTTGATTATTTTAAACTTAATTTCTTAGCTGTTTGAAAAAGTTTGGATTACTTATTTGTACACTTAATAGTTGCACTCGTCATAACTGGGAACACTGCAAATATCATTATCAACAAAGTCAACGAGTGACTTTTTTCGAGCAACTTTTGCATTATCGGCCGAATAGGGGCAGGCAACCCGTCATACTGACCTATATGTCGATGTTACACCCTGATGTACACGAGCGCGATTTTATTCACGTTGAGCGAAGAGCGACAGCGGAATATGGCAGACACACAACAGTGTTCTATCCTGCTGGGTAGGATGTATCGCATCGTATCTTGCAGTACATGTAGACACGGTCGATACTTATAGGCACCGCGAAATATCCTACGTGGATAAATCTATGTTGCGGGCAGCCGGCCGAGCAGAAAAACAGTCGGGCGAATATCGATGACGTTGTCGTAACTCGAGTGGAAAAAGGAACGCGAGAAAGGGAGAATGAGATGATGCGGCGGCGGCGGCGGGGGGGGGGGGGGCAGGGAAGGAAGAAAATACAATTTATTACCCTGAGACAGGTTCCGTCGAGGCAGGCGCGCGCGCACACATTGTGCGAAAACGGATCGCCGGTGCGATGTACAGTAAACATCTTATCACTCGCATGCATGGCTTCATATTGCTCAAAATACCAAGTTCATCGGAAACCCGTTAAAGTTTTCTACAGAGACGCAAAGCGACTCGTATTACTCGGCAGTATCACGCTACTCTCTCTCTCTCTCCCTCCCTCCCTCTCTCTCTGCGCAGAGTTACACCTTCGTCGAATAGCGACAGGGAGCGCGCGCGAGGAATGAAGAATGTCCGAGTCAAAAGTCTCAATTATTGGTGGAATGTAAAAATTTGCGGGCCGAGGAATCCCCGCAGAATTTTCAATTATCCCGAGACTCGATGGAATTAAAAGCCGAGGCGGAGGCGCCACCGGAGCGGTCTTGTCAACTATCGCGCGCGCGCGCGAATCCTCCCGCGAGATTCTCACGCACGGTCGTGCGACTATCACGACTATCATCGTCGTATTTACGTCGACTGATTCCGGCCGACTGAATTCGACGGCGTGGTGCACGCGGCCGAACGTAATCCGATGACGCGCTCGGTAAAATCTAATCGAAGTAACGCTCGCTTTTCGGCCACATCACTATTGCTACAATTTACGGACGGACATACACGTACGTGTATGCACACACGCACGCACGACGCACACACACAGTGACGAGCGGCGTTGCAACCGCCGCCGCCTATGCAGTCTATTAAACATAGATAGGAGTACCGCATTGCCGTGAATCGGCGCGAGGTAGTGTTGGAGGTTTGCTGTGCGCCATGCCCGGTCTCTCCCAGCACCAGCAGGGGTTCTCCAAGAATCAACCCCCGACCCGTTTCCCCGATTTCCCGATTGTTATACGCCGAGTGGCTCCGCCGGCTGCGCCAAACTTTAATTAAGGAAGAGACGACTAATTGGCATCCGACGGCTCGCCGGTTACCTTTGCATCCGAGCTTGATCGTTCCGCCGG
Source organism: Harpegnathos saltator (assembly GCF_003227715.2). NCBI lineage: Eukaryota > Metazoa > Arthropoda > Insecta > Hymenoptera > Formicidae > Harpegnathos > Harpegnathos saltator. Next base: position 1,021,495 of record NW_020230360.1, read on the forward strand.
CAGTTCCTCGCGCTCTCTCCGCGACCCGGACCCGGCGCAAATAAATGTAAAATTATAATATAATCGGCTCGCAACACACCGGCCGTCGATTTTATGCCGCGAAAGTGCAGAGTAGCTGTGGCTACACCACACCGTCGCAAAACGCTGTGTTGAAATCGACCCGCGACTTCCGGCTGCAATCTTATTCAAATGCTGCCACGAACGAGTCGGGCTTGGACGATCGTAATCGGAGATTGATACTGCCTGTAATATCGCGTTTGGACGCGAGCGAACGCACGCGATAACGACGCGATGCTCTGCGCCTGTTGTTTACGCGAATAATACCGCTCGAGAGCTTTTCGCCAAGCGCGTCCACAGTGCGTCGGACGTCAATTCAATTCGTCGCCGTCGGGATTACAGCGCGATGTCTCGGTGCTTGCGTGCGTAACACAGTAAGGCCGCTATTCATAGTCGGATTTTATAATGAAGACCGTCTTAAGTTCATCCTCAGGTGCTATACAAATTATTTCATTGGGGTGAATCTGAAGGTGAACTTAAGACGGTCTTAAATATAAAACTTGACTATGAATACCGGCCCAAGACAAAGATACCAACGTCGGACCAACGTACACCAACACACACTCGTGGACAGAAAGACTGCTCGTAATTTTTTGCGTGACTTTCGGAACACATCCGTCTAGTCCAATGAGAGAATTTTCCCGTTGGGCAATACGTTCTGAAACTCGCACGACGAATTACAAACAACCTTTCGCTCCACGACTGTACCAAAGCCTGGACATTTTTATCCTTCTCCCTTAAAATTCAGATATTTAAACGTTCCACACACACACACACACACACACATACACACATGTATATTGTATTGGACGTTTGAAACAGTACCATCACTTAAACACATATCCAACTCTGAATCTTTTCGTTACTTTCCGTTTTGAAATACAAATATTCGAGTTAAAAAATTATGTCGCATGTATGAGTATTATATGTACGTAGATATAACATTACCATATATTATACGTATACTGAGAAAAATATCCGATTGTTAATTTTGTTATCCGATCAAATATCCGATTAAATACACCGGATATTTCTGGTATTTTTCTCCGTGTATAAAAATTATATAAACAAAAGTTGAAATATTCTCAGATTTCTTGAACAGTTCAGAATATTTAAACTTGTACATATATATATATAAAAATTTAAAAGAATATATACAAATAATTAAATATATATAAAAAAATATATATATAAGTTTTGACACGCGTATTTCAGAATGAAAATAATAAAAACATTAATGTCTTATATTATTATATGTGATATGTATATATTATATATAATATTATATATAATATATAATGTATAAAGACGAAAGTAACAAAAAAGACGCTCAGAGTTAAGCACGCATCCTGGCAATGATACCGTCAGTCAGTCGATACTCCGCGAAAACTAAGCACGCGTTTATTTCTTGAGAATCACTGAGCAGCACGAGCAGCGGCTGTGCAGCAGACACTGCACAGACTTTACATATACAGACACACACTACACCGGACACCGTATAGACGCGTGCGCGCTCGCGCGCTACATAGTGATAATAACGAAGCTGTGGCCGCGAGTCGGTGTCAGGTCGCAACCTCGCTCTTGCCCTCGGCCTCGTTCGTTATTCTTAACGTCATCACGGCCGCAGTCGAATCTATGCGTGTCTACCATCCACTCCCGTGCTCGCCCTCACCTTCGCACCCTCGCTTGGCGCGCGCGCGTCGGAGCGCGTACTATTCTCCCCGCTGCATTTCGCCCGCACCCCGCCGTCCATTCACCGCAACTTAACGGCCGACTTAACTTAGCAGTCCAATTCTCTCGGACAGGTCGGCTTCGCTTCCGGACAGGTAGGCCACGCGAGCGCACGATTTCGAGCGAGAAGGAGAAGCGCAGCGGATGCGGCGGAACGCGTCACGCCGACCTCGTTTTAATTCTGTCGCCTCCAATCGCGAGCTTACTTTTTCCGCATTAGCGATGCGCGAAAACGCGACTCGCTGAGAGAGGGAGAGAGAGAGAGAGAGAGAGAGATCGGCGGCGAGGACGTCGGTCTCGCGTGTCCCGATCGGCGAGCGATCGATGCAGGGAAGGCAGGGAGGAATGAGACGCGCGCGAAGAACCGCTCGCGCACGTCGTCGTCATTGTTATTTCCCCGCCTCCTCCCCGCCTCTCTCTCTCTCTCTTTCACGCTCAACGGAATGTTACACCCCAGGCACGCGCGATTTGCAATTCCTCGCATACGTACATGCGTGTGCGTCGCGACTATTTATAGAAATTCTTACACGCACGCGCTATCATGCTCACGCCGGGAAACGCGAGGACGTCTCATTTAAATACACCGTACAGCCGCGCGCGCGGTACATTGAGATCTATCGTTATTAAATCCGACGCGCGCGGGAATCCAACGACGCACGAACCGCCGGAGATATACGTATTAACGGCGGTCCGCGACGAAATTCTCTCGTCGCGTTTCACCGACGCGTTCCGGCGCGATCTCCGTCTTGGAATCGCCTCGCGTCCAATCTCGCGCACACATGCGCGCGTTTAGCGTTTAGCTTTTAGCGTTGAAACGCGCAAAGGGAACGGCCGCGAAGACGCTGGAAGAGAGCAGCAAAGCCCGGTGCCAGGAAGCGAATAACGGGCCGCAATCTCGCGCTGCTCTTGCATAGTCCCGAGCGGGTCGCAACAGGTGCTTAGACAAAAGATACGGTCTAACCGGTGCGGTCGGATTCAGAAAAGCTTCGTCGTGCCCGGTCGACCCTTTCACATCGATGACGGACGTAATGAGAATCCGGCGGCCGCTTCTTACCGGCGCCAGAAGCAATACGCGCTCTCTCTCTTACAATCTGCGTCTCGCGCTCGCCCCCGCCCCCGCCCCCGTCCCGTCCTCTCGCTCGTGCCGTCGTCGTCGTCAGCATGAATTATTTCGGCCGCGCCGAAAATTGCAGCGAACTCACGTCGCCCCCGGAATAAGAACGGGTAGAAGTCAACCGCGGCACACCGCGTGACAAGCTCTCGCAAACACGTAGATGGCTTGAGAAATACGGTTGTTGACACTGTGTTGCGATTTCGAGCGGTCGCTTGAGAAATGCGCCCTTCTGAATTACAGTAAATACGCCGAGACGAGAAAGAGAGAGAGAGAGAGAGAGAGAGAGAGAGAGAGAGAGAAATTTTTACAGTGACAGCGACGGACGTTTGCGAGGGGGCGAGAAGCGTGACGAGTGAAGCAAACACGCGTCGATCGCGAAGGATTATGGCGCTTTTCAAGTACGATTAATAGCTCGCGGCGGTTTAATGCGCGATATCAGCCGTAATGGTCGTCGTCGACAATCGCGTAAATAAAAAGCAATGTGTTTAAGGTATCAGCGAATATGCATCTTATCCCGCGAGCCAATCTGAGCAGACTCGGCCCCGCGCGGGGAAAGTAATCGCGTTTGCCGAAGTGATTACGTTTACACAAGTGATAAGGCTCGCCGTGTGGTAAACGGCGCCTCTGGTTATAAAATGTCGTAATAACAAAGCTTTTTCGAATATCAAGATTATGCAAAGTAACGCTCCGTCGAAATAATACCGCGCGCTTTCTACGCTCGCTCGCTACCTCACCCCCCACCCTCCCCCCGCCCGCCGCCGCGTTATTCCGCATCCCCGAACATGCGGGTTAATATGCGATACCTATCGATAAAGCAGAAATTCGAAGAAGAAAAGAGCGCGATCAGCGTCTTATTCGAATAAGATGCAACATAAACACACAGAGTATTTAAAAAGAAGGGTTCACAGTTTTGAAGGCAGATAGTACTTACAAAATGAATGAAAAAATCCTAATAAACTGAGTCGAAAAATTAATATTGTCGGAGTTACGAGCAATCATTTATTAGAAGTGTGATTTAGTTTCGAAAGTTTTTCTTTCTCAAAAACTAATTTACTTAAACGAGATAATGAATGAACACCTCAATCAAAATATTTTCCTCCGTTTCCTACAACTGTCTCCCACCTTTCTGACAAGGGATGGATTCCGCGGCGATAAACAGATTCTTCTTTGGAGTTGATCCAATTTTCAACAAATTTTCGCACTTGTTCCAAGTTATGAAAGTGTTGATCCTCTAGAGCATGTTGCATTGCACCGGAACAAGCGACAATCGGATGGAACAATGTCTGGAAAATACGCGGGGTGCGATAAGACTTCCCATTCCAGCCTTAATGGCGTCTGCTTCACTGATAATGCAACGAGGTCGAGCATTGTCGCGAAGAAGGATCACTTTGCGTCGTTTACTCGCAATTGGTGATTGTTTTTGGTCCAATGCTCGCTTCAATTTATATAATTGCTATCGATAACGATCAGCGGTGACAGTTTCATTCGGATTTAACAGTCCATAGTACACAACACCTTCCTAATCCCACCAAATACACAGCAATACCTTTCGAACCGTGAAAATCGCGCCTCGAAATGGATGTTGCTGGTTGGCCTGGATCAACCCATAATTCTTTTTCCTTTGGGATTATCGAAATAGATCCATTTTCCATCCCCAGTAACAGTTCGATACAGAAAACTCTTCATTTTTTATTTGGCGATTAACGAAATGCAAATGTTCAACCGGTTCGCAATGGCACTTTCCGATAATTGATGTGGAACACATTTTCCTTCTTTGTGAATTTTTTTCATATCACGTAAACGTAGTAACTGTTGTACGATCAATATTTAATGCTCCAGCAAGTTCTGAAGTGGATTGCGCTGGATTTTCATCCGATAATGCTTGCACATCTGCATTTTCAAGTTCTTTTAGTTATCTCGAGAGCAATCTTTTTTCGTTAACATTGAAATCACCACTTTTGAATCGTCTAAACCAATATTCACGTGTCTTGATTGATGGAGCAACATCACCGTAAGTTTCTATCAGGATCCTATGACCTTCAACCGCTTTCTTCTGACCAAAGAACAAAAGCAACGCATGTCGAAAATCACCTGAAGGGTGATTCACACGATGCCGCTTTTACTCGCTTTGAGCAAGCTTCTCAAGTCGCCAGCGAATTCGCTGGTGAAAACTTCTTCTAGACGCTCGATTTTTATTCGCTGGCGTCTAAAATTTGGAAGCCGCAGCTATTAGTCGCTATGGCAAAGTTGAACATGTCCAACTTTTACCGCTCGCGTCGAGCGAATAGCCGGGCGATTTTAGCAGCAGCGTCAAAAGAAGATCCGTGTAAAGACGGTAGCGAATAAATCAGCGGGCAGCTAGCGAATATTCAGCACACTGCGCGTGCGCGAGACCTGCGTACGGCCGGCGGACGGTCGTGAGTTCACGTTCTCAGTGTCTCAGATAATATCGTCTTAATATTGTTGCTGCTTATTATCAAAATATAATGGCGGCAAAATTAGCCAGACTGAGGAATAATGATATTATAATATTTCTCGAAGTTTTGGAAAATTATCCAATAACTTGGAATATTAAATTAAAAGAATATTCCAACAAGCCCATGCGAGATGGGCAAATAGCCATGATGCAAGCACGACAACAGCTTGAACTATGTCATTCCTTGACGCCATGATCCTTTTAACTGACCGTTTCCACAAAATTCTCCTTAAAATGCTAGCGACTAAACGCTGTTTATCAGCATCGCGTAAATGCTCCAACGTTAGCGACTTTGTCAGCCAGAAATTCGCTCTGGGAAAGCGAGAAGCTGGCGACAAAAAAGCCAGCATCAAGCGTCAAAAGTAGCATCGTGTAAATCATCCTTTGGGAAATACCTTTTTCCATTTTTAAGATGATATTACCACGATTTTTATTGCGTCTATTGTTAGCCCATTGTTAATGACTAAATATCATGGATTGATATTAAACCATTAAAAAACAATAGCTGGACTGCGTTTCCGTATGCCGGAGTTTCGTCTGAACGAAGCGTGACGTCACACACCGAGGTTGTTTCATGAAATGGAACGATTCATGGACATTTTTGTACTTGCGCATTCATGACATATGTAAGTTGCGTTCCGAAATCCACTGCCAGTACTGAAAATATATAGTATACGTGACATAAACTATGTATCTTCAGTACTGGCAGTGGATTTCGGAACGCAACCATATTCCTTCGTGCTTTACGACATTATATTTGCAATATTATTTAATTTATGTAAAAAACATGGTATACACACACTTGTAAGTGAACCGAATGGAAATATCATCACGGATGTATCAGGAAATATCTTGGTATCAAAAAAACCTGGCAAGCACTTTTATTTGTTATAACATATATTTTTGGGTATAAATTATAGGTATTATACAAAAAATTTCACAATAAAATCACAATAAAATTAGCTGCCTTTAAGTCCCACCAATAGGTCCTACCTATAGTAAATAACATTAAACTTAGATATAAAATTACAAATATAATATATTCTTTAAGTTTGTATTAAAGCAAAACTAATAGAACATAACAAGAACCTACAATGCACTTCTACACACATTTAATCATCGCATTTTATTACACTACGCCGTTCTGCGCATGTCAGATGTTTTTCATCGGAATCTCGAGCAGGACGAAAAGTTGTCGCCCGGGCGTTTGGGAATTATAAAACTGAACGCGGTAATGACGTCACACCTTGGTAAACGGAACGGTTTTGGAGAAAAAGTTGTCATTTGGACGTTAATACGGAACGCGCCCCTCCCTGTGATTGGAACCTGTCCTCGACAATACTGACATTAGTGCCATCTTTTGCAAAACCCTCAAAACCATATCGCACTCTAATATTTTTATCAAAGCAAGTGACTTCCTCGCTTCTAGCGCGCGGCCATACATGAAATGCATTTCTGCTATTTCTTGGTTAGAGTAACATGATGTCATTCTTATCATACTGTGATAACTTTGTGATAGCTCTCTGCATTTGTTTATTGTTCACGAGGATATGCAAGAGATTAACAATTGCTTGGTGGAAACGTTTGCATAAATGAGAAAAAAATTAGTGTTTGTTTACATTCTGAGCAAGAGCGAAGACGTTTTTAGGGATTTCTTGAAAGCAGGATATTTCTCTTTCTCTCTCTCTCTTTCTCTCTCTCTCTCTCTCTCTCTCTCTCTCTCTCTCTCCCCCTCTCTCTTCACCGATAAATGATAATGAGATATTACATCGAAAATACAAAAGTACCAGAAGCGAGTAAGCAATTGTTTTGGTGAAACTCCTGTTTAAGGGACCCACCTCCGATGACCTTGTCTGTTAGATATATTATCAAGGAGACCCTCCTGAATCACAATCAAAAGGTTTTAGCCGTCGCTCATTGTTTATTAAAAAATAATTAACAAAAGATATTTCATAAATAGAATGTAATTTTCCGACACTGTATACATACTTAAGGAATAAGCATATGCTATACATGTCCTATATATGAATATATTCATCGTACTATTGACCTACAACTTCATCTGTTCTTTTTAGTCGTAAAAAAGTTTTATTGGTAATTATGCAGAAATAGGGACCACCTCCCAATGTCAATAATTTTCACATATGTTATCAAGGTTCTGTAATGTTGTTCTGTAATGAGTAATGTTCTGAAAGTTTTAACCCGCGCTCACTGTTTATAACAAAGTTACAAACAAATGAAGTTTCATAAATTTTTCCATACAGTTCATCCAAACACAGTGTATGTATAGAAATGTAGGAAATAGTACGTGTAAGCGGGAGAGGGGCTTCGCACCTCCCCCCCTCCTCCCCGAATAAATCCTAACCTAACTTAACTTATTGCATCTTTATATATTTTTGGACATTGTTGAACAAGTTCTCTTAAGATCTATCACCTAACCCAATTTAACCTATTATATCTGCATACAATTTGGTGTTGTGGGTTTTAAGGAAATCTTTTCGTATAAAGATGCAATAAGTTAGGTTAGGATAGGTTAGGATTCGGGGAGGGGGTGCGAGGGAGGGGCGAAGCCCCTCTCCCGCTTATATGTACTGTTTCCTACATTTCTATATATACACTTTCGAAAAATTACGTTACATTCGTACAACTCTTTTTGTTAATAACTTTTTAATAAACAATGAGCGACGCCTTTTGATAAAGCCTTTTGATTGTGACTCAGGAGGGTCTCCTTGATAATATATCTAACAGACAAGGTCATCGGAGATGGGTCCCCTAAACAGGAGTTTTACCGAATATTTTTGCTCCATTTTCTGAATATACTATCTGCCCTCAAAATCCTTTTTTAACACCCTGTATGCACACATTCCGCGAACAAAGGGAAAATAAGAAAGATTCCCCGAAATATCCTTTCTGTGTTATCTCTGTCGCGTGTCTCGCAATTATTTAATACATTGTTTCGTGCACGTGGGTCGCGTTCAGACAACAGCGTATTTATTAGTTTACTCGTGTCGCGCGGTGGCATATTGATCGCTACAATAGAACGATTAATAGCAACGAAACGCGCGCACACACGTGCCGCTCGCTCATTCCGTGCTATTCTTAATCGCGTATCAATTGAGTGTCCCACTTGTGCTTTTATTCTCGTCACGCATCCTCCGTCCGAAAGCGCACCTTAAGCGGATGCCTTTGGCGTCATCTTTGGCGACTGCTGTTTCTCGCTAATGTGAAAGAAAAAGGAAGAAGAAGAAGAAGAAGAAGGGGAAGCACCGCACGCGCACCCCGGCCGAGTTTCCAGCCCCGAAATTTCTGCGAGTTTCTCCCGAGCCACCCAGTGTGCACGGAGCGGTTCACCTAAACGCGAGCGCTTCGGGGAATTCGCGCGAAAAATGCGAAGAGCCGGAGAAGGAAGACAAATTCCCCCATAAGGGATTTTCGCAGGAGCGGGACGTATCTCGAGGCGTCGCGCGGCGCGTCGCAGGAGCGATATATTCCTTCGGATGAAATCGAGCGAGATTTATTTATCGCGAAAGAATTTCGGATAGGAGATCCCGAGGCTGCGTCGCCCGAGAGATCTCTCCCGGCTAGACGGTAGACGTGAATCTCGCGGGATTATTTAATACGACAAAAGAGAGAGAGAGAGAGAGAGAGAGCCGCGCGCTGCCTCGCAAATTCGATTAGGCGCGTCGGCGGCCGCGCATAACAATTCAGGAGGTGCGCGCTTCCTTACACGGAGACGATCGCGGCGGGTGTCCGCCTGTCAACCCGCGCTACAGAGTCTACAGAGTCGCTCGCTGCAGCGAATCTCGGCATTCAAATTCGATGAATTATAACGCGAGAGTCGCCCGCGTCGGTACCCGCGAGATGTTTGATAAGCGCACAAATCGATCGAAGCGCGCTCGGAGACAAAGTCCCGAGCGATCCGACGGAGATACCATCGGCGACGGCGGCGGCGGAATTGTCTTTATAGCCAGCCAGACAGCCAGCGACATAATATTTCAGCATCGCCTCTCCCGCCCCGCGCCCGCCGCCCGATTCGCTCGCTTTCCCATTAATTTCGCGAATATCATTATCGTCGATCGCGCAGCGGAATGAATGGCCGTCGAAACGAGGCGAAGTTTGCAACAACGAGCGAGCGAGCGAGAACGCGAAGCCGGTTTGCCGGGGGAAAATAATAGACAACGGTAGAGCGTGCTCCAACTGCGAGGGTGGCGAACATGTAGATTTTCAGCAAGTTCTAATGAGAGACAAATGTAGCGCCGCGCGCGCGGTGAATACACACACACTCCAATTTTCGCCGGTCGATGAGTAAACGCAATTTTCCGGCTCCTCTCAATTTCCGGCCGCGAATCGCCGCGGATTCATCGGCCGCCGGACGTTTTAAGCCGACTGTTTTGCATCGGTTTCCGTTGCTCGTGTTGCTCGTCGCCACGGTAATCGCAAACTCATAAACGTGAATTGCCTGCTGTCTCTGATTTGGAAGCCTCAGTAGTATAAGTAGTATAAGTAGTATAAGAAACTGACACTGATTGGCAGTTCCAAGCAAGCCGACAAGCCTACACTATGAATTTATGGTCATCGCCGTGACGAGCATCAAGATCGATGACGCGGCTATTGCAAAAGAGCCTTAACCCTTAACCCTAGTTCACTGGTGGACTCGAAATCAACGTTTTGTGCCAAAACCGGTGAGAACGGACGATTTCCTATTTTACATGGAAGTTTGTCTGTAAAGATTTCTTTGGGACCGCTGGTGACGAATCCAAGGTCGAAATTCAACATGGCGACATCTCAAGTGACTAACTTTGATATTCCATTACGAATACATATCAAGCTCAGTATGTTTTTTGATCGCAGATAACGACTGTCAAGTCCATAAATCCCAGATTTTTACCAGACAGCAGTTCGACAAACAAGTAATTTTCTTCAACATGTTTCACTCGCTAATAATGAAGGCAAGAGTATCCATAACGGAATATTGTTAGTCACCAGAAGCCGTCATATTAGATCTGTCGTTTTGGACTTTGCAATTTCGATTTGATTCATCGTCAGCAATCCAAAAAACACGAACATATTGAATATGATCTTCTTCACAGTGGAATAACAAAATAAGTCACTCGTGGCCGCCATATTAGATCTGCCATTTTGAATTTTGAAATTTCGACTCCGGGCTCGTCAGCAGCAACCCGAAAATTGCTCTATAAAGAAGATTTTATACAAAATCAAAATGGGGATATCAATCTTGATAAATATTCTGCAAAAACTAACAAAATTGAATACTTAAGCGCCGTCTTATTGGACTCGCCATTATTCTCAAGTAGGATCTTCTGAGGATTCCAGAGGGCAATTTTTGGTACATTGTTGAAACTATAACATTACAATTTATCGTTGACAATGCTCGAATTACTAAAGTACACATTGAACAACCTGAAAAAATATAATTTGAGTCAACTACAACATCAAACAATTATATAACTCCCAAAAGATGATGGGGTCTTGTAAGGATCTCGGTAAACAATATTGATTGAAGACCCTTGTTATATTAAGAATTAAGGTGAGTGTTTCAATTAGTAACCTTTCATCGTGAAGATATAAATTAGTAGATTAATAATATTCGTATTAAGCTAGATACACAAAGCTGGCCTTGCTGGAAAGCTTAAATATTTTGGGGATTTTAATTGTGTGTAAATCTCTTTCTAAAATTTATGTTACTCTAATTTTTTAATTTTCTCAAAAATAACTCAGGTGCCGCGCGTGTGTGTGTGTGTGCGCGTGTGTGTGCTAGTGACATGGCAGTTTAATTTAATTTTCAAGAATTAAAGAATAACTGCACAGATGTGACGAACAGATACTTGATATTGATCATCGACTTCTAAAATGTCAGCAAATAATAACTATTTTCGGATTGTCGCCGTCAGCGGTAAACTTATAATCATGATGTCTCGGTATTTATTACGGCTTTTAATCCGAAACTTGTTACATCCGATAATGTGTGAAATTTAAAATAAATACACGTTCCATCTATTGTAAAATTTCCCGAGATCATTCCCGAGGGTGTCTTCTTTAGGCATTTTGGACACATTTAGAATGATACTGAAATATATCTTGTACGTTATTTAAAATATTTATAATTATATTACTCATAAATAGTGTTTATTTATTAAAATTTATAAATTATTGATAAATATGGATCTATATTAGCTGCTCTATCGAGGGAACCGGATGCAGTTAACAGTTAAATTCCGTTACGAAAATCCTTTGAAAGCAGAAGAGCCTTTAGGCGAGTATCTGTCATCGCCGTCGATATCACGCCAACTCGCCGCGATCGGCCGCGTAATCGCCTCACGCTGGCTTTATACACTCTCGCAGTCTCTCAGCCGTGAGCGGGCGATTTCGTCTGTCGGATCCCCGCGTCCAAGGACTTGGAGAATACGCGTAAATCCGTGAAAACGACCGATTACGAGGCGCTTTTGCGATACGATGCTCGCGGCACAGCCGCGGCACGCCGATTACGCTGCCTCACGATAACGGGGATGTTAAAAGAGAAAAAAGAAAAGGAGAGGAAAAGGCGCGCGAGCATCCTCCTTTTACGATTCCCTCTGCTTCCTTCAAAAAGAAGGACGCGTGCCGGAGTCCAGCCGCCTGCACGCTACAATAGTCAAAGGCGCAGCGGAAACGCGGCGCTTATATACGCGTCTCTCGTTCTCGCGCGTCATTCGACCGAGGCGCTATCGCATAATTAAAGCGGGATCAATTTCAACGCGCCCAAATTAAACGGCCGAGAGGGAAGTCACCCTCAAAACGACCCTTCTCGTCTGCGCAAAAGAGTGACCCGAAAATTAGCCCGTTTTCGTCCTCCCGTTGATTTTTTAAGTAAATCGTACGCCAAACGTTACCTTGTAACGCGGTGTGGATCCTCGCAAATTTTTATCTTGAAGTGACAATTGGTGTCTGAGATAGAGAGGGTCAAAGTTCATCAGCGATAAAGCTTGTGTTCTTCAAAGCACAGTGTTTTTGACGGTTTGAAAATTCAAGATAATGTATCCTAAGATTTCTTGGGTCGCTAATTACGAATCTAAAATCAAATTTCTTCAAAAAAGAAATTCAAGGTGGCTGATCCAATATGGCGGACCTTACCACAAAAAATCATATCTATATTGTGAAATCCATTTTAATGGCACAGTATTATCTATCTTGAGATTGTTTTCTACAAGTCGAACTTCAAGTTAAAGAGAAATTCAAAATGGTCTAATATGGCGGACCTTATCACAAAAAATATATGTAAGTATGGAGTTTAGTTTAATGGTTTAAGAATATTTATCCTAGGTTTTTTCAGGCGCTGATGGCTATTGTCAAATTAGATTTTAGAAATTCAAAATAGCTGATCCAATATGGCAGACAGTTGATGAAAAAATGTTTTCTTATCTTGAGCCATTACCAGGTCTGTAAATATGAAACCGGAATTTGCCCATAGATGGCCCTAGCTGTCAATGTAGTTACCGTCAAACCGCGTCATTGGCGCCATTTCCATTTGTTGACATCTGACAAAAATTTTCAACTCACAACAATACAAGTTTCATACAACAGCATAGTTTGTAATAGCGTTGAACATGTCGAATTTTGTGCCTGGAAGCTACGATTTGCGGATAGCATTGATTTTCTGTTACCATTTGAAGAAAACCGCTGCACAATCGCATCGAATGCTTGTCGAAGCTTACGGTGAGCATCAGGTAGCTCAGTGCTCTTGGTAAATCACAGTGCTTTGAGTGGTTCAAAAAATTCAAACGTGGTGATTTTGACGTGAGAAACGAAAAACGTGGAAGACCACTGAAAAAGTTTGAAGACAGCGAATTGCAAGCACTGTTGGATGAGAACGACGCTCAAACGCAACAACAACTCGCGGATCAATTAAATGTGACACGAGAAGCCGTCTCCATACGTTTGAAAGCCACGTTTGAAAGATCCAGAAGATGGGAAAATGGGAGTTCCACATGAACCGAATGAAAGACAGCAGGAAAACCGAAAAACCACTTGCGAAATGCTGCTCGCCAGGTACAAAAGAAAGTCATTTCTCCATCGAATTGTGACTGGCGATGAAAAGTGGATATATTTTGAGAATCCTAAGCGTAAAAGATCATAGGTAACTCCAGGCGAACCATCGACATCGACTGCAAGGCCAAATCGCTATGGACGGAAGACAATGCTCTGTGTTTGATGGGATCAAAAGGGTGCGATCTATTATGAGCTGCTAAGACCTGGCGAAACCGTTAATACTGGACGCTACCGACAACAAATGATCGATTTGAATCAAGCTTTGCGTGAAAAACGACCAGAATATCAAAAAAGGCAACACAAAGTGATTTTGCTTCATGTTAATGCACCGTCACACACAGCAAAACTGGTCAAGGAAACGATTGAGGCGTTCAGTTGGGAAATACTTTCGCATGCGGCTTGCTCACCAGACTTGCCTCCGTCCGATTACTACTTATCTGCATCGATGGGACACGCACTTGCTGAGCAGCGCTTCACTTCTCACGAAAATGTACGAAAATGGCTCGATGACTGGTTTGCCTCAAAAGAGCAACAGTTTTTTTGGCGTGGCATCCACAAATTGTCAGACAGGTGGGAAAAATGTATAGCTAGCGATGGGCAATACTTCGAATAAAATATTTTTTATCATTTTCATACAATAAACGTGTATTTTCGATACAAAAATTCCGGTTTCATATTTACATACCTGCTAAACCAAACATCATAATAATTGAATATGTTTTTTAAATATGATCCGCCATATTGGATCAGCCATCTTGAATCTCTTTTTTGGAGAAATTTGACTTTAGATTCACAATTAGCGGCCCAAAAAACCTTAGGATACGTTATCTTGAGTTTTCAAAGTGAACACTGTGCTTTGAAGAACAAAAGCTTTATCGCTGATGAACTTTGACTCTCTCTATCTCAGAAACTAATTGTCCACCTCAAGCTAAAAATTTGCGAAGATTCATATCACTCATTATAAGGTAACATTTGGCATATGATTTATTTAAAAAATAGGCTCCAAAATGGGCTAAAAAAGGGCTTTTTTGGGTCACTCTTTATTTACGCGCTGTGCAGCCGGGATAAATCATCGTATACATATAGCCGCTCTCCCTTCGCGCGATCCACACTCGCTGAATCTATACTTTTCGAAACATTTCGCCTTTTTCCGCCGCACTACGCAAGAGACTGGTAAATATATTTACACCGTCGCGTTCGAACGAATGGACGACAGTCTTCGCACGAGCGAGCGAAAATGTTTACACAGTATTCCGTGCCGGTTCCTGTTCATGTTATCCCGGATCATGTTATTCTCGTTTTTGCAGCAGTCGAGTCGAGTTGCGCCTAAAACGCGGCGGGTATGTGTTCCTGAGAATCTCCGAGGCAAAAGAGCATTCCTCAATGTCTCTCCGCCGTCGCTGAAATTCCACACGGCGAAATAAAATCGCTCAGAGGAATCGCTCACCTGCCCGAAGGACCTAACATTCGTCAGCATTGAGAGCGACTTTCTAAAGAAATCGACCCTCGTTTCTTTGCCGTTCACTCGGCCGGAAATTAAATAACACGATAACCCTGCCATCGTATTTTTCGCGATATAATCTAAAGAGAGACAGAGGGGGAGGGGGAGAGAGAGAGAGAGAGAGGAAGAGAGATTTAAGATAGCATAAAAATGTAAATTTGGACATCCACAAGCCGGGGAATCCACATCGGGATTGTGTTGACCGAAAATTTTGCGAAATCGTACAAAGATCTATCGAGACGAAAATTGTCAGCCAATTTCAATTGACAATCAATTCAATTGATGAATATCGAAATCACACGTCTAATGCACGTTGTTTTTATTATTTTTTTTTTTATTATTGCCGTAATGTGTTGAAATAGAGTCTGCGAAACATCTAACATACCTTCTGCTCAAAAAGTACCCGGAATTGCTTATTTAAATGGCGCGCGTTTGTAATATTTCAAAGTCCTTTTGTGGTTAGATCGGTACCACTGTACTTAATTAACTCCCATACAGCATTAGAACGTGATCTGTCAATTAGTTTGTTCGTGATAGTTACATATTTATTTATGTCGACTTCAGGTACCAGTTTACGATGACGAATATTGTGGAATAGAAAGTTTGCCTTAAGTTTGCCTTAAGTTTTCAACGAAATTTCTTGCATCGATGTGTTAGGTTAGGTTGTTGACAATTCTATAGAAAACATATAGCGGTAACTGTATCTCAAAAACATAGGTTTACGAGTGGTGTAAATTGTTCAAGGAGGGTCGTACAACCGTCGAAGACTTGCCTCGTTCTGGTCGCCCATCCATGCCAAATACCGACGGAAGCGTTAAAAGAATAAAGAAATTAGTACTTGAAAATCGCCGTGTGAGAGTGAAAGGGAGATTGTAAGCCGAACTTAATCAAACGGCTGTGCCCATACCATACCAGACCGAAGACAACTCATGGATTTTGCGTCACGATAATGCACCACCGCACACATTGCTTCTCGTATATAACTATTTGGCCAAACATCGACTAACTACCTTGGCCAAATTTCGACTAATATCATTCCGCAAGCACTGTACTCGCCAGATATAGCCCTGTGACTTTCTTCTCTTGCCAAAACTCAAATTCTTCCGCTTCGTGGTTTTGAGATGACTGAGACAGTAAAAGAGAATTCGCTGAAGCAACTCAAGGCCGTACCAGAATCGACCTGTGAAAAGTTGAAGATTGGTCGATTCCGCTGCGTTCGATGCGCAATCAGAATTTTTGCCGAACCCCAGTCAGAACCATAACGTTGATTCGACGTCGATTTGACGTTAAAATGGTCGATGAAACGTTGAATTCAATATTAATTCAACCTTCATCGACGTCGAATCAACGTTGTGGTTCTGACTGGGACGTGTTATCACCGAGAAGAAGACGTGACGAAAGATGCCTTCAAGTAGCGGCCTACACGTCCACTTCGGTCAATTCGAACAATTTGAAGTTTACGCGAATTCAAGAGACAAAATTGGCCGCGCGTTGACTAACAAGTCTGCTTGAGGAGAGTGACGACGAAGAATGTGAGATAACGGACGCGAGAGAACCGGCAAGGCTCGCAAATCGTGAGGATAGAAGAGATACATGAACGTGTGAGACGCGACAACGGCCGCCTTGCACAACAACTGCCCTTGTCAACGTCACACCTGCTCGTTCCGCTTCGTCGACGTCGCCCGGCGAAAGCCGACAATGGAACAATAGTTGCGCTCCAGCTCGGTGCGACGTAGTAAAACTCGCGGAATTGTGAAAGACGCGGGACGGAGATTAAAGCGAGGATTAAAATGTTCGCTACTCGAAAGCAGCGAGCGACCAAGTAGAGGTCCGCGCGGACCGGTATGATAGCGCGCTGTGACAAATCGCCCTTCTCGATTGAACACGTGGGAGCACTCGTCGGGCGAATTTGTACGGCGATCAAGTACCTCCCGGACGAGGATGACGGCAAACCAGCGTGAAGGAGGATATCTACGATTGCGCCCGCGCGAGCGCCGGGCCGATGCTCCTTTCTTTCACGGCGACGAGCGAGACCGTGTTTGCTCTCGTCGGCCCTTCAACGAGCAAATCGAACCCATCGAGTTTCAATCGTCCCACGCTTGCTTTGTCACTCGGACGAGTGTCACCGATAACTTACAGCCGCGCAAGCCCATCCTACGTTTTCCGCGCCGTCGCGCGTAATTTCAATGCTTTTTGCAACAGGACACGACACCTCGTAACATTATCCGCGCTTAAGCGCTGAAACCCAGCCAAAGTCCCTAGCCGCGGTGATTTTCCCGTTGAAATCTGGCGAGTCCCTTTACGCGCGTACCTACGAGCTTTTTCAGACGAGCGCTCCATCACCGACGAGAGAAAGTTCAAAAAGCAAGTGACGAATGGATACAACGTACACACAAGAGTCCATTGACGCAGTCACCCTTCCCGGCCCTCATTCCCTAAGCATAGAGACATCAAACATTTCCAATCAGGCGCATCATGTCTGAATATTCGTGCATCATGGTTACGGATTTACATGGACTGACTCTACAGAAAAGGCTACGAAGATTACATCGGGAAAGAGGCTGGTCTGTGCCACGGGCGCGTTCGATCCTTGTCCAGCTTCATTCTTACTGGAGAAAGCTAGACGAAGACGGAGCATGCCCGCGGACAATGGAAAGCGAATATAGCTGTCCTCTGTACGTCTTGCCCTCAAATCTCTCGCATAAGAAAGCGCAGCCTACGTGTATAAGTCTGCAATTATGACTGTTGATTAACCTGCTCGACCTAACCTAACCTAACCTAACCTAACGTTACGTTATGTTTCCTTTATTACGATAGCTTTAAGGCATCCGAGAGAGATTGTCCGTAAGCATTGCTTTTTCTTCTTCTTCTTCTTCTTCTTCTTCTTCTTCTTGCTAGAAATAGCTAACGGACACTCGGAGTAATCGGCATTGTGTACATTTTTCGCGCACGCCGTACTGCTTAAATGTAAAACTATCAAACTGACAGATGGTAACAGATTGGCCGTTTTGAAGTGTCGTTTCCAATTCGCCGAATAATCAATAGTCTTGCCGCACGAATATTCAAACATGATACGCCAGATTGGAGATTGCCGATGTCACTACGCCCGGAGAGTAAAAGCGCATTAATGGAGTCTTGAGTGTAACAGGCATTCAATCTTTGTCTGACTTTATTCTATACCGAAGAGAGCTAGATAGCATGCTTATAGACAATGAATGGAAGGAAAATACAGCTGTCCTTTATTTACCTTGTCTCAAAATCTCGCTCATAAAAGAGTATAATTTGTATACGGGATATTTCAAAAGCTTATGGCTTAAGGAACGTATAAAGGGGTTAGAATGTAACAACTTTCGATTAAAAATTTAAGTTCTCCGAAGAAATGCTGAATCAGTACAGGCTGTACTGTAATATTTGAATGTACGGAACTCGAATAATATACGTATCAATAAAATAATCGTAACTTACTACTCTTCCATATTAGCTTTATTTTGTTTGGGTGAGGTTTTGTTGAGGATTACATCAGCTTGCAAACTATTCACGCTGTTGAATGCTGAGTTAGTACAAGTCTCTGAATGTAGGAAACTCTCATAATAGATTGCTAACATAATCGTACTTTGCGCGAAGGCGCAACATGGATTGTTTATAAGTTATGACGGTGATTTTCGGCCGCCCTCGGTAAGCCTCTGGACTCGCGAATAATAAGCACACGCAAAAGGTACAAAAGCAGCAGAATGTTGTTCGACGATGCATCGAATGTTAAGATCGCCAATTCGAACAGCTTTTGTAAATTCAATTTGTAAGCTAATGTAATCCTTAACAGAACCTTAACAGAAACAAAATAAAGCTAATGAGAAAGTGGCAAGTTACAATTATTTCATTGGTATATTATCCGAGTTCCATATATTTAAAGTCCCGCGTTCAAGATTACTTCGGAAAAAAAATAAATTCCTAATCGAACGTTGTCTCGTTTTTTAACTCCTCCCCCTTACAATCTTTAACGCATGAGTATACTATCTTGAACCCTTGAAATCCTGAGCCCTTTTTACATCCCTGTATACAAGCCCTGTGTACATCTATAATCACACATAACAGTTGGTTAACTTGTTTAATCTTGTTTATTTACGTTGTTAAGTTTTCTTTTATTACGATAACTTTTGGACATCCGGGAGATTGTCTACAGACGTTATTTCCTGTTGGAAAGAAGACATTCGGAATAATCAACACTACGTACATCTTCCGCGCCACAGAGATTAAACGTAAAACTCGTAAACTGACAAATGCCGGTGGCCGGTCGGCTGTTTTGAAATATCGCCGTCGATTCGGCGATTAATCAATAATCATGCCACGCGAAAATTGGCGGTTGTAAATTTTCGACGTCACCATACCCAAAAAGAAAGACTGCGTGAATGAAATTTCGCGTGCAATAAGCAAAGAAGAAAATCGTGTGTGTACAACAAACCTGCATTCTTGTGAAAGAGGAGAATCGCAAAGTGTTAGATAAAATAAGCGAAAAAGGAAGATAAATATTAATATCAGTAGCAACCTCATCGATTTCAATGACCTTGACATATATCGTCAAGGACATGACTCTGACTAACTTGCAAAAAGTTTAAACCGTCGCTCATCGTCTATTAAAAAGTTATCAACAACAGAAATTTCACAAATAGATTCTGTTTTTTGCGACACAGTGTACGTTAAAAAGTATTAAACAATACATATCGGTGTTTCCAATAACGCCTGCCATATGCAAAAATGTATTGTAAAATTGGGTCAGATTAAGTTAAGCTAGGTTTTCTTTGGGGCGGGAGTGCAAGGGAAGGGCCGGAGTCCCTCACCCGCTCATACGTACTGTTTTAATATATACAGTGTCCGAAAAGTAGCTTCCACTTTGCGAAACTTCTTTTGTCAATAACTTTAGAGCGAACAATGTGCGACCGCTGGCACCTTTGACAAATTAGTGGCAAGGCCATGACCTCGACAACATATATCAAGGTCGTTGAAATCAGTGTGAGACCGCTATTGATTCAGTAAATATTAATATTTACTGAACAGGATCGAAAAGAGTACTCACTGATTGAGCGTCCGATCGTTGCTGCCGGTGGTCGCTGAACCCTGCACCCCAGAAGCGGCGGCGGCGGCGGCGGTGGACCCCGAGTCGTGATGTCGGCGTTCCTTGTGGACGATGCCCATAAGCTTCATCCACGGGTTGTTGGCCGCATGGGTGCCCATGCCGCCGCTCTGCCACATTGCGCTCGCCAGCCTCGCTCCTTACGCAGGAGCCCGGCTCGGGCTCCGACTTGTCTTCGAACCTGGCCGCGAGCGGCCCACCACCAGCAGGACTAACGTCGTCGTCGTCCTCCTCCTCCTCCTCCTCCTCCTCCTCCTCCTTCTCCTTCGCTTCGTCCTGTCCCGTCGGAGCGGCCTCCTCCAGCTGCTCGCTCTTCGCGCTTCGTCCGTTCCGCGCGGCGAGCTCAAGGGCACGTCCTCGGTCCTCTTCGCGACTCGTCTCAAGGACGCAACGGGTGGGCCCGAGCGGAACGCGCGGCTCGCTGCCACGATCCTTCGGGACTCTGCCGAGCTGAGCCACAGAGGGGACCTCTACGTCCTCGCGGGGGCCCGCACGGCGCAGCTGCAGCTGCGCTGGCCCTGGGTAGGTGCGAGGTGCCCTGCGCGGCCCCGTAGGCTCCCTAGCCCGGCCCCCGAGCACCTCCACCATCTAATCCTTCGTTTCGTCACAAGGCTTTGCCGGCCCCGTACCCCCCGCCCGTGCACCGCCACCCTTCGTTGTAGCTGCACCTGCGTTCTCCTGCGACGGCCGAACTCTCGCTGCGACGCGCGAGACGTCGCCGTCGCCGTCGTCGTCGTATTCGGGCAGCTGCTCGATCCGCCGGCAGACGCGGTTCTTCTTCCTCCTTCCTAGCGAATGTCGGACTATCGCTGGCTGGACGAAGGAGACGAAGCGGGCGAGTTTAATGTCGACGGCGGTGGGGGCGAGAAGTTTGCGCGGGCGGGAATTAAATTCTTCCGCGAGTTCCTCAGCGCGCGCGTATAGAGATATGGATGGGATTGCTTCTCTTTTGCCTCGGATCCTTATTGGATCCTGCTCGATCGCTCATGTTTTATTGAATAACGTGTCGCGCTGTTCGGCTGTTACGTGTCGGGACGAAACGACGTAGCCCGAGATAGGTCCGTTCGAATATTTTTATGTCACCTGGCTATTTGCTTCCCCCGCGCCGATTGACAGACGCCGATAATTATTTATTAGAGCAATCGACGACGAGCCGGCGGACGCGGATACGTAAACACATCCGCTTCCTCGTCGGAGACCGAATTCTTAATTAAAATTAAGATTCGACCGGGGCTGCAACGAGCCGTTTTCCAGAGTCGCTCGTTCTTTAAAAATTTACACGAAAGCGTCGTGAAAATAGCGAGCCAATCTCGGGGAAGGGTCTTTTCAAATCGAAAGAAAAATCTAATTATCTTCCCTTTCTCACGGGAGACATCGCGCGTTGTTCTAATGCAAAGGAGGATCGCGAAGGGCAGCTCGCCGGCATTACCTTATAAACAAGGGCACTCGCGATCGCACGTATTTCCCAAACGATATTCCCTCGTAGCGCGAGCTAAAGGCATATCCAATTAGCGAGCAGATTTACAGCATCTCATCCCTTTTATGCTATCTCGATAATTATGGCAGATAGAAAAATTTTTAAACAAAAATTGTATGGCATAAGAAAACGTACAATTTTTGTTTCAACCTTTTTTACCCTACCTGCAATAGTTATCGAGATAGCATAGAGCATAGAGGGGATGAAACTTTGAAGGGCAGTTTCACCCCTTAAACCTGAACCACTGCCGATAAAAAAAAATATGGGTCTCTTATTTTTGGCTACTCTACAAATGTGCCAAGTTTCGTCAAAATCGGACACACACACTTCGCGGATGTTCCTTGTCAATTTCGTGGAATTTTCGCACTCTCCGCACTATCGTCGGCAATTAATTCGCCCGACAGATGTCACGCAAGATGCGTAAAAAAAAAGCCGTAAAAAGTCGAGTCTAAATGCTTAAATAATTAAAATTTACTGTGCAACGCGTAAACGAGCTCGCAGGAAACAATTCGACTCGGCGAGCAGGGGCTAACCAGTCGACCGCTCGCGAGAACGGCACGGAGGGAAGCAGAGTGCGAAAAATAAATATTTATCCAGCGACGCGAGATACTTAGTTCCTGTAACGACGCGCTATTAATAAAGGCGCTAT
The DNA here is from genome assembly GCF_003227715.2 of Harpegnathos saltator. Classification (NCBI taxonomy): domain Eukaryota; kingdom Metazoa; phylum Arthropoda; class Insecta; order Hymenoptera; family Formicidae; genus Harpegnathos; species Harpegnathos saltator. The sequence goes on from NW_020230360.1 coordinate 1,043,674, forward strand.
CGCGGGGGAACGAGGCTAAGCCGGAAAAAAACGGTTGCAGCGGAGGGAAAAATGGAATTACTTCCACCCTCTCGAGGGGCGTCACGCGCCGGCCGCCCGATGCAAAGAAGATGCATGGGAACGATTTCCGAGATTATTTCGCGGACGTGCTTGTAATCATAATTACAGGCCGGATATCCGAGATGTAATTACAGCGACACGATATACCGTCGGAGTCATATCGGCGTTTCGATCAATGGAGGACGACTCGAGTCGATTTCATCGGCGCGGGCCGATAGCGAACGGATCGCGCAAAGCGGCAGCGAGCAGTCTCGAGAAATTTCCATGCACGTGCGATGCCCCCGGAAGGAGCAAAATGAAGAAACGGTAAGAAGGGACAGGACGCATCCGCGACAATAATTGCGAGAAATGTAAAAGCGAGGCAAAGTCTGCCGCGCGAATTGGCAAAGGGATATTGACTAGCCTCTAATCAAGAGCGCCGTGAGTTCAAATACACAATGCGCGCGCGCGCGACTTCTAATGCACAACGGCGGCTCGGTGTTTTTCATCGGCCGCGAGGAGTTAAAGAGGCGTGCGCTTCAAAGGGCCGAATGCGCTTCAAAGAGGCAAAAAGATTAAAAAAATATAAAATGCCCATAGCGCTTGCATGTCGGCCGGCGCGCGTGTGCCAGCTGCATAAGAACCGCAAACAGTCCACTATCGATCCTCTTAAAAATATCTGCAAATTGGCGTGGTAATGGCCGAGGCCTATGTCTCTGTCTCCCTCTCTTTTTTCTCTTCCTCCCTCTCCCCCCCCCCCCCGCCACCGGAGACAGACAAGTCGCAGCGCTCTGGATGCGTTAACATTATCGAACACATTTTCGTCGCCAGCTCGCCAACACGACGCGGCTGTGGCAAGACTTTCGCGTCTGGGATGGTGAGAGACTCCACGGAACTATCGCGCGCACACGACGCACACACATACACGCACTTGTGCACGCAGGAGGAAAGAGGGGAGAGCTCCAGGGGGGAAGCGCTAGGCGTGAGGCGACTGCGATAAATTAAGCATCGAGATACAACGCAGAAGTAACGCGTCCCGGTGCGATTCAAAGGGTAAAAGTTTACCGCGACCTTTCCCGGTGCTTCGTTCGAGAAGGTTCCTCGTGTAAAAATAACGGCCAAAATAAATCTCTGTCGGTGGGCGAGGGAAGGGTGGCAGGGAGGGAGGGGGGGGGGGATTCGTACTTTGCGAACTCGCGGTCGTCGGTTCGGCTCGCGAAGCGCGCGTGATTTGACTTTCATCGCGCGCATATATATATATATATATATATACAGCCGCAACGATACCCCCGCGTCCGACAACCGCAGGATCTGCCGCGTCTCAGGAGCAGCGACGTGCGCGCGCGAGTCCGTCTTCCGTCGCGGGCTTTCGCGCGTTTCCCGTTGCGAGAGTAGTCGCGCGCAACGCTGTCGGCCAACGGCTGCCGTCATGCCGCATGGAGCAGCGCACTGCGTGCACTCTCCTCCGCAGAGCGCGCGCCAGAGAGAGAGAGAGAGAGAGAGAGAGAGAGAGAGAGGAGCGATCTGAAAAATGAAGATAAAGCCGACGCGCGCGCTGCGCAATCCTCCGGCCGTCCTGCGCAAATTCCAGGATACCGCCGCGACATGTTCGCCCTCCTCCTCCTCCTCCTCCTCCTGCTCCCGCCCTTCCTTCTCCTGCTGTTCCTCCTCCGTCCTTCGCCGCCCCCTTTCTCACCTCACTGCCGGATCAATGCACCCCTGCAGGTGCAGCCGACGACGGCGTTCGCGGCTGCCGAGGAGCACAGCCGCACACTGCACTTTCGCTCGCTTCCACAGCGAGCGCGCGGAAGGCGGAAGGGCCGCGAAGGGCCCGATCTTCACGGTGGGCCCCTCTCGCGCGAAGTTGGACCTGCGAGCGGAATCGCGGCTCGCCGCTCGTGTTCCTCAGCCGGCTAGGCGACGACGGCCCCGCAGTCGTCGCGTCGCATCTCGCTGCACAGCCGCGAAAAAGCACGTCACACGGAACTTTCACGCGCGCGCGCGATTTTTCTCATTCTCGCCCCCATTGACGGAGCACCGCGCGCTGCCACCCTCCGGACCCGTCCCTCCCGCCCGCGCTTCCCGATTTCCCGGCGGCGCGACCTCCTGTCGTTTATACTGGCGTCAAGCCAGTTGACGTAGATGCGGCGCGAGAGGCCGGCACGTATGCACGACGTAAGACGCGACGCGACGCGACGCGACGTTAATCCGATGGAACGACTTACTACTTAGCCGAGGCCGAGACGCGGGCGATAATTTAGGACGGGCCACGCGGCGATCGGTCAATTAGACGGAAGCGAGAGGCCGCGCGCGCGCGCGACAGGAAGCGAGGCCTCGTCGTCACACACACACACACACACACACATTCGTCGGAGCGTCGTCGCCGAACGTGGGAGCGTACAGAGCGAGCTGAACCGAGTACACTCGCTCTCTTCCTGCCGAGTGAACATCCTTCGAACGAGACAGACGAGACTCGCCCGTTCGCGCGCGAACATTCGCAGGTTATAAGATACAGCTGTGTCTCGATTGCCCCGCGGACTCGCCTACGGCGAGGAGAGGTCGAGAGAGGAGCGAGCCGTCGAATTCTCGGGCTCCGTGCTGCTGAGACTTCCAACGACGACGATGCGACTTTCCCGACTGCTCGTCGTCCACGTGAACGATTCGAAAATTCCCCGCACCGGGGGGACTGTTTAACCGCGCTCCGTGATCCCTACGGAGCCCTCGGAGCTCGGAAACGCTCGTTGCGCAAAAGCGAGCGCGCTTAAATTCAACGGACGAAAATCACGTAGACGAAAATCGAGCGAGCGGACGAGCACTCCGGCGACAGAGCCGCGCCGTGAGACCGAGAACCGGTCAATCGGTTCACACCCGGTGCGCGGTCGGCTCGACGACGGAAGTCCTGCGCTTCCTCTCCGCTCGCGATCACCTGCCCGTCCGAACTGGTTGAACGCTCTCTCTCTCTCTCTCTCTCTCTCTCTCTCTCGCAGGGAAAAGCGAGAGACCACGCGCGCACTCCTCGCTCGTGCACGAGCATCGAACCTGGACGTACCCATCGCCGACACCACGGCACGGTGGCAGCCAATGAGATCGCGCGATCTCAGCCGCATTGGCGGTGCGTGAGAGAGCTCGCGGACAGGGGAAGAGCACACGCGGCACCCCCGCTTTTTGGCGGCGCGGCCGCGTTATCCCATGAGATCCTACGGTGAATTTGATCCGTCGCGATCGATCGATCCGCGAAGACGTGAACGAGAAGCGGGCGAGAGAGAGAGAGAGAGAGAGAGAGAGAGAGAGAGAGAGAGAGCGCGGTCGAGACTCAGGTCATGATCGGTCGGAAGCCGTTGAGCGCGCCGCCGCGAAGCTGCGGAATTAGCTGCACGATCGCGATTGGGAGCCTCGTAAAACCGGACGGCCCTCATGAATCCCCAATGAGTCCCGGAGCGTGTACGGAGCGGATCCGTAACATCTTCCTGAGGCTCGAGAGAACGAGCCCGATTAGAAGCGAGCCGACGAGCCGGAAGTTCACGCCAGCGATGAGCCCGGCTGATTGCGGGCGGCTGATTCGAACGCCGCGCTGCTGGCTCCTTTAATCCGACGTTATTTACCGCCGCCGCCGCGTTAATCTACGGCGCGCGTTTTACGGCGCGCTTTACCGAATCGTGACCGAGGTCCGATAATCGATGAGATAACCGAGTGAGCACTCGGTGAGCGCTGAGTCGAACGGCACTGTCATTCGATCGCGGAAGGCCGGAAGTGCCGAAGCGCCAGGAGACGCCAGGAGAAGCGCCACGTGATCGAATCTGATTATCCGACCCGATTATCGGGACAAGTGCTGTCGGATTTTCGAACAACGACGTAGCGCCTTCTCGTGTGTGTAATAATAAACTTTCGTCACACTGATGTGCACACACGCACGAGATATACACGCACGCATACACACACACACACACACGCACACACATACACACACACACACACACGCACACGCACACAGCCGGCTAAGCGAGATCGGACAGACGGATCTCGCGTCGGAGGTCGTCAGAATCAGTCACGCGTACGCGGGCAGCCGCAGTCGAAGTCCTCGTGAACTTTCGACCTCGAAGACTCTCTACCCTCCTCTTGCTGACTTTCGACTCAGCGCGAGAATCTTCTCTCCGCGTCGGACATCCGTGAAATTTCCGCGCGTGGCCCCGAGCACATTTCCGAACCGCTCGCTCGATTTTCATATCCTGCCGAAAACTCCTGCCCGGAAGGAGGCCTTCGCTAAGGCGTCTCGTTCATTCCGACGAGTCAGCGACACGTCGACACGCTCGAGAGGAAGGATATTCAACGGCGATCGTATCGAAACGATACCTCGAAGAGGAACTTCTAGCGGACCCAACGTGAATCGGAACCCAAGGTTGGGAAAAGCATATTGAAGAGCAACGAGACGAGGATTTTCCTCGACGTGGCCAAGACACTTGACACAACAATCGACAGAGCACGCACTCTTCGGCGATCACGCACGATCCTGAGGAAACTCAGTGGCGCACGCACGGCTTGCTATCGGCGAACAAAGTATCTCCTAGCGTAGCGAGGAAAGGAAGGAAGAGTCATTCATGATGTGAGCACTGTGCAGACTCCGCGGCCGATTGGTGGAGCGTTGAAGTCTTCCGGCCGGTTTCGCCCGGCGCGCGACCGCCACGAAACATCCGCATTCCCGGTGCGTGCTCCGCGAGTAGGACGTTTCGCTCGCCGGCGAACGAGTACACAGCGGAAGTGCCGTCCAGGTAGCGAGACAGCACGGCGATGCAGAAGAAGCCGTCGTGTGTGTGTGTGTGTGTATGTGTGATTTCAGCCTACCGCAAGCTACTTCATCAAGCTCGGGTCTCGACTAACGCTCCCTTTGAAAAAGACTGACCCACCGACGATGACGACGACGGCGACGACGAGAAATGATGAAGAAGACCAGAACGATGAAGACCACAACGATGAAGACGACGACGACGATGACGACGACGACGACGACGACGACGGTCGTGCACGCGTGCCGGCGCGTTTGATCACAAAATTTCGGCGCAAGTACGTGGCGAGGTGGTTTACGTGCGTACACAAGCAGTCCCGCGGCGCGACAAGCCTTGGGGGCACGGGGCGACGGGGGACGGGGGAGGGGGCTTTTCGGTGACAAGCGGCGGGGTGTCGCGGTGCTTGTGGGTATGGTTCGTGGGAAAAGGCAGCCCGACTCTCGAGAGAAACGGCGGGCGGCCACGAGACTCCCGCGCGGAGCCCAACGTTTCGCCTCACTGCTGGGCTCACTGCAGGCTCTGACGCACCAGCAGAGCCTGCCACCCCCTGTGCGCGCCCCCGACCACCCCCTCCGCCGGCCCAGCGCGCGCCAGCCACCCACCTCCCGCCCTCCACCCTCCGGCTACCTGCCGGTCTGTCGGCTCGCCTCCACTCGCCGCCCTTCGCCCCGCCGGCTTCGCGCGAGGCCGCACCATTCCTCCCTTCCCGGTGAGAGAGAGAGAGAGAACCCCTTTCCTAACTCGCGACGCAACCCAACCCGCGCCAGTGGCCGCCGACCGCCGTGCACCCTTCCGCCGTGCCCTCGCGACCCTGCCGCGTGCGGTAGGATTGAAAGGTGTACCGATAAGTGCGCGCGCGGGTCTGTGTACGTGACCCGACTATGCGGCGCGCACGGACTGAAGAAAGGAGACCACCACCACCACCCCCCCCCCTCGGAAGAGGGAAGACTCGAGTGAATTACTCTCCGGCCGGGAGACAGGGGAAGAAGTTGGAAGAAATTATTTATCACTTGCTTTCTGCAGGATCAAGCTTGTCAAACTTCAAACCGCGTTAGTCGACGACAGTCCCGACGCAGCTGCCGCGGGAACACTGCTCCAAGTCTTTTCTCGGATTTTCTAGACCGTTCTCTCTCTCTCTCTCTCCCCCCCCCCCCTCTCTCTCTCTCTCTCTCTGTCGACACGGGATCTTGTCGCGAATGTATATGAATATGTTTACGCGACACCCGGAGTCTCCTTTCCCCTCTAGTCGTATTCGGTTAAAACAGCGCATACGCTATTTCAGCACCTCTCGACCCCTCTCCCCCCCCTCTCTCTCTCTCTCTCTCTCCCACGCTCCTTTCTCAACTCGATATTTTCTTTCCAACGTTTTAATACATGTGGAGTCGAAATTGTAGTTTTACGGTAACCCGGCAAATTTCAGTCTTGGGGGTTCAATAGATTTAGGGACAAAGTCGTCTTTTTGAGACTTCGACGTTATTTGATATTAATTATCTCAATATTGAACTTTTATTCTCAATTTTAACAAGGAATGACTTTATTATGTAATTTATTCAATTGCAAAATATAAGATAAATCAATATTGAACCTAATCTGAATGGAAAGTGAGGAATGAATATTTAATTAATTACTTTTTCATGATTTCTGTTTATCTTTTATTTTGTTTTATGTTGGAATTGGTTAAGATTAAAAGGCTCAAAATGGATGAGAAGAAAGGAGTTACAAGGGGAAACACACATTACGTACGTACCCGGGAATACCAAGTTTTAAATTTTAAGTAGTTTTAAATTTCGATACAGTATACAATAATAAGACTAACAGAAGTGAAAGAAAAACATTAGCGACTTTAAAACAAAACTTGCAGCCCAAAATCATTATTAGAAGCATAAATCAGTACTTATGAGACACATTATATATTAAATTATATAACTTCAGTCTTCTCTCTATATTTTATAGAGATAAAGAGAGTCAAGTTATCTAACAACTTGATTTTCTTTGTTCTTTCTGCGGCGTTCCAGTATCTCCCTCTCCCTCTCTCTCTCTCTCTCTCTCTCTCTCTCTCTCTCTCTCTCTCTCTCTCTCTCTTTCTCTGCCCCTTCCCCTCTCCCTCTCTCTTTGTTTAATCTTTGTTCTTGACATTGGCAAAACAAGGTGAAAATGTAACAACAACTTGCCGAACTCTTTCCAAAGTAAACAACCATTATTTCGAAAGTGTAAGAAATATCCTTTATGAGAACAATATTGATCTCGATTACTTATTTCGAATAGTGTATGCACATAAACTGCACTGTGAATATTAATTATCTTTGAGAATGAACGGAAAGAAACGCACTGTTTAGCAATTATTTAGGAGAAACGACGGCCATCTTGCCTAAATTTACCTTACAATTTGTAAATTTGACTCACCGTCTACCGCCGTCGTTATCGCCGCTGCCATCGTCATCGTCATCGCCGTCATCGTCGTCGTTGTCAGCATCCCGTTGTCATGCGGCTCTTCGCCCCGGACACTGATTCGCTCGCTGCTGAGACGAGTCGGTCGGAAAAATAAGGTTAACCGCGATCGCGCGCGCTAATTAACCCGACACGAATATCTCCCGTCACTTTGTACGGCGCCCCCGACGTTTACACGTATACGCACGGTGCTCCTCGAGCGAGTAAATAAACGCGACGCGCAGGGATCGTTCGTTGTTTTATCTCTTGTTCTTCGCTGAAAAGTACTGTGTAAAGTGTCATAAAGCGTGCATAAAAACAACATATATGCTGGAATAAAGCATGGCCGCCGGCGGCTTTACGCCGCCGTCTTGCGTTTCGTTATCCCGGGATCAGCATATCAGCCGCGCGAAAGCCAAGATTACTCCCGAATTACGCTTTAATTACTCCGGGAACTCACTCGACATCGCCAATGCTCGATTTCACCACTCGAGCGTGACTCGAGCGAGCGAATAATGCAGAGCGATCGTAATGAATGACTTACCGAGTTACCGAGCAGCGCAGCGCGCCGACGCTGTGCACGCCTCGCAACGCCCTGCTCGATTGAACCGAAAAACGACATTAATCGCGATCACAGGCGCGATTTAGCACTCGGCTCGATCGCACGAGCGAATTCGACACGCGAAGAAATCGCCGAACGGGCGGTCGCCTTAAGCCCGTGTCACACTACGGATTGAAGATCAAGGATTGCGGATTGAACATTAGATTTCGACAAATCGACGAACTTCGGTTTTGATTTACTTTATTCCGATTGGTCAAATTTCAATCTTCAATCCGCAATCCTTGATCTTCAATCCGTAGTGTGACGCAGGCTTTACGCGATCCGAACGCGAACGATCCGCAGCGCGCAGAGAAGTCAAAGTGACTGCACCAGTCAAACGAAAGTATGGCCGCGCGGGGACGCTTACGCTCCCGCGGATATTTGTGGGCCGCTGTGACTGGAAAGCCGAGTTCCAGGGATCAACCCTCGATTTTTACAAACAGCTTGTGCCGAGTAAGCCTGTTGTTGCCACGACCGCTCAGCCGCTGTGTTGACTTCAGTGTGTGCACAGATCGTCGTATGACTCTCGCGTACCGCGTGAAGTTGCCGCGGAACACGTTTCAACCTGAACTGTGCTTTCGGACAATATTCTGAATGCATCGCACGATTATACAGGGTGTTTGAGAAAAGAGTTTAGGGCTTTAAGGGCAGGTAGTACTCACAAAACGGAGAGAAAAGATCCTGATAAACGTGGGTCGGAAAATTAATATTCTCGGAATTAGGAACAACTACTTACGTCAATTAAAGCAAGTGACCTACTCACTTTTGGTGCTTACAAAGTTTACAGAAAATTTTCTACATGTTCTATTTCTTTTTCTATTTCTATTAGGTCTACTATCAGGTGTGTGAATTAATTCGGTCCATCTGGCGGTCAATTGCTGTACTATGTAATTTTCTAATCTCTAATGTCTGCAAAAGGCTTTATTTTTTGTAGTTTTGATATCTGGCAATAATATTCAGTTGATAAACGTTTGGGTTTGTAATAATAACATCGTGTTTATTTGATTCGAAAATGTCGAAAATTCCAGCCAAAAAAGCATCATTTCCGGGAAGTTCTCATTTTCTGTTTTCATTTGGAGAAAACAGTCGCTGACTGGCTCATCGAATGCTCGTAAAAGCTTACGGTGAAAGTGCTTCCACTGATAAATCATGCAGAGAATGGTTTCGACGTTTCAAAAGTGATGATTTCAGTGTCGATGACAAACCTCGTCCAGGTCAGCCGAAGAAGTTCGAGGACGAGAAATTGCTGGCGCTAATCGATGAAGATCCGTATCAATCGCAACATGAGCTCGCGCAATTGTTGAATGTTGATCGATCAATAATTTCTGTGCGTTTGACAACCATGGGAAAGATTTACAAAGAAGGAAGATGGGTGCTACACGAACTGAAAGAAAGAGACATCGAGAGGCGAAATGCCATGTCTGAAATCTTGCTTGCCAAGCAAAAAAGAAAAGGTTTTTTACATCATATTGTGACTGGAGATGAAAAGTGGATATATTTCGATAATGCCAAACGGAGGAAATTTATTAGCGACCCAGGAAAACCATCCACATCGATACCAAAGCGGAATATTCACGACAAGAAAGTAATGTTCTGTATATGGTGGGACCAGAAGGGTGTAGTGTATCATGAACTATTAAAACAGAGCCAAACCATCACTGCCGAACTTTACCAACAACAATTGACCCGTTTAAACAACGCATTGAAGAATAAGCGGCCGGAATATGCAAAGAGACACGACAAAGTGATCTACCAGCACGATAACGCTCGGCCACATGTTGGAAAGATTTTGAAGGCCACCTTGGAAGCACTTGGCTGGGACGTTTTACTTCCGTAATCACCCGCCGTATTCACCAGACATTGCTCCATCCAATTATCATTTGTTCAGATCGATGGCACACGGGCTTTCGGACCAGCATTTCAACAATTATGAAGAAATAGAGAAATGGCTCAATGAATGGGTCGCTTCGAAGGAGTCGTTTTTCCGTCACGGAATGCAACAACTGCCAGACAGATGGGAGAAAAATAATAGCAAGCGATGGCAAATACTTTGATTAGTGTACTTCTTCACTTTCATGTTTTTTTATACTAAAGTATTTTTTTGGAAGAAAAAAACGGACCGAATTAATTCACACACCTAATAGTTAATTCTTTCCGATTTTCGACAATCTTCAATCTTTATTTAAAAATCAACAGAACAAGATTAATCAATGAAATATTCTCCACTGTTATCGGTGATCTTACGCCGTTTATTGGGCAATTATCCGAATCTTATCACGATAGAAACTTGGCGGCTATAAAGTCACTGATGAAATCTTGTATGTACGTCGTCAACTGTCGAAGAATGTATATCAGATAGTGCGTGTTGCATCGACCGAAACAAATGAAAATCTGATAAAGCCAAGTCTGGATACGTCGCGTGTGGGAGAACTTCCCAGCCGAAGTGTAAGATGGTTTCCTTTGTGGCTTCTACTGTATGCGGTTTAGCATTGTCGCGCAGCAGGATAATTTTACGACTGCTTGTTCAATAAATGGCTTTTTTCTCTCAATTGCATCGCTTAAACGTATCAATTGCTGTTGGTAAATCTCTACTTAATGGTTTTACTCGGTTCCAAGAGCTCATAGTATAGCACACCCTTCTGGTCCCACTATATATAGAAAACTTTTTTCCGAAACGTTTGGGTTTTGCTGTCAATGTTATCGATGGACCAGGGTTTACCCATGATATTTTGTGTTTGGGATTTTCATATATAATCTATTTTTCGTCACTAGTTACGTTTTGTGCAAAAAGTCCTTTCATTGTTATCTGGCGAGCAAGGTAATACGTGTGGTCGATCGGCGATTTATGTTGCCAATAGTTAGTTTTTGGAATTCACTTCTCTCCTTTTCTGTATCTTTCGCTTACGATGTTAACGATCAGAAATAGCTATATGGTTAGGCTATATGGTTTACTCCCAGCTTTTCTGCAAGTTCTTGTTATGTTTGTGCCGTATTTACGTTCAATAGATTTTGCAACTCTTTGTTTTCAAATTTTTTTGGCTAACTGGGGCGTGGTTGGTGGTGAAAATCAAAATCATCATTTTGAAAACATTCAAAATAGTTTCGGCACAGTATTTTCACCATAAGCAGCACAAATCATTTTGGCTGTTTCAGAAGCGTTTTTGTTTAAATCACATGCAAAAGGCATTGCGTATCAAATATGCTCTTTGTTGATAGCCATCGTGGATACTGATTATTTGAGGTTATATATATATCAAACGCCAAACCATATGTCATTTCGAAAAGTTAAATATCAACGCTTTAAAACCGCGAAAAGGCGGGAAAATATTTCTATTCCAAATTTTGCTCTGAGCTATGTATGTAAATTTCATCGGGAAGAATTAACTATTAGACCTTCTAGACTATTAATATATACGTTTCACATCCTCATACCATAGAATTGCGAGCTCTTTCAAGCATTCTCGGCTTTGTTCTAACTATTTGACAAGCATTTTGTATTCTTCGATGTGTGATTTGTCTAATATTTAAATAGGTCCTTCAATGAAATATAAATTAGACAGGGTGGACCATTCTCACAGCCCCTTTGCTCTCCTGATTTGAATCTTGGACTTGGACCTTTTTATGGGAATTTCTTAAGAGTATGGTGTATTCTTCACCGGTAAATGACATATAATAAATAAATTACATCAGAGAATATAAAATGTCTGTCAAATATTTAAAACGAAGCCGGGAATTTTTGAAAGAGTTCGCAATTCTACCCAGTCAGAACCGTAACGTTGATTCGACGTTAATTTAACGTCAAAATGGTCGATAAACCGTTGAATCAACGTTAATTCAATCCTCATCGACGTTGAATTAACGTTGTCGTTCTGAGTGGATACGATATGTAAGTGCATGTATAAAGCATGTATAGAAATAGGAGGGGGATATGTGAAAAATCTTCTGTAAACTTTGTAAGCACCGGAAGCGATGCTTGTCACTTGCTTTAATTAATGTCTTTGTATCCTGAATTAATTTACCTAAGACTTTATTCAATTTTTGCGTAATTAAGTAGCTTTTGGCATGTTATAAACATAAAGAATAGGAAAACAAATTTCATAACAATTTAATGATTAAAATTCAAGGTGCTGCTTATATAAGTACCGATAGGGGAATGTACAAGTTGCGTGAAAAGTTCGCGGAGCGAAACTGAAATAAAGAATACCAAATTCTAAAAATGATTTTATTCTTCAATATAGTCTCCATTAACTTCAATACACTTGTCCCAGTGGCTCTCCAATAATTTTATTCCATCGCGGCAGTGTGTTTCTGGAAGGTTTGCGAAATATGCCTCTACGGCTGCTATAGCTTCTTCATTCGACAAAAAATGCTTTCCACGGAGGAATTGTTTCAGGTTTCGGAACAGATAGAAGTCGCTGGGTGCCAAATCTGGCGAATACGGTGGATGATCAAGCAATTTGTACTTCAATTCATTGAATTTAAACATTGACAAAACACTTGTGTGAGCAGATGCGTTGTCTTGGTGAAAAATGATTTGTTTGTGCTGCAAACCATGTCTTTGCTCACGAATTTTTGCATCCAATTGATCCAAAAGATTACAATAATATTCAGAGTTAATTGTTTTACCTTTTTCCAGATAGTCAATTAACAAAATCCCTTTAGCATTTCAAAAAACTGATGCCAAAACCTTTTTTGCCGATCTTTCATGCTTCGTTTGCTTCGGAGCTGAACATCCAGCTTCAGTCCACTGTAAACGTTCCTGTTTCAATTTAGGATCATGGTGATAGATCCAAGTCTCATCCATAGTTATAAAACGACGCACAAAATCGGTTTTATTCTTCTTAAAACGATCCGAATGACGCTGAGAAATTTGCTTTCGAGCGAGTTTTTGTTGAATTGTTAACGTATGCGACACCACTTTTCCAAACACCTTTTTCATTTGTAATTCTTTATGCAAAATATGCCGTACCCGTTCATCTGAAATGCCTATGGTATGAGCAATTGCACGCGTAGTCACACTTGGATCTTCAGAAACGATAACATGTATTTGCTCAATGATTTCTGGTGTTGATGCGCTTTTTGGACGTCCACTACGTGGATCATCTTCAATGCTTGTACGACCACGTTGAAACTCAAGTGCCCATTTACAAACCATTGTTTTTGAAGGAGCAGATTCCCCTAACATATTTACCATCTCGGAATGAATTTCCATTGCCTTTAAACCTTTTTTAACAAAGAACTCAATTACTGCACACTGTTTCAAATTTTCCATGGCAAACAAATACACTGACACGTCAACTTCAATTGGCTTATAAACACAGAAAGAATTGACAGATGGAAGTGAAACCTAACCTAGGTTCATGTGAAGAGTGATTCTATATAACCGACTATAATTTATAATTCTACCATTTACTTATAGATGCCGCTCCGCGAACTTTTCACGCAACCTGTAGGATGAGACATTGGATGCATTCAGTACTACAACCGCTCACTGAGCGCTCAATGAGCTTTTACATTTGTTTGGTATATTCCTTTAGATTTAAAAATATACACCAATCAGATGCAAGAGCTCACTTAGCGCCCAGTGAGCGGTTGTAGTACTGAATGCACCCAATGTTCAACAACATATGAGTGTTTATATAGAGCGGTATTTTTAAGTACCGCCGGAATATAAAGGGTTAAAACAAATAATTTTTCACAACTCCGACAATATTAATTTTTCAATCCATGTTTATTGAGACTTTTTCCCACATTTCATAAATACTATCTGCCCTTAAATCTGTCCCGAGTCTTTTTTTTAATACCCTATATTTATCGCATCAGGTAAACCCTTTGCGTCGAAATGACGCATTTCGCATCTGCCGAATCTGCGCATCGCTGTCAAATACTTAACCTGATCTTTTTACTTTGCAATGACAAAACCTTCAGGAAAATTTAGCAAGATTGTGTAAAATATGTTCCAATTTATAACTCTATTTAATCTTATTTAATTTTTCAATAATAATTCTAATAATTTCTTGTATAGTTTTTCAATAAAATAATCTTATCTCACATAAATCTTATCTAATTATTTTTGTGAATTTTGTGAAGAAATTTAAATACTGTAAATAAATTGATATTGATTGACAATAAAAGCATATATCTCATCTCAATATAGTAAATGCACCATTTCACCGTCAACTGAATGCTAACTCATATAATACGAAACATTTTAGTCTCGTTGTAAACATACCCAACATTTCTAGAAACTGCCCCATAATGTCCCAAGTACATTCAGAATGAGTTCAGTTTATCCTACACGCGAATGCAAAGGGTTGAATAACATTTAAAGTTGCTATATAAATTTAAAATAAACAGATCTCGGAAAAGTATTTAGACAGATTTCCGGAAAAATGTAGTTTGCAAAAATACATTTTCCGAGGAATATATCAGTCAATAAGGAATATTTAGTAATTTGGATGCTATTAATATAGTTAGTCGGGGACAACTAAATATCGACAATAAAATCTAAACTGTCCAATTGAAATCTTAACATTTGGCACCTTTAGTGACAACGGGGAATAAGTATGTGAGAAATTTACGCGTGAAAAAAAGATTTCACGAGAACAACGACGATGACAACAATGGCGACGGCATCGTTACCTAATTAATCACGGGAATCGTTATCAGCGATACGATCATCATTAAGATCGTCTTCGTTCGACAACACGATCGAGCTGCATTTATCGCGAGTCAGCAACCTTCGAAGCGACCTTCGAAAGACAGCCGGCAGCTCAACGAGAAAGCATCATCATTGAACGGCCAATGAGTCGATTTAATTCCCACATCCTTTTTCCCACTTACGCGTCGTCCTCTCTGCTGGCGAAAAGGATTTTGCATTAATTGCATAGGTGGGGAATACGCATATCAGGAAGTGCCGCGGTAAGATGTACCTTACGTAGAGGACTTATAAATATCCCCGTGTACACGCTCAATATCGATTTTTAATATACATTTACCTTATAAATATTAATTTCAAAGAAGATGGAGGCGCGCGTACACTCGATAAACATTATTCTACGTACGTAACGTCTACCCACGACTATCCATGCGTTATCCGACTATCTTGCTATCTATCCATCCGCTCGTTCGACTAACCTGTCAGCGCGATGCATTATATCAACTTACACGGTCTCCAGGAATATCGCTTCCGCCGCCAGAATACTAAACACCAGCCTGTTTCGCTTACCCACTTCCTTGGGGATCATCGGGACTGCGATATCCACTGAAACGTCAACGTACCAATAACCAGCCTCGTCGCATCGTACGAACCTCCGAGACAAAATTTAGGTTGCTTTGTCGTGTGTCATGAAAGTAATCATAGAATAGGCGATTTCCGGCTCGGAGTACGTTGAAGGGGACACACGCGTGTCGAGTATCGTACCTCTTTAATCTCTACTTCAATCTCTACAATCGATCGGTATTTTGTTGAACCTACTCCAGCACTGTGTTCGATGTCTAACGCTGCACGGACACATACGAGGTCTGTCCGGAAAGTGTCCGACCTCGTGCTCTAACTTTGAACCTACCCAAGTCAGAACCATAACGTTGATTCAACGTTGATTTGACATTGGAATAATCGATAAACCGTTGAATCAACGTTAATTCGACCTTCATCGACGTCGAATCAACATTATGATTCTGACCGGGTAAGAGTGCTATTGTCAAAAACAGGTATTTAGGGTGAACTTTCATGAGTACACCCACCATCAAACGGCACGACGCAACAGCTGTTCAGTCAGCAACGGTCACAGACTTCTATATCATACCAGACCGATAACTGGTCTCTTTAACATGTCCCCTAAAATTATGTATTAAAATTTCGCGCGTGCGCATTGTAAGGTCCCGAAAAGAATGCAACTACACCGTACAAGCATTTTTATTCCAGAGAATGTTAATATTTATCTAATATTTAATATTTCCTCTTGCAATGTGTCACGTTCAACGATACACTCAATATTCGCATTCAATGTTCACTCAATATATAGAGTACTAACGGGATCTTGCAATGCGCATATTTTATATTTTACACAAGGGTCATTTTTATGAAAACCAATGGAAGTTCTCAGTCTAGCTTATATAAAGAAATCTGTGGCAACGGTACATGTTGTGTCGAACCTCGCGCGCATCGCATTTCATAATGACCGAATGCATCGAACAAGGATCCGCATTAAATTTTGCCAAAAACTTGGCCATTCTTGTTCAGAAATCATCGCTATGATTCATAAAGTGTATGCTAATGAATCTATAAGTGATACTCAAGAAGAGCAACGACCCAAGAATGAGCGTCAGAGCAATATCAAGGCAATACTCAGTGTTTTTTCGGAACCAGGAAGGTGTTGCTCATCATGATTACGCTCCAGGTCAGACGAGGTACAAACAGTATTACCTAAAAGTTCTGAAGCGATTACATGACGCAATAAGAAGGAAATGGATTTGTGGAAAAGTGGCGACTGGGTGCTTCATCACGACAACACAGCTGCCCATTCGTCGCAACTTATCCAGCAATTTCTGGCGAAACACGGAATTGTTCAACTTCGTCAGTCCTCTACAGTCCTGATCTGACTCCCTGCAACTTCTGGCTGTTCCCCAAATTGAAAAATCTTCTAAAAGGAAGAAGATTTGATGGCATAGAGGAAGTAGAAAGGAATGCGACGAAGCAATCATTAACTATTTCGAAAGCTGGATATAAAGAGTGCTTCCGACAGTGGGAGGATCGCTGGAAGAAGGAAAGTACTTGGAAGGGGAGGGGGGAGACATCGTTGCCATTGCCCAGAATTAACTCTTTCTCCTGCTACAGCGCAAGGTCGGATACTTTCCGAACAGACTTCATACAATGTTTCATCGTCAAGACGTAACAATTTTTGCGTCTACGACGAGAGCGCTTTGGTCTCCGTTGAGCTGAAAATCCGCGTAACAGTGATGTCGAGCATTTCTTGATTGAAATTTTAATCGACTGAGACGATTAAAATTAACGTCGTGATTGCACACGTTAATTGTTTCAATCGATCACTTTAAATCGAATAAATTATTTATAATTACATATATACCAATTGCTTTATTTTAATTATTGACTCGCCGATTATTTTAATTAACTAACATATTAACGCATCGATGTCCACAACACTACTGCGTGATACAGAAATCCTATAAGGATCAACAAGAGAAAATCCTTCGCCCGCAAAGTCAACGTGCGCGAGCAATTTGCCTTTTTGAAAAGTAACGCGAACGAGAAATTAGAGCGTAATTTCAGCAGGTGCACAGAGATACAGGGAGGGAAGGAGGGGAGGGAAGAGATTGCAATTTCCGGAAGGCGATCACTAATGTACGTATCGGGCAGTTAGCGGGTACATCGCACAAACACGATAAGGAGTTTGCAACGGGAATTAGTTGGAAGTACGGCTTTACATGACGTTCCAATTAACAATGAAAGGCCGCAGTTCGCAATTAATAGAAGCGTCATGCGGGGCCATTTAAATTTAATACGCCAACAATCGAAGATTCCGAGTACGTAAGACAATTTTCGGAATGTAAAAAATGGTCGAAAATAAGCAAGGCGAAGAATCAGCTTTGCCGCCGGCCGAGTGAAACTTCCAATTTGGGAGGAGAATAATTAAATTGAAACGAGCGAAATTAATTCTCTACGTGCGATACAATACAACTGACGATTCCAGAGATCAGAGATATCCGCTTGCGAAAATACCAGGGAGGAATATTAGGAGATTTTTACCTCTCCGCTGCTATTTCACTCGTGCATTAAACCGCATTAATCGACTGGACTTCCGTTTTGCTCACTGCAAAAGTTGGCGTTCGCGTGGTGTTCTTGCGATATCAAACAATCAAGCTTTCGCGAATCGATCGACAGAATTGCAGAGCAATGTATCAGATCAAGATCGAGCCTCGTTTCGTGAAATGAAATTATCCGTCGGAGGCAATTTCTAGGTCTTACGACAGTTACGAAAAAGAACAATTGAGTACATAACGAATTAATCGTTTATTTTATCCGAATATATATAAATATACATGTAGCAGCCGTGGAAATAAACCGCTTTTGCATATTTAAATACATATATGTAATTGTATACATGTATGTATATAGTTATATACAGTTACATATAGTCCAAATAATGAATAAGTCGGAATCATTACGTCGAATTAACATTACGCTGCAACATTTCATTGAGACTGCTACCTTTTCAATTCGTTAATGGAAAAAAATATTACCTTTCGAGTCGAACGCACTCTGCATCGCGCATCGAGAGGGAGACAAAAGAGGAAAGACAGACATAGACGTCTTGTAGACTTAGACGAATCAGCATAAGCTTCGACTGCATCGAAGGCGAACACGCAACTCCGCACGCGCCGGTTTGATCGGTGTCATTAACTTTTCTAGGCAGCTCTCTGCGCCTTAAAAAGCTGATGCTATATCAGAGCAGAAGAACAACACGATGAGATAATGCGACTTATCGCACGCAGAAAAGAAAAAATCGGGACACGACGAAAAACATGTACTGCCGAGAGATCAATAATCTTGTACGGAATCGTAATTGTTGTACGGAGGCGGGTCAGGTCGACCCTCCGGAATCCGGTATTTCTCCTCCACCTCTTGATCGTTATCGTCCTCATACTTGACGGCGGTGAAGTACGAACCCGACGTCGGGAACGTATTGCTGTAGTCCGGATAATCTGAAAGATAACAAATTCCACGTAAACGTTCGTCTTTGTACCAGTTGAAAAAGAAGGAAAACAACAAAAGTGAATGTTTCCTCGCAAGAAACCTGTCCTATCTCTAATTGAACTCACCGTCCATAGGCTCCTCCTTGATTCGGATCTCCTTCGTGTCCTCATCTTGACGATCACCGCGATCCTTTCTATCCCTGCGATCGCGATCTCGGTCGCGCTTGTCTCGTTTACGGTCCCTCTCACGGTCACGATCGTTGCTTCTCGATCGTCGTCTCTTACGGTCCCTATCGCGATCGCGATCCCGATCGCGATCCCTTCGATCACGCGGTCGTTCTTCCCGCTGAATCTCCTCGATATCAGGATCTGGCAGTCGGTCGCGACTCCGTCTACGTTTACGGTCGCGCGATCTACTTCTGCTCCTTCGCTTACGATCGCGCGATCTCCGACGCTCTCTATCCAAACGATCACGATCCCTAGAACGATTAAACGACACATAAGATCAGATCAGTCTTCATAATTTTTTCTGTAGGGTATCACATTGTCGACGTTCAGAAAACAGAACGCGATAAATTTTTAGAAAATAGATGTCATCGATATATCTAAAAGATCATTAATAATCAGTGTTATATACTTAGATAACTTTTAAATTAATTAGATAGAAAGATCAAATAAAATATATGTAAATTCTCAGCACTCTTGTTCATAAATAAATCTCAATCCAATCTTAGTCTCAATGCCGTTTACGAACATATAAAAACAAATATTTCTTGCAATATTTGCAATAGTTATCGAGTCATGAATTATAAAGATCTGAGGAAGGAGCGTGCGCCAAGATGAATAATTGGAGAAGCATTGCTGCCACTCGTCCCTAATGATGGTGTTACGGATACGACAAACCCGCCCAAAACTAAATAACCGACGTCGGAAAGGACTGAACTTCTAGTCTCGTAAGTTAGACGCTAGACGGCGCATCTATAGGGATATGCGCGCGCATGATCGTGAGAACAATAGACGAGTAAAAAGATCGGAGTTGTTGTCCATGCTCGGCCGAGTCGACATGTGTTTTTGTGTTTCACATCGTAATCCTTCTATCTAGGAAATTATCTCGATTGACGAGAATTGTTACGTTGTGGCGATCGTTGTTCAACAACGTTTACTCGTTTCCTTTATATCATTACGATTCCTGATCAAAATGTTTTTCCAACACAAAAAGAATAGGATGGGAGTTATACAGAGTTTCTCATGCGACTGGAAGGAGGTAGTAAGTCTCTCTCTCTCTCTCTTTCTTTCTCTCTCTCTCTCTCTCTCTCTTAGTCTCTGGCTCGCCTGTAACCCCCTTACTTCGGGGTGAGGTGATAAGGACGAGGACGTATACAGCGCCTCTCTTTCTCAGACTGTAGATCGCCTGGAACCCCTCAGTTCGGGACGACGTATTTAAGACGCATCACTGCGTATCTCTTCCTCTCCATACTTACAACGAACAAACGCAGCCATTGGACCGCTTCTTAGGAATACTATTAGTTATCCTCTTTGCATCTTCGCTGACACGGCAACGGCATTATATTTCTTGGCGCATTCATCTACTCAGCAATGGACTTTCTATTTACTTTTAGCCATGATGGCTAGCCTTAGATGATTCCCAACATTATAGTTGGAATCTGCCATCAGATAAACTTTTGCCTATTCTTAGCTATCGGAACTTCTATTATTATTATTGCATTCTTCGCAGGTTATACACTATTTAATAAACAGACAAGGATAATAAAGACTCTTAGTTCGTCTTTGGCTCTGGCACGTTTAACCAGATATACATAAACTTCATACACATACTATACAGATGAGCTAAACAGCTTTTTTTGCTAAACAGTTATAATAGTTGCTGTTATTTTAAAACAACCGGTTATTTAAACCAGTTATTTGGTTAAACGGTACTAGTAACTTATTATTATATTGAGTTAAATAAGCATAAACGATATTATGTAATTTATATATATATATTTCTTTATTAAAAATTTATAAACAAAGTAATATAATAATGCCAAAGTAGCAAGATAACGTGTTACTAATATCAATAAAACGTCTTGAAACATCATCTTGCTACCAGAGATAGTCTTTTTTAATTAAGTTTTATAATTGAAACGTTAAAGAAAAACGAGACTAATAGAAACTTTTAGAAAGCACAAAAATAGCATAGGCTATTTCATTTTTGTTTCTCAAAAAATAAAAAAATAGTATTATTAATGCTTTACTTAATAGCCTGCAGAATAATAGTAGTGAATATAAATATATATACATTTTTTTTTTTATTCAGGCATCCATTTCATATTACTGTTTAAAAAAAAGTAAAATTTTTGTTTTATTTTCGCTCAAACGATTTCTTCTTTCATTAATTATTAATCCAGCTGGAGAACAAACGTTCACATAGAACTGATGTTCCTAGTGTACACAATTTTTCTGTCACAAACTTTGAAAGACGGGGAAATAAAGCTGAATGATCTTTCCACCAAGATAAAGTACCTGCTTTGAGGTGTAAGATGTCTTCATCTATGTAACGTTATATCTCTACTATATATTCGTGACATTAGAGTTTCTTTAGGTTTTGTAATAGCTACAAGGGTCTTATCAAAAGCAGACGAAACAGAAATGTCTATGTTTTCATTATTTCCTTCTTCAACGTATTGAAATTAATTGCATTTGAGTTATTTTCAACTTCCACTATTAAGTAAAGCACTAGTTCTTTTGCGTTTACAGCATAATTTGGTTGCAAAAAGGTTTAAATGTTTAAAGCGTTTATGTCACGTATGCTACAGATTTTCAGTACTGATGCGTGTATTGCAACGTAACATTAATTAATTAAGCAGTAATTTCGTATTTTAAACATTATTGCTTTTGTAAAATTGTAATTTTATGAAAATAACTGTTTAGTTCGTTAACTGTTATTTTAAAAATTTAATAACCGTTACTAAAATTATTACTCAATAACAGGTAACGAAGTAACATCATTACTCGTCATTACTCGTCCCACAGCATAGCCAAGTCGATCTAGTAACTGTTGCGGGGCGCAGCGAGAGGAAAAATAACCCACCGCTATTCGTGAGCTCGCCATTTCTACGTCTCGCCGCACGCCGCCAACAGTTGCTGGATCGACTGGGCCACACTATAGCCCGATTGGCTTCTCCAATTATCCATCTCGGCAAGCGCTCATTCGTTAGATTTCTGTCATTAATAACTCAATAACTATCCCGAATATCGCAAAACAGTATGGGACTTTTATGTTTGTCTTGATCTGCTTTATGTCTCCACCAATTTCTCATACTGAGTTATAGGACACTCTGCATATATGTGTATGTATATGTTACCAACAATGTATGAGAAGCAAACATTGTATAGAATACTTAGAAAATCTATAGAATATGTAATATTTTTGGGCAAAGCATGAAATGTCTGTATTATTTTAATATGCCGTATACTTTCCCTAGGCATTATACAGAACGACAAATAAGTATTATTTAGGTAAAGTATGAAAATAGTCATGAAAAGGTCTTTATTGAAAAGACAAATAAAATATAAAAATGAAAAAAGAAATACAAAATAAAATATAGAACTTTCTTATTGGAAAAAAAAAAGAAAAAGAACAAACCAATATTGAACTATTTGTTGCAATAAGGAAAGTTAGAATGGCATGTTGAATTGTACTTGTCTTTCATAAATGTCTTTCATACAGTACCGGCCAAAAATATATTACTTTTAAGATGTTTGAGCATAACTTGGTTTAAAGTGTATGTATTAGATCATAACATATTTTGATAACAGGTGCAGCTTATCGCGAACGAAGTATTTTTAATCAAATAATATAAACAACAACTCGTGAAAAAATAACTTTATTTCAAATGTCCGAAGTACATTAAAATGAATAGTAAACTTTGAATAGCCATAACCATGTTCAATGTCAACAGAGGAGTACCAGATTCATAATTTAAATGAAATAACTCTAATATTTCGTAGCAAAACCTTTTGCATCGTTTACAGCTTGACGTCTGGGCATGGAATCAATGAGTGCATCGATTGTAGCTTGAAGGATCTTTTTCCATTCTTCTTCAAGTTGGGAGAACTTCTGGGCTGCATTCATAGCTCGCTTTCTTGCCAAACGTCTCTCCAGCTCTTCCCTGCATTTTAGTTGCTCGATGTTTCGGATCATTGTCTTGTTGGAAGATGAAACCGCGATCAAGGAAACGTTTTGTATATGGAAGCATTACATTCTAGAGAATGTTTATGTACACTATCTGATCCATAATGTCCTCGATTTTATGAAGGGGACCCATTCCTTTTCCGCGGAAAAAGTACCCTATATTATAACCGAACTGCCTCCATGCTTCATTGTAGGAAGTTGGTATTTGGGGTCAAAGCGTTTGCCTTCAGGGCGACGAATCCACTTTATTCCGTCACTACCAAACAGCATAAACTTACTTTCGTCGCTCCAGAGAACCGTTGCCGTGATGTCCTGTTAAGATATGCTTTGGACCACTCGCGCCTTCCGATTTTTCACTCAGAAATGAATAGCTTCTTCACAGATCGTCGACCATGTAATCCTGCGTCTTGCAGGCGACGGTGTATGGTACGTACAAATAGATTAGACTGGAGTCAATATTTCTTTAGCAATATCCGACGCCATGAGATGTGAGACGCTACGAGATGTACGCAAAATATTGCGATCGACGAGAGAAATAGTACAACGCGATCAGCCACGTGTTTTTTTATTAACAGAATCTTCCTAAATTTTTAAACGCTTAAGCAACTTGATCACCGCTGATTTGAAAATGCCAAAGTGCTGGACGAATTCTTTAAGCGCACGCCCTTATTTGCGACTTTCTACGATAGCTTTGTCGTTCATCCACATTTCGAACACCACAAGTCTTCGCCATTTTCTAAGATACTAAACTAATGTTTACAACCGTGTTAAAATAGCGACAGAATACATAAACATAACGAGTACACAAAGATTGTCAACGGACGATTTTGGAACAATCAATAAATATCTTTGAATATCATAATATATGTTGCAAAATTTTCTCATAAGAAATATTACACATAAAGACACGTAAATGACACCAGCTATCTGCTGTAAAAATTTGAATCTAGTTTCTTTACTGTGGAGGAAGTTATACTCAAAAATCCTAAAGGTGATATATTTTTAGCCGATACTGTATTTTAGCACTTGTTCTAGCACATACACCTCACAAAACCTTGACTGCTTCCTGCAGACTGAGCAAATAACAGCTGATCGAAGAAATATTTCGTGGTCAGAAACGTCTTCAACTCTGAGTAGTCTTTTGGATATAAGTCTTTTGGATATAAAATGAATTATAATCTGGGATAGAGTTGGTTCAAAATTTCTTGAGTAGTTTCAAGTCGGTGAAAACCGTCTTCCATTACACTCATTACAACTGCCAACAGATTGCACGAGTCACCCTGTCTTTTGTTGACATCAAGAATAGGAACTTTCACAGTGACCTCCAAAGATGCAGGAGGAAATTTTTTGTCAGAGTCCATTTTTATTTTTTGGCCTATATTTCCAGTTTGTTTTACATCCATTTTTGTTTTCGACAGCATTCTTAATGTTAATATTGAAGCAGAGTGCACAAAATATTAATCTCATAACCTTCCCTTTCCTTATTTCCATCGTCTTTCTGGCATGCCTACAGATGGCACGAACGTTTCGACGACAGTTTCTGCATGTATGGACATCATTGGATTCCTTTAACATTTTCTTTATGTCCGCGAGCCTTCCACCGCAAGGTCCGTAAATAGAGGAACGGAACAAAGTTAAGTCCTTTCATCCACTACACACGGTTTGACTCGAAAATGGCGGTGACTGTAGCTCAGCTGATTAACCACATACCGTCATGTCAAAAATGATTTCCGTTCTTTGCAATTTTTTGTACTACAGCCGACATTATAATTGTTTTTCTTCGGAAAATTCTCACTGGTAATTTGGATTTTGTTTAAACCATGTTTTGATTACTTCTGATTACATCTTAAACTATGTTTTGATTATTCTGTTCACACACACAACTAAACCATAATACTATACGTACATAGTATTGGGTTGGCCAATAAGTCCGTGCGGTTTTTACTTATAAATGATCGATGATTATTTTTATAGAAAGTAATAACTTTAATCAATTATGTATTGGTCGTTGTTATCTACTATCTTTTACCATCTTTCGGACAGCTTCATAATTCCTCGTTCAAAGAACTTCCTGACTTTCTGGGCAAAAAACTATTCCAAATGTCATTTGACAGCTTCCTCACAAACGAAGTACTTTCCATTCAAAGCATTTTGAAGGGAGCGAAACAGGTAATCTGAAGGTGCAATGTCTGGAGAATACGGAGGATGTGGTAAAACATCCTAGCCTAGCGCCAATAATTCTTGCCGAGTTTGTAGAGATGTGTGCGGCCTAACGTTATCATGGTGAAAGACGACGCCTCTACGATTCACCAATTCTGGACGTTTCTCGTGGATCGCTGCATTCAATTTATCCATCTGATTACAGTACACATCTGAATTGATCGTTCTGTTCTTCGGAAGTAGCTCGTACAACACCCTTCCAATCCTAACATCCTTCCAAATTGAAAGCATGATCTTGCTCGGCTGAAGCCCTGCCTTCGAAGTGATTTGTAGCGGTTCGCCGCGCTACCCCCACGATCTTTTGCGTTTGATGTTATTGTAGACGATCCATTTTTCGTCGCTAGTTACCACACGCTTCAGAAATAGATCGTTTTTCTCACCTTTTCCAAGTGAATCGCTGGTGGAAATGCGTTGGATTAAATGAGCTTCGCTCAATTCGTGCGGAACCCAAACATCGAGACGGCTAACATAACCAAGTTGATGCAGATGATTTTCCACATTCGATTTCAATATTTGGAGAACATCTGCAATCTCCCGCGTCGTGTAGTGTAGATTGGTATCGATTACCGCCTTCAATTTGTCGCTGTCAATCTCATTTAGTCGGCCTAAGTTTGGTTTGTCTTTGACGGAAAAATCTCCGCAACGAAATCTCGCAAATCACTTTTGGCACACGCGTTCTTTTACGGCACCTTTGTCTCCGCGATGACCTCCGTATTTGAAGTAAATTTCTTTCCAGCGAGCCATTTCTTCATGTTTAGGAACAAGTAAAAGTCACTGGGGGCTAAATCTGGTGAGTATGGTGCATGTTGCAGCAATTCGAAGCGCAATTCATGGAGCTTTCCAACTCGAAGATGCTCGCAATCGAAGATGTGTGAGCGGGTGCGTTGTCATGATGGAAAAGCACTTTTTTCTTTGCCAAATGAGGACGTTTGGACTTAATAGTATCGTTCAGTTGCTCCAGCAATGCTGCATAATACTCTCCGTTGATAGTTTTGCTTTTTTGTACATAGTCTATAAGCACCATACCCTTCGAATCCCCAAAAACAGTCGCCATCACCTTTCCTGCCGATGAAACTGTTTTTGCCTTCTTTGGAGCACTTCCACCCGCTTCCACCCATTGTTTGGACTGTTGTTTCATCTCTGGCATGTAGTGATGAATCTATGTTCCATCAACAGTGATGAATCGTCGCAGAAATTCGGTTGAATTGCGTTTAAACATGTCCAAGCACTCCTGAGAAATATTCATGTGAATACGTTTTTGATCGACCGTTAGCAAACGCGGCACCCATCGCGCTGAAAGCTTTCTCATGTGCAAATGTTCGTGTAAGATGTTGCTAACACGATCTGTTGAAATCTTTGCAATGTCAGCAAGCTCACGCACTTTCACTCGTCGATCATTTAACCCGGCATTATGGATTTTTGCGATGATTTCCTCAGTCGTAGCGGTTTTTGGACGACCTGAACGTTCAGCGTCATAAATGGGCGAACGACCATGTTTGAATTCAGCAGCCTATTTCTTCACTGTTGAAAACGATGGTGAAGAGTCTCCTAAAGTGGAATCCACCTCGTCTTTTATTTGGCGTTGGCGTTAAATCTTTCAAAACGTAAAAGTACTTTATCACTGCGCGATACTCGACTTTATCCATTTTTCGAGAAACACTAAATCTTACTTGCTTTCCTCGATCACAACAAGCAAACGACTGAAGGCATTTGTCTGTAACGTTACAGTAGACCCTCCTGGAGGATCAAACTTGAGAAAAATCATAGCCAGTTGATATTCTTGGCGCTATCTCTGTGTTAGACCGAGAACTTTTCGAACTACCCTCGTATATTGTACAAATCTTTTTACAGGTTTGCGCCGCGTTTTTGTTTTTTTTTTAATAAAAAAACATAATTCATAATTTGCCGAAAATGCTCGTTCTAGTTATCCATTTTCAGATGACGCAAAATACACAAGATACACAAGCAATATTTACGTATATTTTGTAAATGCACGTTGAAATGTCATCTGTCAATGACTATACGCTTTCAAGACTTTCGATTGAAGATAAAGCTTAGCAGAGCGCCTTAAAGCCATCTATCGAAAAAAACCGCACGGACTTATTGGCCAACCCAATATCACGTACACCAACACAGATTCTCTGGCTCCAAAATGGCGGCTATGAGAGGACTTAACTTTGTTCCATTCCTCTATTTACGGATTTTGTTCCGCTCTACAGGCTCCACCGGGAGTGCCCACTTTATATTAGGTGAATTGATGAATCAATTAAAATATTTTCTATAGTTTTGTATTATTTTTTCCATCTTTCTAGTAAGAGATGAATTCCATAGATAGAACGATTCAGGTTTTGAAGCAATCCATTCATTCATCCACTTTCAGACTTCTTCGTAATTTCGAAAACGAGCGTCTTAAAGGCCATACTGTATTGAACAAAATAAGTGGTAATCAAACGAGGCCACAGGTCTAGAGAATACGCGGCATGCGGAAGACCCTCGCATTCGAACTGTCAGCGTTTCCTTGACGACTACTGCAACATGTGGCCGGGCATTGTCGTGCAACAGAATCAATTTTCTTTTGCTGTGTGCGACTTATAGTCGTTTTTGATCCAACGCTAGCTTTAAACTGTATAATTGTTGTCGGTACCGATCCGCCGTAACAATTTTATTCGGTTTTAAGAGCTCATAATACACAACACTTTTTTGATCCCACCAAATACACAACAATATTTTATGACCATGAATATTTCGTTTTGGCGCCGATATGAATGGTTGATCTGGGTCTATTCATTTTCTTTTTGCGTTTAGGATTATCATAATGTCCATTTTTCATCACCAGTGACAATCCAGTATAAAAAACTCTTGTTTTTTTGCCTGATAATCAGAGCAGTGGTGATGAATATATGGTTCAGCATATTCGCATCGGTCAGTTCATGCGGCATTTTCCTTCTTTTTGAATTTTTCCCATTACATGTAAAAGTTAGAAACTGTCAAAACTACAACATTTAATGCCTCAACCAATTCTTTGAGTGTTTGAAATTGATTTTGGTCTAATAATGCTTGCAGTTCGACGTCTGCAAACTTTTTTAGCTGACCTGGACGTTCTTTGTCTTTCAAAATCACTACTTTCGAATCGTCAAAACCAATTTACATGTTTCTGATGGAGAGTCACCAAAAGTTTCCACTAATATTCGATGTGCTTCAGCTGCAGTTCTCTTTATATCAAAGTAGTGGAGAACATATCGAAAAAACTTATTGCGTCCCATTTTGAATTGATTTAAACAATACCACTGCTTGCAAAAGTAAACTTTGGTGGACTACATTCTATTGAAAAACGTCTAATCTTTAATATAGCATAAATTCCAGCTGTCATAGTTCGCTACATTTGCATCTGGAGCTATTTAAATGCGAACAGCGGAAATGAACCAAAACACTTAATAGATAAAGTGAAACATGTTTAATTTTATAGAGTAATTTAGGTTTAGTTAATTAAAAATATATTCTAAATAGAAACAATGTTTCTTCTAATTATATTGCATTACTATAAATCGTACATTTATTAACATTAATAAAAACAATCTATAATAATTAATACAGTCCTAAAACTATATATAATTCCATATGATATATTTTAAAACAAAAGATATTTTAAAACAAGAAGATAACACATAAGCTTACATCACAATCTTCGTACTGATATCTGGTTTCTCGTCTTTTACCATTTTTACCACATAAATCGAAACAATTATTATAGACATTAATCGGTGCAAAATACCGAGCGCCGACTAAAATCGGCGCTAGTATCGACAGCTCAGCTTATGTAGATGCCGACTATAATCGGCACTCATACGTACAAGTTCTCACATGGATGCCGACTAAAGTCGGCGCTAAGAAGATTAAACAAACACAACAAGTAGCAGAAGTGGAAGCCTCTTCGGTAATCTTCATGTCTTCACCACTACTTTGGTTTCTTCCATCGTGGGCTACAATTTCATCCGTGTTTTGTGCAATAGGCTTTCTCTCTTGCATAAAATAATCTGTTTCTTCTTGTTATATTATTTGAACAATTTCTATTATTTTTTCCAGTTATTCCTCAGTCTGTGTCTTATAAAATATCTCGGGGTCTGTATAACTTATAAAATATCTTTGACTGCAAAGCTAAATAGGGTCTCACGTCTTCTCTGTGAAGGTTTAGCTTTGCAGCCAAAAAGAACTTCATATGATATTCTCTTAATCCCAGAATGAAAGGCCCTGTTCTTCATAAGTTGGACGAAACGTAGTCCCTCACTCCACCAGTCAGTTTTTCATCTTGCATCCAAGTACAGCATGTTTTCAATGTCTTGATTAGCTCTTTCGACACTACCCTAGCTTTATAAATAGCGAAGCTTGCCACGGACGATCTTCAAAGTCGGCCAGTACTCCTTTAGGCTACTCACCACAATATTAGAAAATTTCCTACTGTTGTCAGACTGTAGAATCGATGGTGTTCCAAGCAACGTAAATATGTCCGCAAGATTGTATGCTATTTCTTCCGCTGTCTTTGATGTCAGAGTCTTGAGAATCACAAACTTAGATGATCTCGATACACCATTATAAATTTGTATTCCCTGCCAGGATGAGACTGAAAATTTATCGAATGAGATCGACCTGATAATGGGAATTGAAATCGCAAAAAACCATAGGCTTCACCACAACACCTTTTTTAACACCTTTTTGTTTTTTCTGACACAGCTCACAAAGG
Organism: Harpegnathos saltator; assembly: GCF_003227715.2. Lineage (NCBI taxonomy): Eukaryota > Metazoa > Arthropoda > Insecta > Hymenoptera > Formicidae > Harpegnathos > Harpegnathos saltator. The sequence goes on from NW_020230360.1 coordinate 1,073,391, forward strand.
CGAATATACAGTTCAATATCATGACGAGTAACGTTCTTATACTTGAAAGTTCTCTCACGCACAGACACACAGTTCTTTCACGAACATTCTCTCACGTCCTCCATGGCCAATGGCCAAATGAGCCTCACGAAGTACGTTAAGTAACTCAGAGTCCATGACGTATAACGCAGACGCCTCCTCTAACAGGATAAATCAACTTACTTTTGTTTTCTACCACCATCATAGCGATTCAGCAACCAATAGTCCCGTCGTTTTTTCTTAGTAGTTTTCTTAGATTTTCTCACATCGTTCACCAACTTTTGGTAAGTGGTTTCGATTAGAAGAACACTGTTTTTAGCAGCATTGGCTCGCATTTTAGATAGTTCTTCTAGATAGAATCGTCGTCAGCATGCCGTAACTCTTGCCCGGACACTACTTTCTGCTCTGCCATTCTCATATATAGCACAATATGGACTAACGTTTGCTGATTGAAACTCGCATATTTCGTCAATACCAAACAAAAACTGAAGTGCAAATGGCGGAAGTACTCAATACTCTCCGGTTGAGGCGAGCGTCGAAAGTTACTCGCCACATGACAATAAAAACACACATTTTACACTTTGCCGGTTTACCTTCTAGCATTACATAGGAAATGTATAAAATATTAAACGTTTCATACTTTGACATCCCACTCTATAGATGTCCTAGACATTCTATACAATGGCTAATTTCACACACTGACGATAACATCTATATAGAAATAAGTTGGTGCCAGAACTTTATCTAGATGATCATCTATATGTGATTTCATCTAGATAAGTAGTAAACACACTACCAATAATTTTTACTGAGCAATTGCACAAGCGTTTATCTTTTCCAAACGCGATTGGTTATTCCTGTCTCATGATGAAAGCCATCGTGTCCTTACCTGTCTCTGTCAAGCCCACGTCCTGAAGTCTCTCTCTCGCGCTCCAAACGATACCTTTCTCGTTCTCTCTCGTTATCCTCCCGGCCCGAATGTTTGATGTTGACATCAGGGCCTCCTCTGCGAGTGCCGCCCAAGCCGCCGCCGAGTCTTCGTGGTAGCCAGCCTTTTACCGTTCTCGCGCGCTCGACATCGACCAATACTCTGCGACCATCTATTTTCTTACCATCCGCATGCTTATAAGCAGCTAAAAGGTACCGAGTCAGAAATTACTGTTCGCCAGCGGTTCCACGCGCCTAGATAATTTATGTGCCTACAGCGAGACCGTTTAAGTCCCGACGAAGGGGACGAGAGTTCCGAGGACCCAACGCGAAATTACTGAAACTGCGAGTCTTGGAGCCAAACGTCTTCGAGATCGCGAGTCGTGCGGGTTCCATGATCGGGCGTCGCGGGATCTAAGAATATTTGCAGACGAGCCCTCGAAAAGCAAGGATTCCAAGATCCACGACTCTCCCGATCGACTAGCCCTCAAATTCGCGAATTTTCGAAGTTAGATCTCCCATCCCATGACTCGCAGACTTTTCAACAGGCAGTTTCTCGGATTCTCAGATCCTACAAATCCAATAATTCTCGGACCTACGGAACCTTGAAAAAAAAAAAGTGGAAACTGGAATTTACAGATCCTAGACTCGTGGACCATCCGAATGTGCAAATTCTCTACTCCACCACGAAGACCGCGGTTTCGAGAATCTGTGAATTTGGAAGTTGGCGAAAATCGCGCTTCCGGAGACCCAACGGTTCTAGAATCTTAAACGTGTGTGTGTGTGTGTGTGTGTGTGTGTGCGTGCGCTTGAATTTGCCGATCAAACACACATGTCGCTGAAAATCCAAAGGATCCTCGGTTCCGCAGACCCTTTGTTACAGAAATTTCCAAGATGTCCGTTTCACCGGGTAATGGTAGAAAGACATAAGAAGAAGAAAAAGAACGGTGCGAACTGCGAACAGCAGTCGTTCGGAAGAACGACGTGCTTTAGAATCGACCAAGATCTGCAAGTCGTAAATTGGGCAGTGCCAGTGCGCACACTCTCTCGCTGAATATCCTGAGGGAAGTTGTTAGTTAATGTTGAGGAAGTATCTATATCTCGACCACCGATGCTGCTCTCGCAGCGTAACCAACCAGACCACCAATGATTGTCGTACGAATTGCAGCCGATCGCGTGCATCACTTCCACTTTGCTAGCGCGTATTATTTTACACGAAAAAATGCAGAAAACAATATAAGATGTTACATTATTACGTAAGTCGTGCAAATCAAACGGCCTTCATTTGTGAAACAGCGGGACGCAATCGCGCGACTCGCGAAACAGATATTTTGCTAAAAGATAAAATAAAAAAGAAAAGAAAGAAAAAAGAAAACTGAATATTCGAAACTCAAAATTGACCTACAAAACGAGAAAGTATCTGAATAGAAATCTCAATAGAAATGTGTGTAAACCTGGACTTTTAAACAAAAATCGTACATTCTTCTTCTCCTTTTAACAATTGTAATTATACAAAAAGAGAAGAGAGAACCTAAAACTCTTTCCTTTGATAAATAATATTTCTGTTTTTTAACAAGTATCGCGCTTCTGATATTTTCCGATAAATAATTCTCGCGTGTAACATTTCTAAAATACAAGGCCCGGTCTATTAAGGTCCAATGTTACGATAAAGTCCCGTCTCTATTATTCTCTGTCACAAATTTTCCGATGTAAAACAAAGGCGCGCCATGCAAGCTGTAGTCGCAACCGCACACGGCGATCGAAGGATAAGGAGGAGTGCTTTCCGAATTTCTCACGGGGGGCAGCTTAAATCTACTTGCTGTTTAAGATCCAAAAAAGTATAGCAAATACAAAAAATACCTACCGCGGCTACTTACGTACGGAAGTTAACACAAAGCTTAGAGGTACGGTCTAATCGTGAAATGAACTCGTGTAAGAGACTCGCGAGGAGATTACTCATTGCGAAGATGCCCAGGCTTCATACGTTCGTTCGTTCGTTCGTTCGTTCGTTCGATCTCCGAAGAGGTTTACATTGCGTTTTACCTGGTGCGCTTTCTTTTCGTTCTACTTACGACCAAACCGTGCGCATTTTCGTACATACTTATGGTACGTGTTACAATGATCTAATAGTAGATTACATTTATCGTAATGTTAAGGGCGAAGTGCCACGAAATAGTCTATACGCTTCGCTATCTCTCGACTTCACGTCTCTCTGACTCTAGAGGAGAAGGGAGCTCATTTGTTTGTCGATTTTCGGGGCCGCAAATGCGCGATCGTAGGATCCGAAAACCCTCGAGCAAAGTCGGGCTCCGATCTGAGGGAGATCGCTCGGTCCTTGGATTCTACATCTCTCCGATATCGTGGAATCTAAGGATTTTAGAATGCGCAAGGACTCGCGGACTACCCGGCTAGATCCGTCGACCCGATCAATTGTAGGAGCCAGAGATCTTACAATCCACAAGTGCAGCATGCGTGTTATTTCAATCACACTTTCGCAGGAAGCGATATTGCGAGGAAACGCGAGGAAAACGACCGAACTCTCCGGTACTAAGTGTAATTAGTATTCTATATCGAAATTGATCTATATCGAAATTGATATACCTGTTCAAGGACTTGTGTGCACGGTTGCTCTTAATCGCTTCCTTGAAATGCAAGTGTCCACCGAGTAGCTAATATCTCATCGCATATTTCATAGATACACTCTGTACATCCGTCGTTTGTCCATGCAAATTTTGTGCTTAAATCTACTGGCGAACTATTCTCACGCATTCAAAATCACGCATTCAACCTCAAAAAAATAATGTGCATGTATATATATATATATATATGTATATATTTAGTCCTTGCCGCATATCGATTGTGGCACACCCTTTCTGCGTTAATTCAGTCCCTACGTTCTCTGACGAAACTTCCGTGCTTCCCGTGACTAGAAATTAACACTCTCAAAAATCACTACCGCAAGTGAAAAAGAAAAAAAGAAAAAAAAGGAAGAAAAGATCCTAGATGCATCCGACGATAAAAAGTGTTAAAACGAAACACATGAGCTAGTTGTATCTTTCGTGTAAAATGTGCAGGATACATACCATAGGATGGAACCTCATCCCATTTTAGAGTATCAATATCATAATTGGAAGAAATAATGCCATTCTATGACATAGGAAGAAAGCAAATGCCTGTTCACATATAAGACATTTATCCTTCTACCTTTAAGCCACAGAATTATGGCGGCTGTTCTAGTTGCGAATACTGTCCTACTGTTTATACATATCTCTCTCTCTCTATATATATATGTGTGTGTGTGTGTGTGTGTGTGTGTGTGTGTGTGTGTGTGTGTGTGTGTGTGTGTGTGTGTGTGCGTGTGTGTGTATGTGTGTGTAAAACGATAAATGTGTATGCAAAATGCACTCTACGTTTTCGCTATATTTCCCACCGTACGAATGAGTGCCTAATACGCGGACAAGGTATGTGTCCCTGAACCTTCATCCTAGAATCCCACCAATCAATTTCAATGTAGAATGCTAACTTTCGCGCAATTCTTCGGATCCGTAGATACTAACGTCTGCGGATCCTAACAGCCGTACATCTTACGAACCGTTCGGTGCCGCTGATCCCATAGAATCCACGGACCAGTTTTAGCAGAGCGTGCTCTAAGAGAGAAACTTGGTCGGACGTATACGTCGAAACGGGTCGGAAGGCCCCGTAAAGAGCGTGGCGGGTGTTATCACGGTCGCCCGTTAACCATTCGACCGAAACCGCGCGTGTCGCTCGACAAAATTCTGACACGATAAATAGGGTAAGCAAGTAGACGCTAGCAAACGTTGTTGTATGTTGGATCTTACCACACATACAAACCTATCATATCAGGCAGGTTCAGGGATTTTGCATGGAATAGTGAACGGCACTAGTTGCCGGCAGCGGCCACCACGCTGTACCAAGAACAAGATAAAAACTGCATTAATCAAAGACAGCCAATAAACGTTCACGTCGTTTGTTTGTTTTTGTTCATACGTTCGTTCATTCGTTTCACTTTTTACCGTATTTATGCATTTATACAACGGTATTCCTGCATGGGTGTGCGTATGGCGGGGACCCCCCCTAAATGTCTGGTTTAAGTACCGATAAAAACGGGTAGCCTAACTATAGCCCTGTCCCCACTAAATCTAGCTGAAAGTGACGCTAAATAAGGGTAAATTTCCAGACTATACGGGGCTCGTTGAACTTCGCGACAAGGATGCACTTCTTATTTTTCTCTTTTTCTCTTTACCTCTCCCAGCATTGTTACTTACAGTGCATATCTCGTTCGTGCTCATATTCAATGAAAGCATATCCCCGTGGCTTGCCATTAACTGTGTTATGTATTACCACAATCTATAAGAGAGAACCAGGAACTTCATTATTCTTCTTAAAAATTATTTATTATAATTTTATTAAATAAAATTTATTAGATTTATAATAAATTATTTAATAAATTTATTAAATTCATAAATAATAAATTATTTATTAATTAAATAAATTATTAATAATATTATTAAATTACTGTACTGAGGAGTCATGTCTACTTTTGTATTAAAAAATAATTACCTTTTTTACCGGTCCATATACTTCAAATTCTCTTCTGAGTTTCGATTCTGAAGTATCATAATTCTATAGGGAAAATATATACATTTTAATATATATAATTATATATTTACTTGATAATTATATATTTATTTGATATATGCTATGTAACATATCACTACCATAAGTTATTCAGAAAACTACTCCCACAGATCAGTCTGTTCTTTTTCTACTTTTTCTTTTGTAACAGTGTAAAAATTAAAATTTAGAGTTCGTTATATGTGGATATAGAAGAAAAAAGTGTTGAATATATGTAACATTAGTTTCTCATAAGAAATCGATGCATCACAATTATGCATAACAACAGTAACGAATATGATAATATATTGACATGTGTGTATATAGACAACATACTTTTTGTATATAAATATAAATACTACTATAGAACTTACAATACGAGCTACAAAGAGAGTCTTGAAAGGATCTGCTGTTACGTTAGAAATACCAGCTGGATCCCATACTGCAATTTCTTGTTCAAGTTTATAAGCAACCTGCTCCGCACGTTCTCTTCTTCTGCGTTCAAGACGTTCCTCTCGAGTCTCTACGCGGACTGGTGGTGGTGTCTCTTTAGGATCCTATGAAAATATGCACTTTTTCTTATTGAAAGATAAAAACAAGCGACAGAACTTGTCTGCAGTGATAAGCTATTCGAAGGACTTGAGAATAAATAAAACTATACCGCTCTTCTAGACTTGTTCAAGTAACAAGTAAAGTAACACTCATTACTTTCACATTCTATGCATCATTCTTCATAACCATTCTTCATAGTAGCAAGAAGCAAAGATCACAATTAAAATGAAGAGAACTTTTTCTCTAAACAATCTGATCGATATGAAAAATGTAAATATGACGCAAATATATAAGCTAAGTTTCAAACGATCACGCCTCACCTCAAAGTACTTGAGAAACGTCCCGACTCCAATATAGCCGCCGACCTTCTTCTCATGTGGGAGTTTGTTGGCCGGTGGCAGATACGGGATTGGATCCCGCGGTGCAAATAATGCTAACAAGTTCGGTGGTAGGAATTGAGTCATTTCTGCAAGAAGCAGAAGAAATTACTCCAATACGGAGTGAGAATAAAATGCACTGTCCGTTGAACGAATAAAACAAGCAAGATCAATGCGACACCATCTTATGTGTCAAAAAGATGGCGTCCAAGCTCAGTCAAGCTTCACCACCCTAAAGGCCGTACCTCACTACAGGTTGGTTGCGGTTGGAGTTAACAGTAATGAATTAGCTGATCATACTACATGTTAAACAGTCAACCTACACGTGATCTTTTCTCGCAACCTTATTAAATGATTTTACAACAAGCAAGTCAAAAATAGATTTGGGCATATTGTTGGTCTGTTCTTTCTAGCTGCACTAGTGCAATAAGTTAGAATGAGACAATTATATTTTTCTCACTTTAACTTATTTCACCAGTAGTGCAGCTAAAAAGAACAGACCTATGAACTCTCTTTCATTACTAAAAATGACTCTAAAAGGCTTACAACCAATCAGAATTCACACCTTGGCAGAAAAGTACAAAGCAGAACGATTGGTGCATTTCCATCCATCTTCGGAAATGTATCAATCACAATGCAATATTTTCATCCAACAAGCAATCCAGCACGAAAACAAACACCGTGTGCCGCTGGCTTTATATTAAATTTGTCGTACGACAATCTTTTCGAATACGTTGATTGGTTAACAAATAGAATATTTCTATTTAGGATTGCTTCGCGTATGCCAATCAATGTATCCGAAAAGCTTGTCGTACGATACATATAATATTAGGCAGACGCTGATAGTCTGTCTCTCCTTCCTCTCTTTCTCTCTCTCTCTCTCTCTCTCTCTCTCTCTCTCTCTCTCTCTCTCCCTCTCAAGAAAGAGAGACAGACTGCCAATGCGAATTCTGATTGGTTCCTACTTTTCTGCTTTCTATTTTTAAAGTGCATTCACACCTATGCAGAAAAGCAGAAAGCAAAAAGGCAGCAGCCAAGAGAGTGATGGAGAAAAAAACTCTCATAAGAGAGAGACAGACTATCAGCGCCATTTGTGATTGGCTGCTGCCTTTCTGTTTTCTACTTTTCTGCTCAGGTATGAATGCGACCTTATCTCCAAGAGAGGATTTACATATAGGGCCAAAGCACAGACTTCTGCATAACACATAATACACACGCATAAGAGTATCAACCAATCAGAGTCCTGAGGAGGGAAATGAAGAACTCTGATTGGTTGATTCTCTTATGCGTTGTGTATTATGCGTTATGCAGAAGTCTGTGCTCTGGCCTTTAGGCTGCGATTTCATGGACCGATATTTTCCGCGTAATGTGATTGGTTACGCGATACGCGTAACCAATCAGAGACGTTCTGCGTTTTCTATTACTCCTGTGTCAAGAAAATTGCGTATTACGCGAGTTTATTGCTCGTAAAGCGAATAGGCGTATAGCCGACATGGAAGCATCTGTAAGTTATTCTTTAGATATTATTATTCGTCAGTCTTTACAACAAAATCATTTGTACAATAGTTTCATTTTCTGTATTTTATTTTATCTTAGTTATTCTATATGTCTTTCTTTTTTCTTATTTTGTTTCATGTATTTTACAGGTTATGTTTATTATGCATCTTTGTTCAGTTCTAATTTCTAGTGTAAAATATAATATACAATTAAATAAAATTTTAAATACTTTTTATAAAAGTAAAATAATGTTTGTCATTATTTAACAGCAGTTATTACTCTTTGTAGCAAATTAAATGTGGATATTGCGGTTGACTATTGGCACATGCGGGTTAAAATATTTTAGAACACGAATGCTTCAAGCAATATGATGAAAACACACATGCAACAAATATTGACAAAAATAATGTAGCTACTATAGGTATAAGTATTCCAACTGAACATCATTTTGTCATTTTGTATATTATATGAAATGCAATATTATAAGTATATGACTTTACGTGACATTCAAATCTCATCATTCATATGGACGAAAAATTTGCGTAGTACATACTTGCGTAACCAATGAATTGTAACATTTAGAATTTCTGTTGGAATGTTCTAAGAGAATAGCAAGATATCATTGGTTGTATGCGATACGCTGCTGCCGTTTTACGTTCCACGTGCACTAAAGACATTCAATTCAGCGTAACAGAAAGCGCGGAACGCCTCTGATTGGTTACGCGATACGCGTTACGCGGAAAATATCAGTTCATGGGATCGCAGCCTTAGGCGAAAAAGTAGAAGGTAGAAAGGCAGTAGCCAATCAGAAGTCGCGCTGATAGTCTATTCCTCTCTTGAGAGAGAGATGGAAGAGAGAGACAGACTATCAGCGCGACTTCTGATTGGATGTTGCCTTTCTGCTTTTTGTTTTTCCGCCTAGGTGTGAATCCTCCCTAAGTGTAAATGCTCCCTCAGAAATAATATCCAATAGGAGAGTTTAATTTCTAGGGTTTTTAACTCACGATATTTTTACATATATTCAGGACAGAGCTCGGCAAAGTTTACAACTTTCGGCCGATTCTCGGGAGCTATGCCTCCTATCTCCCCTTACCGCGCGGCGGATCTTGCAACTGACGGTCGTGGCTCGCGACTTCAGGACCGTTGAGATCATAAGGCGCATCTATGTAGTGCCTACTAAGGGCCAGAGCACAGACTTCTGCATAACGCATAATACACAACGCATAAGAGAATCAACCAATCAGAGTTCTTCATTTCTGTCCTGAGGAGGGAAATGAAGAAAACTAATTGGTTTATTCTCTTATGCTTCATGTATTATGCGTTATGTAAAAGCCTGTGCTTTTGCCCTAAAGATGCATTCGGGGAGCGCGTCGATCAGCGCTAACGGGTCATTCAATCCTTGTACATATAATGAGCGATAAAGATAGAATAACGTGTTAGCGTTGACAGCACGCTCCTTTAACGCATCTCAAAGACTGAAAAATAAATGTATCGATACAACTATACGTGTAATATTTTGTACAAACTTGTACAAATATATACTCGTATAAGTATATATACAGGGTGTCCCAAAAGTAACGGACTACCGTAATAATCTGGTAACGCACTAGAAACGTACTAATCAAAACCTAGCATTTCTAGTATGTAACTGAATTTTACTAAATCCAACGTGAAAACAAATATCATATGCCACTGGCTTTAATTTTACACATTTATAAAGTTTTGATATGCAGCAAAAGATTACCTCATAAAGACATCACTTAGCAATATCTTATCTCTGTAGAGCATATTTTCTAATCTTTGATCATTGTGAAAGCATTGTGATTCTCCCGTCACTGAAGAGAGGTCGCTGGTGTCCGATTTCAATTTGTATCATCTATGTAGTCCATGTTCAATGTTTGTGATCGAAGTATAGATGCTTCTCCTTCGCTGCGAATTTTCCTTTGGAAATGTTGCGCTAGGTAATAATTACGAATTATTAATTGCTCCATAAATCTAAAATCTGTAGAATCGTCTGAGATTTCTATGGTTAATTGTACTGCATCTCGTATTATTCAGTAGAATGTACATAAACGTATAAAGTATTGTTTCGTTCCGCTTACAGACTTTCACAAGTTTCGACTACTGCTGCCGCGGGACGGTAATTTTGCGAAGCAGCCACGCAGATACGTCTTCATCGATCACTCTCGAAAGATAAGTGATTAAGCTTCAATTATTCGTTATGAGATATTACATACTATTTTAGTGAGATCTTCAATACGAATCGTCGAGTAATTTGTAATTTGTGCAAATGCCAGAACATACAAGTATCGACGCGACTTAATCGCAAGTAAGCCGACAGGTTACAAATAATAACTTGGAGAATGACAAGAGAATATTCTGCCCGCGGGAGAATATTGCTTCAACGACGTATGTAATAAGAGTTACCACTCGGTTAATTTCAAGCTGATAATACTGGGCATTGCCATTACAACCATACAATGTAAGGCCGTTACATCCTTGTTTCGCCGCGCGAGGAAACATGTAGGATGTTACGCAATCTCAATGCCGCGCTGAAAAATCACGCAATAATATAGACGAAGACGGTGCCGTTTCCTTTGAATTTCTGCAACGCCGTTGATTATCGCGACTTAACTATACGTTACGTAATGACAATCGTCGCACGTAATTACAGTCGCTTTCGACAGCGACGCACTTCCGCTACCTGTTACCCACGACTCGCCTACCTTTCGTTAACTGGAATCATCCGGCCCATCGAGCGACATTTAACGTGAAAAAGAGAACGGTATTTCGTTACACCGTTAATCCGCGATTCAGCATGGTACAACCTCCAAATACGAAAACATATATATAGTATATGCGTAAGATGAATGAGAACGTTTCCATTCCACGGTCTCGAGTATTTCGACATATATGTGTTTGGCGAAAAATAGAAATCTTATCTGAGAGATAAGATTACTTGGCCAAAAATATCAAATGTATTCTCCATACAGAAAAGAAAAAAAGAAAATATATATATATATACATCTATATTTGCATAATGTAATGATAATAATAATATATAAATAAAAAGAATATAAACATATATTTATATTTGTGTTTTATATTTATGTTTATATCTTATTATTTATATTTTTTATATTTATATATAGGGAGTCCCATTTCAAATAAGCCAGGCAAAAATCTCGAGACATATGAAAGATACTAATAAAAGATGACGCCACTTTCGAGATATTCACTGATCATTACTTTTCTTAAATGAAAATCCCAATTTCTTATTATATCATTTTTTTTCTATCAATTAATTTTAACAACTTTCGTTTGAAATATTTTTTATTTGCCCAATATTTCTTTAGATATTTAAGGAAAACTTAGTACTTTCCAACATTCGACTTACAACGTGGATTACGTCGTGTTGTATAAACGATTTTATGATTTGATAAAGCAATGATGAAATTTAGGATAAAAAAATATCTTTAATTTTCCTATTTTCATTTTCTCTCACTCTGTGTTATAATTTTCTAATAACGCTTCTACATGTGCATATATGCATATAATTCGAAACTATAAACGTTTTTTTTTTCTTATTTTCATCCAACGCACT